>NC_056588.1:6257169-6600919 GCF_018340385.1 Cyprinus carpio | reverse complement strand
GTCATTTTCCAGAGATTAAACATTAAAAAGTCTGTGGATGGAACTGGATTGGAAAACGTAAAAAATACTGTGGAAATTCCCCTTCCTGGTGATTACTGGACAGAATGAGTGTTCATACCTTGAGCAGCCATGTCAGCACTGAATCTCTGTATGGCACAAACTTGTTCTTGTTCTTTCCAGCACCCTGGTCTGCCAGAGCTGAGATCACCAAACCCAGAGTGGTTAAAGACCTGTCCGGTGTGGAGAGAAAAGATAGAAATGGAAAAAATAAGTGAGAGAGAAACAGACTAAGGAAAAAGACACACTTCTCACACAGATATATGCACTGGCAAGCCAAAAAGCCTTCATCAGATTTATAAACCTTTCTCAGAACAAACTGTGCCCGTAAATGTAGCCATTTTAACAAGTCTTATTCTCCACTGTATAAAACCTACCTCTCAGAACAGAAAAAGAATCAGAATCAGAAACAGCTTTATTACAAGGGTTAGGGTTTTGTTACGGTGACAGAAGCTTCCACAGCACAAACAGAATGACAGTGACAAGACACAGATAATAAAAATAGAATACATAACATGAAATAGCAATAAATCTTTGAAGATAAACACAGTATACAAAATAGACAATAGATGGTTTTTTTGTGTACAGAATGTGTGTTAAATAAATAAATGTACAAATAGTGTTCTGTTTTACATGTTTATTCTAAAGTTAACTGTTCATGTGATGGATTGAACTGTTACGCCTGGCTGTTCTGGTGCTCAGTGCTCTGTAGCGCCAACCAGATGGCAACAGTTCAAAGAGGAAGTGGGCTGGGTGTGAGGGGTCCAGAATGAATTTGCGAGCTCTTTTACTCACTCCGGATGAGTACAGCTCTTGTAGAGTGGGGAGGGTTGAGTACCAGTGATTCTATCCGCTGTTCTGAGGTCAGTTTTAGTCGCTGAGCTGAATCAGACAGTTACAGATGTGCAGAGGATGGATTCAGTGACTGCAGAGAAGAACTGTATCGGTAGCTCGTGTGGCAGGTTGAACTTCCTCAGCTGGCAAAGGAAGTACAGCCTTTGCTGGGCCTTTATGACAATGGAGTCTATGTGGAACTCCCACTTCAGTTCCTGAGAGATGGTGGTGCCCAGGAATCAGAATGGCTCCACTGTTGCTACAGTGCTGTTCATGATGGTTCATGGGGGGAGTGCAGGGGGGTTTCTCCTGAACTCTACAATCATCTTTACTGCTTTCAGTGTGTTCAGATCCAGGTTGTTAAGACTGCACCAGACAGCAAGCTCTTTATCCTCCTGTCTGCAAGCAGACTCGTCACCATCTTGTATGAGCCACTAAAGCCCCTTTCACACTGCGATTCCGGCAAATACACGGGTAATGTGTCCCGGCATTTGTACCCGGGTCGCTAGATTTTGCACTTTCACACTGCCAGTGATTACCGGGAATATGTGCGTGCGTTCACACACAACCCGTAAAGGTCCCATAAAGACACGTGACATCAGGGTGTGACGTGTAATGTACGAGTCGCTAGGCACGTTAACTTTCACTTAAGCTGGCGAACGATCTCAGTATCAGCGCGGAAAGTGAGGAACTGGCTGATCTCTGCTTCGTTACAGTTTGCACATATTTGTTTTCATCTTGATCTGCCTTCAAAAACAGCTAAAGAGTCATAACGCGCGTCACACTACGACACGGCATTAGATCTGGCTTTTTGTTCACCAGCTTGGGACTGAACCCGGCAATGTTACTAGCCCCGACCCGGGTTCAATCCCGGAATCAAGGGACGTGTTTGCTTTCACACAGACGTCAACCCGGCAATGTTCTGGCAATTTGCCGGGTCCGACGTGCAGTGTGAAAGGGGCTTAAGTGTGGCGTCACCTGCAAACTTCAGGAGCTTGACAGAGGGGTCCTTTGCAGTGTAGTCATTGGTGGAGAGAGAGAAGAGCAGAGGGGAGAGAACACATCCCTGAGGGGCACCAGTACTGATGGTGCAGGTGCTGGATGAGAATTTACCCAACTTCACTAGCTGCTGCCTGTCTGTCAGGAAGCTGATGATCCACTGACAGACAGAGGTGGGCACCGAGAGCTGGGGTAATTTGGACAGGAGGAGGTTTGAGATGAGTGTTGAAGGCCGAGCTGAAGTCCATAAACAGGATCCTCACACAAGTCCCTGGTTTGTCCAGACGTTGTAGGATATAACGCAGTCCCATGTTGACTGCATCATCCACAGACCTGTTTTCTTAGTAAGCAAACTGCAGAGGGTCTTGTAAGGGTGACTTCATGACCAAAGACGTTAAAGCAACATGTCTATAGTCATTTAGTCCTGTGATTTTGGATTTTTTTGGGATGGGATGATGGTGAAGCATTAGAAGCAGGAAGGGACTTTGCATAGCTCCAGTGATCTGCTGAAAATTTGTGTGAAGATAGGAGCCAGCTGGTCAGCACAGGATTTCAGACAGTCTGGTGTAACACTGTCTGGGCCTGGTGCTTTTCTTGTCTTCTGTTTCTGGAAGACTTGACGCACTTCATCTTCACTGATCCAAACTGCGGGGGGGGGGGGGGGGGCAGTTGTCGGAAGTGTTAATGGATCCATGGAGAGAGGGTCAGAATGGGTGTGGAGTGTGAGACGGGGTTTTTCAAACCTGCAATTGAACTTTGGCCAGTTGTCGATTCAACACAGTGCACGGGGATGGTGTCTTGTAATAAGTGATGTCTTTCAGTCCTTTCCACACTGAAGCAGGGTCACTGACTGAAAACTGGATTCTCAGCTTTTCGGAGTAGTTTCTCCGATCTCAGCTTTTCGGAGTGATCTCCTTTGTCAGTGTGTTTTTGGCCTGTTTATACAAGACTCTGTCCCTATTCCTGTAAGCATCTTCTTTGGCCTGATGGAGCTGTCTGAGTTTTGCAGTGAACCATGGTTTGTTGTTGTAAGTTAAATGGGTCCTTGTAGGAATGCACATATCCTCACAGAAACTAATGTAAACACCACAAACCATAAATCAAATCAACTAATATACATTCTTAGATGACTTAAACATCCAGAGCTTAGCACTGTAAATGAAAATGAATGTCTACACAGAAGATCAAACTTATTTCAAAACAGTTATTTTCCAAGACATGTCCCCTTTAAGAGGCAGGCACCCATCCAACGAAAAAGGAAATGCCTCAATTCATTGCCACAGGAAAATATTCAGAGGTGACTCAGACATTCAGAGACAAGAATAATATCTTGTCTGGGTCACATTTTACACCTAAATTGAAAGTTTTTTTTTTAATTTAAAATTATGCATGAAGAAATTAAATATGTTTTTTGGAGCTCGTAATTGTTTTTTCCCCCATTAATAATAATAAATAATTTACAATTAACATAACATAACATAACATAACATAACATAATATAATATAATGAGTCCATTTATTCATTCTCCACACTGCTTGTCCTTGGTAGGTTATAATATAATGTAACATATTACATAGTTAAAAAACTGTTACTGTTACAAACTGTTAAAAAAAAAAAATCAAAAAATTGTCAAATAATCTACTAATTATTATTAGATTATTAATAATTATATAATATAATATAATATAATATAATATAATAACGTAATAAAATAATGCATTTAGTTGTCAAAGGCTTCAAGTTAAACATAAATTTGTATTTTTTGGGCCGAAATATGAATTGCATTTAGTTGTCAAAGGCTTCAAGTTAAACATAAATTTGTATTTTTTGGGCCGAAATATGAATTAGACTTGTTCTTGACAGGTTTCTTAACGTTCATGCAAAGCCTCTGTAGGTTTGTACATTAAGCAAAAAAAAAAAAGTACCAAGACAAAAAAAAAAAAAAAAAAAAAAAAAAAAAAAAGCATAATGCAGAATGAGTCATGGTTGCACACACTTGTTAATGTTGCTGCCTTCCTTGAGCCGCTCGCCTGCAGCACCTGTCTTTGCAGCTCTCTCACTTCCTGCCAGGTCCACCAAACTCAGCTTACTAACCTTTTCACCACTTGTCTGGAGAGAGAGAGAGAGAGAGAGAGAGAGAGAGAGAGAGAGAGAGAGAGAGAGAGAGAGAGAGAGAGAGACAAAAAAAGAAAAATCAGAGAGAGAGAGAGAGAGAGAGAGAGAGAGGAGAGAGAGAGAGAGAGAGAGAGAGAGAGAGAGAGAGAGAGAGAGAGAGAGAGAGAGAGAGAGGAGAGAGAGAGAGAGAGGAGAGAGAGAGAGAGAGAGAGAGAGAGAGAGAGAGAGAGAGAGAAAAAAAGGACAAAAAAAAAAAAATCATTAGAGACACTACGTTCAAAATTGAATACTGCCTACCATTTTTTTTCCAAATAGGATGTCACATGACCTTATTACATGTGTTTCCATGACTGGTGCCTACTTATCCTGGAAATAAACAGTGAACTAGCTGTGGCGGGAACTAATAAAAAAAGCAACATAATAATCCCTCACTACTGAACATTTCCATGGTTGTCAAGCCTGTCTGTGCTAGTCCTCCCTAGAAACCCAGGGAAACGGCTTTAAACATTAAATTTGTGTATGAATGACCACACTGGACAAATTCTGGTTAGCTGTCCTATATTAAGAAGGAACAATGGCAAGAGAGGCTATAGTGGGCCGTAGACAAGCATCTATTGTTCTCCCCTCTATTGCACAGCATTGGAGCAGTATGTGGGGTGGAGTTCCTTTATGTGCCCCAGCATCAGACCCTACTGTACACAATCCCCCTGTCTGAGCATCAGAGATGAGATTCAATAGGGAGGAGAGGCAGAGAGATGTCAGTGCGAGCTGATAGGACATGGGAAGTTGTGAGGGGGGCTAGGAGCTGGACCCAGATTACAGTGCATTAAAACAACAAAGAGAGTCCTTGTGCTGCAAGAGCTTCAGGCTCCACATGCACATTGGCTGAGAATACACAATCATATAGAGCCTGAGTTCACTTGTTAATTTATAATCAGCTATTTAAGAGAGACATATTCTGCACTTTTGTGGAAATAAATTTTCTCCTCTAAGTTCACTTACATTGCCTCAAGGTACTTCATGACATATTTCCACCTTCTCACTGACCTTTAGAATTAAAAGGGCCGCTCTTGCTTCTGTACCTTTAAGACTTCTAAATAGGGCTGGGTGATAAAACGATAGCGATATCATTTTCCTCAATAAACCAATAACAAGAGTTTGATAAATGTTCAACAAAATGTTTATGCACCAAAAGAGGAACGAATCAGTGCTACTCATTTGAACCGCGCCACACGGACCATTTATCCATTTGTCTTAAAGTTCAAATGGCAGAGCAGCCCGAGCTTACTAGAGCAGATGTGTTTACTTGCTGATAAGTCTCGGTCACTCGAGTACTAAAAAGCACTGTGAGATCCAGTGTGAAGTGCATGAATTCAGCGAAGAATACAAATGATTAAAAACTACATAGCAACACCCTGGCAACCACCTGGAAATCTTTATCAACCTTATTACCATGCATTAACCCCTCAGAACACCTTAGAAACTATATAGCAACACCCTGACAATCACCCAGATGTTGTTATTAACCTTATAAGGGCTTTTTGCACCGCTTTAGTTCCAGAAATAAATGTACCGTACTAAAGTACTGGGACGATTTCGCGCAAACTGTTTCCCAGTACCATTTAAAGGGCTGCATTCCAACCGAGAGTGTGTACTAGGAAGTGACGTAAGCCGGTCAACAGCGATGTCATGTGTGCGCGGCTTTTTTTTTTTTACTTAAATAATGGCGGGTGAGGGAGCTAATTTTTCGTAAACGTCTGGCCAATCAATGTCTACTTACGTCACGGGTAGTACCAGTTGTGCTGGTAAGACCCTGCTCCGGAGTAGGAGCTAATTTAACCCCCTCATCACACCTGAAACCGCATAGCAACACCCTGACAACCCCTCAGGATCCCATATCAATCATATAACTATGCATAAGCCCTTACAACACCTTAGAAACTATATAGCAACACCCTGACCACCACTCAGAACACCCTAGCAACTACACAGCAATGCCCTGAAAACCAACTAAAACACACTAGCAGCCACATAGCTTTGCACTAACCACTCACAACATCTTTGCAGTTCCGTAGTACATCCTGACAACCAATCAGAACACCTCAGCAACCGCATAGTTATGCAGTAACCCCTCAAAAAAACTTCAGCAATTGCATAGTTATGCCCTGGCAACAACTCAGAACACTGGCAACTGCATAGGTACACATTAACCCCTCAGAACGTATAAGCAACTGCGTAGCAATACTCTAGGAGAACATACTAGTGTTGGATAGTGGTGAGTTTACACATTCAAGCAAAGACAATGTGAAAATCTAGTTTCTATGGAGCCATTTTCCATAATATGCTAAACACAGATTTTAATACAAAATAATATGGAAATCAAAGGAAATCTATTGGCTCACATTTCCCCACAGCGTTGTTTACATGGAAACCCACAGCATGCAAAAGACAGCACTGATGACTGCGCTGGAAAAATATACACATCATTACTTATTGATGGCTGACATGACAAACACCACATACATAAGGGCTGGGTTCGAACTTCAGTGCACGTGTGTGTGCATGCAGGCTAAAACTTCATCATTGCTCTGTTTTAGTGACAACATGCTAAGTTTAGATCGCTGCTGTAGTCTTGCACCTGTTGAGTGACCAGCACAGTCCAGGCCCTGATGAATTATAGATCAGGGACTGGACACGAGTCGAATCAGGTCATCATGACACACGTCACAAAAGAAAAGCGCAGTGACACCAGGATAGAGCAAGAGGAGATCAGCTGACATCTAAACTCGGACACACTATAATTTATTCATCAATTTTCCTGCCATTTGCATGAGCTCTTTCCTTGCACACGATAAAGCCGATAAGAGAAGGTTTACGTGGCCCAGAGTGCACTTAATGGTACAGTGACTAAGATCTTTGGAGATGTATAATTGAAATGACTTATTCGATATTATAAATAGGAAACAACCCATAATGATTAAAAGTGGATGGAACAAAAGCAAGGGTGATGTCATTATTTAACGTAAGAGGTAAATTTGAGATTTAACACTGGACATCCACATCAGCTTAAAAAAGGTATTCAATACATCCATATGAGATCATCAGGGTCATGCTGGATACAATGACTTCTCTCAATCTCCTCCTTCCTGCAGTATTTGACATTATTTCATGACAAGGTCTGAATTATCATCAAACAGCAGAATCAGAACTCTTCCCAAATTAAATTACCCAAACATGGTTTTCCTTGCTCTTTTCAATTAAGAGATTTTGAGGACAGACTCTCGATGCTCCTAACCAAGGCCACCCAGACCATGTACAATACTAAAGCTGCAATAACAAACTATGCTGGTATGCAAAGCTTTGCTAATAATAAAGAAGGTAATTTACATGAAGTCTAAAAATGTACAGTAGTAAAAGCTAAGGGTGGAAAATGTTTGTTTTTGAGTTTTATTGTGCAAGAAACTTTGATTAAGATAAGTGGACTTTGGTGAAAAAATAAAACTTAAAACGTGTAGGTTGTGACCCATTTAAGCAATTTTCCACTGTTGCATCTAAATCTCAATCTATGAAAATCAGCTTTAGAACAGTGTGTGTAAGTGTCCTTACCCCAGACTGAAGGTCCTTCAGTGTGTGTGTGAGGATGATCTTGAAAACCGCATGGGAGCGACTGCTCTCCTCATTCATATTGGTGGCCGCCACAGTGCGGGATTTATTCCCCTCAGACATCAAGGACTCAATGTCCTTTGGGTTGAAAAAGGGACACGATTAGAATCTCAGACATGCTTTAGAGGTCAGAAACACTGCACACTTATTTTTTGTTAAAAAGAAAAATATATATAAAAAAAGCAAAGAAAAAAAAAAGCAGAGCAGAGCAGAGCAGAGCCAAGATGTCCTGAATATGGCCTCTAAAAATAAGGCAGGCATAATGCTGATGAATTATGGTTACTGCAAAGTAACCTGTTTTTAGGTTTTGAACCAAGTAAAACAGGACTTCCTGAATCTGTGGAAGTCTACAGAATGGATTTAAATTTAGAAAAATGTTAATCCAATGTATTTAACACGTTAAACTCAATATATTTTAGCAGAATTAAAAGAATTGTGCAAAAATTCAGAAATCTGCTTTTTGAGTTTGATAAGACCAGTGACACATATTATGTATTGTACACGTATTGTAAGCGGACTACAAACATTCCTACAGTGGGATTTGCTAAGCATCAAATGCAGACCCTAAGAGGGGATAATTGAGCCACATGATCAACTGAACGACAGAATACTGTATATTGTAAAAAAGAGGTGAAAGAGCAATCATTGAGTAAAGTGCATGTCATTGCACTAATAAACATATTTTTCTCCTATTTTGTTACCTTGTAACCTTCTACCGCAAGCCTTGATAGACCATCGACATAAGGCCCCAAAACTTTATGTTCTCTCACTCTCAAGGCCTGCCGACTCCTGTGGGAACAAACAGATATTTTGTCTGATCGACATCTACAGCAGGAGTAAAGCTCAGAGATTAAACATAAGACACAAAAGGCTTCACCCTTTGGGGTCCAAGAGGTCCCGAACTTTCTCATTGTAGATTTCCATATAAGAGACTTCCACGGTGAAGCTCTCTCCCTCCCGCTGGTGTTGCACGGTCCGCTCAAACAGAGAACTGCAGAGTCTGGGGATCAGACCAGGCTGGTCCACCGAACCCATCATGGTGTACGACTTCCCCGAGCCTGAGGGAAATGACATGTTCAAATGTTAAATAATTATTATAAAAACGGTTGTGTTAAGAATGCTTTTAAAAAAAATGAGCAAAGGTCACTGTGAACAAAAGCATTACTCACCAGTCTGCCCATATGCAAAAATACAGGCGTTGTAACCCTGAAAGGCATTGTGCAAAAGACTCTCCCCAAGGCACTGAAACACTACATCTTGGCCTGTTAAAATATGATTATTAAAACAGGCTTCAAAATGATTCATTATGTGAAGGAGAGAAACAGTAGAAAACATGAGAAACCATGCATGGCTGTGCTGAAGCAAATGATGACATCTAAAATACAGTTTTAAAAAATGCCATAATGAAAAAAAAATTCATGGCCGTAAAAATATATATATATATTTTTTTAATCAAATCACTTTCTGTCCTGTAGATATAGAGTGCCATGACTTGAAATTGTACTGTAAACCTCTAAATGACACACTGTTGATTTTCTGGAAAAACACTGTTGGTACAAATGATCTTGACGTGTAAACAAAACCTTATCTTCACTAACACCACCAGCACCAGCGCAAAAAAACAATCCTAACAAGATGAAACAGATAAGATACTTGGTACTGAACCAAGAAATAAACAAAGTGACTTCTTCAAGAAGGGTTTCTAGAAACTGACCAGCAAACTTCTCTGTTTCCGACTCATCCATCGACCAAAAACAGTAGTCATAGGCGAAGGTCTTGACAAAAGAGAGACATATAGATAAAGAGAGATAAATAGAACTGTGTGTTTCCTTTTGTTCTATTCATATATAACTTGTATTTTGTATGATGCAAGCATGTTCATTTTAGACAGTAATGAGGGTCATCATACCTTTGGCTGACCCCTGCTGCAAGGTGATCCAAGGAGAGGGTGCATATAGGAAAAGACAGAAAAACAGAGCTTGTGTTAAAACAAATCACCTATGCATGTATTTTAGAAGAAAGCACAATCACAATGTGGCTAGGCTGAAGTGTATCATATATATATAGACTATCAAATAAATAAATATATATATTTATATATTTATATACAGTATATAAATAAAACTTTACTTTGGATGTGATATGATAATACTATTAATATCATTGTACATATACCAGGAATCAATATCATCGCATGCTTAGAAGAACACTGGAGTGCATAATATATACACTTACACTGGCAGCCAAAAATTTTTAACATTTTTTATTTGTCCCTTACACTCACCAAGGCTGCATTTTATTTATCAAAAAATACAGTGAACACCGTAATATTGTGAAACCTCGATGCAATTTAAAATAACTGTTTTATATTCTAAATTCAGCTTTGCCATCATAGAAATAAATTAGATTTTTTTTTTTTATATTCAAACAGAAAATAGTCATTTTAAAATGTAAAAATATTTCAAAATTTTTGGCAGGCAGTGCATAAGATTATTACAGTTCATTTTTCCCTGAATAAAATCTGAGCTTTATTTATTCCAGGAAGTTCAGACAAGCTTTAAAAAAAAAAAAAAAAAAACGCATGAATTGTCCAAATTTTGTGGACCCACTGACTCACAGCTGACCAAAATAGCATGTCATCACCATGAGCGCACTCAACAGGGACTAGGAACTGGCAGCTCTACACACAAACACACATCCTGAGTGAGTCCATGTCATCAGTTGTACTTTGCTCAGTGGACCTGAACACAAACAGACCGCCTCTCACTCAGAAAGCCCTGCCGTTTACAGGGTAAATACACATTTGGAGCCCTGACTCAAAGTTGTGTTATCTGTTCTGTAGAGGGCACCTCAATGGCTTTGCACGGCACTCTGTGAACACGATGACCCATATAAGCATTACTGACTGACTGTGGGAGCGAACTGAAGGATCCTAATTAATTCAGTTTTGGTGTTGTTCTCTGGGTAATGAAAAAACACTAATGCAAAATGCAAAGCTCTTTTCCAAACCATAGTGAGCTGCCTAAACAATGAACTAAACAATTTTTAGAATCTCATAACTCAAAACATCTTCTATGATGTGGAATTATTGCCAGTTTATACATGTCTCCTCTACATATAACAAAAAAAACCTATAATGACCATCTTAAGAAATGGTGACGCATTTTATGATCCCAATCTAGAAAATCTACATCCATGAGAGCTTATGGAAATCACCAAAGCATGTACAGCCATGCAGTTACACAGCGAGCAAACGAACTTGTGAGGGATGGAAAGCTGGGGCAAAATATGCCTGGATTCAGTTCCAACGACCCCGGGCTCAGCTTGTCGACAAAAATCAGACAAATGAAAACTCACCATCACACAACGACCACGCTGACAACTGAGAGATGATGGTCCCTGAAGGAAGTGTCAGACTGAGCGTCATCTTGAGGTCCTGGAGGAGGTCTGGCAAACGGGGTGGACAAACACACACGGCAGATATTCGGAAAGCTGTTGTGGAGACAGCTGTATATCTGGAACACTAAAAATAATGCTTCTGAGTGACAATCCCTCAACTCTGACACTGAAATAAAGATGTGGATATTCTTAGAAAATGATCGTGTCTCTATATTATCGGTTTCTCAAAATCTAGCCTCCCTATGCTTTCATCTATCACTGCAGGGCATAAATTGCATCTTACAGATAACATATTTCAGAGTTTAACAAATCAAATTTCATGCATCACAGGAAAATAACACATGCTTTCCAAGACACCTAAAGGACAGATGACTAATTCTTGAGGAGGAGGTCTCTACCAAACCTTCACAGCCAAGGGTGTAGCTTGTAGTAGGTATATGTGTAAGTGTAATGGCAAATGAGTTCACTGGTTTGTGTGCTACACCCAGACTACTGCTTGCGCTTGAAGCTCACGCTCCAGGCAACTCCTTTCCCAAACACTTGTTACAAGCCCTAGGGACTTTGACCTTGTACTATCTGGCAAAGTCTACACTAACTATACCCCTGGTTACATCTTATCAGATCTGATTCGCAAACATGACAAATACGATGACGTACAGTCTCTGATGGAATGGACAAAGTACTGAAATGAATCATTCCAAAAAAAAAAAAAAAAAAAGACACTACTTAGCAATGTTTCTAATTTTATCCGTCTTCATCATTCCGAGCACAACTGTATAGCTGTTCCAATAACAAGCTACATGGCTACTTTTTTGCTCATGCAACGTTGATTAAACATGCTCTGCTAAACAGTCTTCTCTTATTTATTTCGGGCTGAGAATCCAAATCATTTGAGTGAATTTCTTCATTTGGATGATAGGTCTGAACGAACCAGTTCAGATATATGATTCAGTGATGTCTTTTTTGAAAGCAAAATATTTACTACATTTCGACTCATTTATATAAGTAAGGTTTTTTTTATTTTAATTTAGTGTAACTGTATTTGTTCAAATTAATTCAGCATATATGTAGTTTTTATAGTTTCTGTGCTAGAGAAATATTGCTCTGATTGCAGAATATACAGTAATCTGATAACAAAAATTGTAATTAAATTTAAAAAAAATTAATACATTTTTTTAAAAAGACTGAATAAAGAAATCAAAATAAAACTAAAAAATATATTTATAAATAAAAAATTTAAAATATATATAAAAAGAAAATGAATCAATTAAAAAGAAAATAAACAGGTGTTTAGGTACAAGTTGGCGAAATTGAAACGCATGTTTATCAGAAGAGTTAGCAAAATAAAAATTAAATCAATTAATATAAAATAAAACAATTACATAAAAATAAAATAAAATAAATACACACAGGCGTTCAGGTACAAGTTGGAAAAGGTAAAATGGGTACTTCTTTTAAATTCATGTTTTTGACTGTCCAATGACGGTGGCCATGACAACCAAATGCCAACCTAAGGAAAACTGGCAGCTGTTCCTAAGTTCCCAGTCTGGTTTCCAAACATTGCTGGGACTAACCCCACAATGCATCACTCTGTGTTGTTCTAACACGGCTGTCCTGTACATCTGCACTGACTGGAATCGTCCCTGAGCCAACTGTACAAATGAAAAATGTGTATGCTGTGCCTCTACGCCTGTGCCTGTTTTCCCTACAGGAGACCGAGGCATGTGGTTGTTATTACCCAAAAAATGCCTCAGTGACAGGTGAAACCAATCGCTGAGAGACACTGAAGCTAGAACTGGGATCAGCACTGCGGTGCTGTTAATCACACGAGCTCTCTCATGATGTCACCGAGAAGCCTCGCGAGCTGTCCTGTATGTTGCTTTACGACATTGTTTTTATCGGAGTGTCAAAGGCTTCGATATACGAGGCAGCACAGACTGAGCAGAGTCCTCAGCTGCTGGGGAAGATGCAAACTCTCACTTTCTTTAGCAATTGCACACACAAAAACATTCATTTAGAGAGTGACGGTTTGGCAGCATGCAGCAAAGACAAGCTCACATAAGACCCTTCCCCCAAACCAGGAAAAATCTTGCAGTTAGGGCTGGACAAGCATTAACAAAATTATATCCACATATAAATTCAGAAGTAACAATTTTAGAGCAACAAGTTAAATACAGAAAAAATACAGCAAAAAAAAGGCATGCTTTTTACAATAAATAAATTAATAAATACTAGGAGGAACAATATACCAAGTAATTTTTTTAAGCTCTACCATTCAAAAGTTTGGGAAATATTTATTTTTAATATTTTTTTTTTTTTTTTACAATATTTATGTTTTTGATTAAATATTTTTTGATTAAATTGATTAAATTATTTTTGATTAAATAAATGCAAGAACTAATCATTGAATCACAAATAAATAATTTTCAACCAGATTGCTAAAAAAAAATATATTATATATTATAGATATATTATCATCTAGCCCTACATACTGCATATAAATTACTTTAGCTCACTGAAAACATGAAGTAATGATACCCCGAATGAATGAACGAATGAATGAATAATTAAATGTTTACCACCCGTTCAAAAACACGCTGTGGCAAAGTTTTGGCAAACACTGCCACAAAGGTCACTGGTTTGTAAAAATTAGACTTTGCTCGCCACACATTTACCACATAATAACAGCAAGTTCATCACAGATGGTTGCTTCTTTTAATAGTTGCACTTTTATTATCCAAGAAACTGTCTATAAGGGAGGAAGCTGCTATGAAAGACTGAGTCAACAGTGTCGTCCCTTCCCCCACTCTTTGTATCATTCCACTGGCGCTGCAAACAATGAGGAAATCACCACTCTGGCTCGGTGCTATAACAGTACACAAATGAAACCGAGACCAAAGCACCACAGGCAGAAAATAAAAACCACACTGACCCCACTGGAGGGAAAACCCTCCATTTACAGGCTTAAAAGTGGTGGTTGATTTGAGTCTACAGTCTAGCAAACAAGCCACAGATCTCAATCTGTCTTTGAACTGCCTCAAACACACATTTAATTCCACCGCATTCAACCAGTTTTTCTAGCAAAGTCAGGGTGCATTCCAGAAACATGCTTGCGATTCCATTTTGAGCTATTTAATGGATTCACTCGTTGCCTCAGTCCATCCTAATATTCCTAATAGGCTTGAATGCTTCAGGAAAGCATTTCCAACAGAGAACCGTTTAAATCTCTTCTTCGAGAGTGTATTGACCACTCCGGAGCAAAGTGTCGACTCAAGGCCAGGACTGTAAATCCCTATGTCTTTGTCTGCATTCTTGCAGGGGCAAGTCTGAGAACAAGGTGGAAGAAGGAATGAACCTTGATTACGGTCCACTGCAGCTTTCTCATGCTTAAGTGACATACGCTACGGTGACAGCTCTCAGTGCGGGTATGCCAGAGATCGAGGGTAGTGCCAAACACTGTCTAACACCTAATGGTTGGCGTTCACATGATGGAATAGTTAAGAAAGCCAACCTGACCGTGCACACGGATGCACATGAACAACCCTTCAGCTTTTGGGCTGAGGTCATTTAAAAAATGTGATTCCGCATCAGTTGCTTGCCAATGCTTGCAAAGATGACATTCTGTACTCTTGACCTAAATTATGATCCACTAGATATGTCCTAATGAATGTATGTGCACTGACAGACGTGGCTTCATGCTTGAACTTAATGCTTGAGCAGGCTGAGGGCAACACAATGCACTCTAGAGCACGACTTCCACATGATGCAGAGATGATTTTTCTCAGCTGAAACTGCCAAACTATGACTGAATGTTCTGGTAATTAAAGCAATAGCGTAACGAAAAGTACAATGTGCACAATTAAACTCATCAGTGGCGGTCATGAATGTTGTGATGCTAATCCAAGTCATTTTAAATGATTTGCTGAAATGCAGAGGCTGTAAGTATGCCTTGGGATTTGACTCAATCAAACATACAATATATGGCTCTATCACAGAGCTTGCCATCCCGAGCATCATTCAAAACACACAACATTCTGTAAATAAGGGTGTGCAATACAGTGCAATGAAGTTTGCAAGGGTAGAGCTGCAAGGGTACAATGAACAAAGCCGATACATATACAGTTGTCTAGGTCTGCAGGGTGTTTATTGTGTTTGAACTAGTTTGGAGAACTGCATACTTGGGATTGCTTGAGGACTTTGCTGAGTCTCTCAGGTGAGAGCGTGCCTTTAGAGGGCATCATATGAGAGTAATGAAAGAACGTGAAGGCAAGGTTGTGTGGAAAGCCCTTATATGGAGACGGTTTGGGAGTATTTTATGCATATGACTAACCTCGGGCACAAGGTGGCTTGTTTTGAATACTCAAAATGCATTAACATTAGAACAAGGTTAAGAAATTCATATGCGCCCACACACGTTGTGAATTAGGCAGAACATTTTCATGAAAAGTTTGAATGCGTGCATAAATTTGGATAATCTATCAGTACTGAATTCGACCCATTGTTTTATATAAATATAAAGTTTGATAACCGTTCTGATCCTATGAGAATAGCAGAGTCCACAATACAACTATAACTGTAGTGACAGAACAATATCATTGAATATTTTTCTTGGAAGTTTTTTTTCCAAGTTGACAAGCAATTATTAATTTCTATAAATGATACAGTACCTGAAAGGGACTTTTCTAAAACTACAATATTTCTATCTATCTATACTCATAAATACAGCCATATATAATCTTCTGGTAAAGATGCTTATTTCTCAAGCCTGGGTGTGTTCAATGCTCAATCCATGCAAAACATTCCCAGGAGCTCGTTGCAAGAATAAAACCTTTCAAATGTCATTTTCCTTTATTAAAGGAAATGGCAGGCACTAAGATTCATTCAGCCTGTGATGCCATCAGACATGCTGAGAGCAGTACAACCACACAAAGGATTGAAAGACGAATATACACTCACATATAAACACGGCATGTGTAGGGCATCATAAAAGCATGGTCTGGAATGCATTGTAGCACCTGACAAATCATAATTAATATGAAATGCCAGCAATAATCTGCATATGTAAAGTGACTCTGATCATGTGAACCTTGCCATTTGAGGCATCTGCATAGCAGGGGCCATTAACGGGGCCGGCGATTCAGCGCGGCACGACACACAAACTCAGCACCGCAATTAAACTGTCTGTTGTGCGAAGGCAGCAGGCGGCTCGACCATTCACTTCCAAGTTTAAAACCTGTTCAACCTCTGTCTTTGTTTGCACTGCACGACAAGAGAAAAGCAGAGGGGAAAAAATAATTGCGCTCTCTTGTTTACCCGCCATAAAAGTCAGAGGAAATGTTTATGGCCGACAGATGCTAAAGCTAGCTAGTATTTTCCCCTTTTTCCAGACACAAGAGCTCCTCAGCTATGGATGACCTAGGGTTAACCCTCCTTCTGCGTTTCCGTGACAACAGAGGGCAGAGAAAAAGAGAGGAAGTCAGACGGAGGAGAGTTATGCCCCGACACACGGCAGGACGGAGCGAACAGCAGGCTGCGTTAAAGAGAACTGCACATCCACATTCCTTTTTCCCTCAGCCCCCATCGTACGAGCCGACCAACCGAAACCGACAATGATACACACGCTCTCAAAGACCCTGCTCTCAGCTATCTTATGAAGGGTCCAAAACATAATATCTGACTGAGAGAGGAAGAGAAACAAATGCTGCTCTTGTTTGGAACGGAATACTAGCGTACAGCATACTACATGCTTCTTGATATACACTGAATATTTCTATTCAAAAAGAAGTTTGTGAAGAATTAAGTATTACGTCTTCATAACATTTTAAACAGTACTATTCTTTTTTTTTTTTTTTAAGGAGTAATAAAACATGAATGTTTAATTCCTAAAAAGGCCTTAATTCTTCATCTTGTACATGAAAGATAGTTATTTTTAATCCTTTTTTTTGCATTCTTAAAACTCAGAATCCGATAAAATAAAGAGTCAAGAAAAACTTGCTATAAACAGCAGCAGACATTACTTCTGCTTCATTACTCTGGAAAAGGAAGGGCAAATTGAGTGAAAAGCATTGTGGGATACAGTAGCCACTGCAGTATGCAAATGTAGTAGATAATTGTGTATTCTTCATACTAGTACTATGCTATTCCGAAATAAATCACAATGTTAGTAAATCTACACTACCAGTACGATTTTTAGTTTTTGAAAGAATTGCATTTATTTGGTTAGAGTAAAAATAGTAATATTGTGAAATATTATTGCATTAGGTTTTCTATTTTTAATATATTTATTTGATAAAGCAATTTATTCCTGTGATGGCAAAGCTGATTTTCAGCAGCCATTATTCCAGTCTTTAGTGATCCCGAAAACATTCTGAGCTCAGAAGCATTTCTTATTATTATCAATGTTGAAAAGTGAAACAGTGATACATTATTCAGGACTCTTTGATGATTAGAAAGGAAAAGCATTTATTTGACATAGAATAGAATTTTTGTCTTTACTGTCACCTTTGATTAATTTAATGCATCCTTGCTGGATAGAAGTATTAATTTCTGTAGAAATAATAAAATACCTAGCTGAGCCCAAGCTTTTGAACTACAGGTGCATCTCAAATTAGAATGTCATGGAAAAGTTCATTTATTTCAGTAATTCAACTCAAATTGTGAAACTTGTGTATTAAATAAATTCAATGCACACAGACTGAAGTAGTTTAAGTCTTTGGTTCTTTTAATTGTGATGATTTTGGCTCACATTTAACAAAAACCCACCAATTCATCTCAACAAATTAGAATACTTCATAAGACCAATAAGAAAAACATTTTTAGTGAATTGCTGGCCTTCTGGAAAGTATGTTTGTTTACTGTACATGTACTCAATACTTGGTAGGGGCTCCTTTTGCTTTAATTACTGCCTCAATTCAGTGTGGCATGGAGGTGATCAGTTTGTGGCACTGCTGAGGTGGTATGGAAGACCAGGTTTCTTTGACAGTGGCCTTCAGCTCATCTGCATTTTTTGGTCTCTTGTTTCTCATTTTCCTCTTGACAATTCAGGTCTGGTGAGTTTGCTGGCCAGTCAAGCACACCAACACCATGGTCATTAAACCAACTTTTGGCAGTGTGGGCAGGTGCCAAATCCTTCTGGAAAATGAAATCAGCATCTTCAAAAAGCTGGTCAGCAGAACGAAGCATGAAGTGCTCCAAAATTTCTTGGTAAACGGGTGCAGTGACTTTGGTTTTCAAAAAACACAATGGACCAACACCAGCAGATGACATCGCACCCCAAATCATCACAGACTATGGAAACATAACAGTGGACTTCAAGCAACTTGGGCTATGAGCTTCTTCACCCTTCCTCCACACCTCTGACGTTGTCTGTGGTTCAGGAGTGGCTTAACAAGAGGAATACAACAACTGTAGCCAAATTCCTTGACATGTCAGTGTGAGGTGGCTCTTAATGCCTTGACCCCAGCCTCAGTCCATTCCTTGTGAAGTTCACTCAAATTCTTGAATCGATTTTGCTTGACAATCCTCATAAGGCTGCGTTCCTCTCAGTTGGTTGTACATCTTTTTCTTCCACACTTTTTCTTTCCACTCAACTTTCTGTTAACATGCTTGGATACAGCACTCTGTGAACAGCCAGATTCTTTGGCAATGAATGTTTGTGGCTTACCCTCCTTGTGAAGGGTGTCAATGATTCTCTTCTGGACAACTGTCAGATCAGCAGTCTTCCCCATGATTGTGTAGCCTAGTGAACCAAACTGAGAGACCATTTTGAAGGCCCAGGAAACCTTTGCAGGTGTTTTGAGTTGATTAACTGATTGGAATGTCACCACATTCTAATTTGTTGAGAATTGGTGGGTTTTTGTTAAATGTGAGCCAAAATCATTACAATTAAAAGAACCAAAGACTTAAACTACTTCAGTCTGTGTGAATTGAATTTATTCAATACACAAGTTTCACAATTTGAGTTGAATGACTAAAATAAATTAACTTTTCCACAATATTCTAATTTACTGAGATGCACCTGTATACTGTATGTCAGATCTTCCGATTTCAACTTACCTGGAATCTTTCCCCAGGTTTGCCGTGTACAGATGTGTTTGATTCCCCTCCATTTCCACAACACATTTTGTGTTCAGGTCCTTTTCTGTTAGGAAAAAAGAAAGAAGAAAAACACATTGAGACAGGTTAAAGATCTATATGAGTTTTCAATTTGTTTTTGTGCTGTGTCACAAGCAAAGAAACCGGTTGTTAGAACATTAAAAAGGATCCAAAGCCACTAAACTGATCAGATGAAACAAATATTCTATGTAACTTCCACTCTAAATACATTTGTCCCATCTTGGTCATTTAGATGACTCTAATAAGACAATCATATGACCTTCCCAGTCATCCTGATTACGCAGTACAAAAGGCTGAAATCAAAGGATTTATTTCACAGCAGGAGAAGATGCTTGAGGACGGAAATCAAACAAGCATTCTGACAGAGAGTTATCCTGAAATCACCCACCACTATTCTCACAGGCAGCTATGAAAAGAATTCAGAGCAAAACCAGTTTTACAGACTCATGTCCTCAGATAGGATATTAAAGGCCATTTCAGGACAATCATAATCTCCGTTGAGAGGCTGTTAACTACATTAGCAAAAAAATCTGTGAAACTATAGCAATGATTCTACACATGCTAGATGCCACAGGGGAATCTTATTTAATCAGTGATTTTGCCAGCAAACCAACTATTTCTGCAAAAAAATTCAGATTTCTCCAAAATTTAATTAAATGATTTCAGTGTGAAAGTGCAACAAACTCATCAGCAGGTCATGAGATGCCACAGTTCTCACATGCCAAAATAATTTTAAGTCAATCAATATTTCATGTCCAATTATGTGTTGATTTGGAAAGTAGCCATGTAGTGGGATAATGCATGATGATATGTATTTTGCAATACTGACCAGCTTCAAATGTGGCATACACTGTCAGTGGACTTGTTTTTGCATTGCATTATTCAGTTTAAAACAGTGGAATAACTTGAATAAATTTTGGAAAAAGTTGCACTCCATATTGAATAGCTGGCAAACACAATTATTTAAATAAATTTATTGAATATTGATATTGAAGAAAGTAAATTAATGCATCAATTAATCTTTTTTTAGTCCTTTTTTAACTCACAGAAAACATTTAGTTTTGGTTGTATGACCAGATCCATGGTCAATGAACACAAGATCCAGTGACAACACAGCACCAGCTGTATAGTTCAAGTGACACTTCCATGAATTGGCACGAAACTCTCTCACACAGGGCATATGCCATTTGGCCACCCTTAATGTTGAACCCTGGGACTTGCTCAGGTCTCAGCTTGGCCGGAGCTGTCACACTGACAGCAACAGCGGGAAGAACCTGCAACAGCATTCCTTCAAACACTATGTCAGCAGCAGCCTGTTGCCATAGCAGCTTCCGGTCCAAATAAATAGATTCCAAATAAAGTTTTGCAGTTTGGTCGGCTGAAAGTTTATGATGCACTCCTGACTGCTTTCAAACAAAAGGAACGGCCTAATACTAACACACCAAATCCGACAGCAGGCCAAAGCATGTATGAAACTACCAAACTCTCCTACTGACAACAACAGGGAAGCGGAAAGCATCTGCAGCTGACTCAGAAATCCTTGGAAAGGATGCACTCTGAGGCCACACTAGCTGTGACAACTTCCTGTTGGAGCAGGAACCCTCTCAGCATCGGTGGCCAAGGTCCAAGGAGGAGACCCATCTGGATTTACCACAGCTGGCCAGTCCAAAAATCTGAATTTCCTGCATTATGTCACTCAGGTGAGAGAGATAAGCACATGTTATCTTGGCAACAGTGACGAACTGGAAAGACTGACAGAATCCTGAACACAATAACACAAAAACCAAGCGACTATTTATCTACAGTGAACAAAAAAGCAGTGACAATGCCCTGCTGCAGCTCATTTCTATAATTATTTGCACAAGTTTATAAAGTAAAACTATTAATAATGCACGGTTCAGTTAGTTACATGAAACTGTAACCTCATTCTTCAGGCCATACGAGAAGGGAATGAGGCAATTGGTGTCCTCAACTGATGTGGTACACCGGGAAATCATTAACTATTAAACCTCTATATCCCTTAAGCCACCAAAATGTTTTTGAGAAATTATCTTTACATAGTGTGTGGATTAAAAATGAAAATTTTCTCAGAAGGACCCAAACTCATTTGGCCATGGGAACATGTTTGGGTTATGCAACGTTTGCAGATAGTCCATTCAGACTCCCTTCCTGCCTTTGTCCAAAACAGAGAGAGAGAGAGAGACAGTGCAAGTAAAACAAAGTTAAGTAGAGACTTTCAAATACAAGTTCTCTATGTCTTATGAAATAATGCCTTGAAAAGTCTTTGGAATTTGAATAATACAATAACGAAGGTCTCACTTCCAGCATTGCAAATGGAGACTGGGAAGTGTTATGTGACTGGGAAAGCTCACACAGGCCTTCAGCACACGATCAGTGCTTGAGTCTTGTGACTGAATGTTACGCTCCAGTCGCACACGTGACCGCGTCACTACAATGCAGCAAATATTTCACGCTTCCGTGGCTTTACCCAGACCCTCTTGAGACACACGTTCTCCCACAGCAAGACCTGCTTTAAATGTCATGCAAGTATTCATGCAAATCATCTGGGAGAAGAAGAAAAGGTGAAAAGAACGAGGGAAATTTTATTTAACAGCATGCATGACATTGATGTGGTGTCCTCTAGACAGATAGACAGATGGAAAGAGAGAAACATGTTGCATGTATCATACAAACAGAGTTTCTATGGCCACAGAAAACCTGGAAACAGATAGCTGACAACTTCAAGCAGTGTAACATGTTATAACTGATCTCTCAACCAATCCTTCTATAAATGTTATATGATCGATTATATGTAGGCTATACATATTTTGCGCTTTTAATAATGCACTTTATTAACTTAACTGAATATCCTGATGTAATATAAAAAAGTTTACGTGTCATCTGACCTATAATACAGTTTTAGATAGATAGACAGATAGATAGATAGATTCCTTGTGTGTGTAAACTTGCCAATAAAGCTCTTTCTGATGATAGATAGATAGATAGATAGATAGATAGATAAATTCTTGTGTGTGTAAACTTGCCAATAAAGCTCTTTCTGATGATAGATAGATAGATAGATAGATAGATAGATAGATAGATAGATAGATAGATAGATAGATAGATAAGATAGATAGATAGACAGATAGATAGATAGATAGATAGATAGATAGATAGATAGATAAATTCCTTGTGTGTGTAAACTTGCCAATAAAGCTCTTTCTGATGATAGATAGACAGATAGACAGATAGATAGATAGATAGATAGATAGATAGATAGATAGATAAATTCCTTGTGTGTGTAAACTTGCCAATAAAGCTCTTTCTGATGATAGATAGATAGATAGATAGATAGATAGATAGATAGATAGATAGATAGATAGATAGATAGATAGATAGATAGATAGATAGATAAATTCCTTGTGTGTGTAAACTTGCCAATAAAGCTCTTTCTGATGATAGATAGATAGATAGATAGATAGATAGATAGATAGATAGATAGATAGATAGATAGATAGATAGATAGATAAATTCCTTGTGTGTAAACTTGCCAATAAAGCTCTTTCTGATGATAGATAGATAGATAGATAGATAGATAGATAGATAGATAGATAGATAGATAGATAGATAGATAGATAGATTTCTTGTGTGTGTAAACTTGCCAATAAAGCTCTTTCTGATGATAGATAGACAGATAGATAGATAGATAGATAGATAAATTCCTTGTGTGTGTAAACTTGCCAATAAAGCTCTTTCTGATGATAGATAGATAGATAGATAGATAGATAGATAGATAGATAAATTCCTTGTGTGTGTAAACTTGCCAATAAAGCTCTTTCTGATGATAGATAGATAGATAGATAGATAGATAGATAGATAGATAGATAGATAGATAGATAGATAGATAGATAATTCCTTGTGTGTGTAAACTTACTTGGCAATAAAGCTCTTTCTGATTATAGATAGTTACATTTCCCATGAACTCAACCTGGTCATGTGACCCAACACACATCATTACTGGCATACATATAGAATCCAGCATGGTCTGATCAGAAGGACTTTCTCAGAATATTCTCAAACTCCATTACTGATCACAAGATTAAAAGGCCGTGTCAAAACATAGTGTGCTGACTAGCTAGACAGCCTTTTGAGGACCACTGGGACGATTCAAACTACAGGCTGCATGTGAACTGTGCTATCAGGTGACAGAACTGAAACTCGACCCACCTCTCCGGTTCATGGGCCGGACCCGAACCGCCACCTTCACGTTGGAGTCGTTCAAATTAGCGTCGCCCATGATGTCTGTCGATATATCCACGTGTTAGAAAACGATCGAAATGCTTCCTGACAGCCTCGAGTTCATAAAATAAAACTCATCTAGAGATGCCTGTCACAGGAGTCCCGAATAATCTGTGATCTGTGAAGCGTGTCGTGTCCAAAAATGGCCAGCATCGTCCTTACTGGGTTGATTTTCTCCGTTTTGAACGGCACAGTTAAGACATTGTCGCTTTTAAAAGCGTAAAAGAAAAGTTTAGTGGAATGTCTTGACAGCTGGAGACTTCGTTGGATCAAAAACAAGAGTCGAAAGCAAAATTCCTGTCACACTCACACTGGGTCAAACTGCAAATGTCAAGACTTCTGTCCAGCAGGAAACCGGGTAACTAATAAGTAAGCAGGGTTTAAATAATGCATGCCTGGCTGTGACAGTCTAACAACCACATTTTGCTTAAAGGAGGGTTTTCATTTAAAAACAAAAACAAATAAATAATATATCCCTGCAGGTGTTTTAATCCCGGAAAACACTGCAGACCTATTTAAATGGTGGTTTAATCGTATCTATCTAGGTAAAGTGCAATACAGGCAGATCTGAATAGTGTTTTATATCAAACAAATAAGACAATGTTCGCAATGCATTACGCTATCAAACGCTGATCTGTCAGTGCAGCACTTTTACATGCACGAAATGGCAAGCAAACCGGATTTAGACAGAAAGACCATAAATGTAAATGTCAATGACTGAGAAAACACAAACAAAAATAAAATCCGAAAATCCTAACGTGGCAATTATTTCCGAAATCTGATCGCGAAAGGTTGAAATGGTAGGAGATCGCACAGCATCTGAGGCGTGTCTGTTGAATTCTGATTTCTTCTTTTCAGGCTGGGTCCAACTTCACGAGCTGATTAAAACGATGGCGCTGCTCTACAGTCCCATCCAGTTCGGCAGATCTTCAGGATTAATATCCAATATGACGGAGACAAGATTCTACAGATTTAGCGAATCCGGGAAAATGAAGGTTGGACTGATTTAAGGACTCCAGCGTGGATGTTAGCCGCTTTATTTCAGGACTGAGCCGCGTGAAGCCAGTGATGTTGACGCCCAGCGGAAGTTTAAATTTCAAAGTAAAAGTCTTTAGAAATACAACACAAATAAAACTATTAATAATGTAAATCATACATTGACCAATGTATTAGTATTATTATTAATCACCAAAAATCACCAGTCATATAATATTAATAATAATAATAATAATTATTATTATTATAACAGTAGTAGTCGTACTATAAGCTTTTTTTTTTTTAATTACATGTATATTTCTCAAGTCAGAACTGAAACTATCCATTCACGATCAGCTGATCTCCTGGAAAAGCTTTTCAACCTCCGATGAGGAAGAGCTGATTGTGTTTGGAAGTTCATGCCAATGTGGTGAGGTCAGATATATTTCGGTAGCTTTCCCATTTAAGTCCACCTTTTTAATCGTTTACAGACATTTTTATATCCTATCCATATAAAGCTGGATGTGCCGAATGCTCACATAAAAGAAGGTTCTTCAATACTACTTAATTTGAGGAGGTTAAATACTGCCAACATAAGATGTCTACTTTTACTGATAGCACAAATAAATGCAGCTATTACATTCTGTGAACATTAGTTTTCTTCAAACCCGTTTAACAGTCTCGTTTTCATTTGTTCATGGACATCTACATCTCCTATTCATAACAATCAAACTCAAACCCAAAACAAAAAGAAAAAAAAAAGAAAAAAAACCACAATTAACTCTTTAAATTATTGCAAAGATATTTTATAGAGAGGGGACATTTGTATGTCAGATAGCAAAAGAGGAGGATTTTTAGATGATGAAAACTTAAGTTATATGTAGCCTATTTGAGATAAGGATGTGTTGTCCCTCTTGGTTATGTAATACTGTTATGTCCCACTAGAGGATGCTGAATTCTCAAATAAAACCACCCAAATTTACGTTCATGTGACCAAAGGGATACAATGGCAAATGATAAATGTAATAAATTTGCTTTAATTTTTAAAATTATGATTCACTTATATTAAAAAGTATCTTGTATCTCACATGAAAAGCAAAAAGAATTATTATACTATCAAAAAGTGCCAAAGAAAAAGTTCTATTAAGACTTGTAACTAAGTTTGCTTGAAGCTGAGTCATTGGTCTTGTAGAAACACACCCACTGCACTTACATGAGTAAGTCGTCTGTTACTGAAATGTCATGGTCCACCCTATACATAAAGGTTGAAAATAGGAACAATAATTGCAGATGAAAGAGTGCCTGTACTTTAGTGAAAGTTTAATTTGTTCTTCCGGGGGAAAAAAAAGTTGTATGCACACGTTCATGTATCAGCTTTGCAGTGAAAACATGTCTGCTCAAGAACAAAGAATCACAAGAGAAAACCCAACAAAATTAATATAGCTGTCTATGGTAATAAGGGCAGAAATGTAAATACAATTTGACGTTTGCTGATTG
Source organism: Cyprinus carpio (assembly GCF_018340385.1). Taxonomy (NCBI): domain Eukaryota; kingdom Metazoa; phylum Chordata; class Actinopteri; order Cypriniformes; family Cyprinidae; genus Cyprinus; species Cyprinus carpio. Next base: position 6,574,965 of record NC_056588.1, on the reverse strand, counting down.
TATCATTTATTTGGAGTTGCCGCAATTGTGCAATTATTGGAAAAGACCCTATTAAAGTCTAAATTAGATTTAGATCAGCTTAACGAACAAATCATATCCATTAATCACAATGTAAGTAAAATTCCACAGTGAAATTGAATCCTCGTGTTTTTTTCAGGATCTATGACTTAATCATTTCAGTCTGGGTACATACAGTGCACTTTGAAGCTTGGTAATTTAGTGTAAATGTTAGAGCGTGAGGGGTCTGACGGGGCCTGAGAGGGAACTCCTGTGATCTGTGTGGCTACGAGAGGAGGGGCCTTCCAAGGGAAAGGGCATCTGCTTTGAATCCCACCACCCCACTGTTATGCTTTCACCTACTTCAGACCTGAAGATTCGCATTCACTTCAGACCAGTATTAATGAGCACATTTCCATTGCATTATTATGGGTAAATATTTGTTTGTTGTATAAGATTAGGCAAACCCAATCAGAGGTCAGAAACATACTACATGTGGTGGTAACAAACCTCCATGGAGGTGATAGAGTTACAGTAACCTTCAAACCCTTTGTGTCATCAAACCAGATGTGCTAACTATTCTAATAGCTAATAGAAGATTAACTTATTTAGCAACACTCTTCTCTAACTGTAGAGAATACAGTTCCATGATTAAAAAAATAAATATTAATAGAAACTATAGACATTAAAAAAATCATAAAAATGGGAAAAACAACTAAATTACTAAAACTAACTAAAATGAAAATTAAAAATATAAAAATAAATATAAAAATAAAAATGAAAATATAAAAATAAAAAACTCTGGACAATAAAATGCAGGGAAAATCCCATATACATTACCATTCAAAATTGTGAGGTCACTGTTTATTTTATTTATTTATTTATTATTTATTGGAATGAAATTTAATTAACTTTTATTTTGCAAAGAAGAATTAAATGTATAAAAAAACAGTAAATAATGTTACAAATAATGCTACAAAACATTTCTACTTTAAATCAATTTTATTTTTAAAAACTGCAGCAAATCAGAATGTTAGAATTATTTCTGAAGGATCATGTGACACTGAACACTGGAGTAATGATGCTGAAAATTCAGCTTTAGCATCACAGGAATAAATTATGTTTAAAATATATTAAAATAGTAAACTGATATATTAAATTGTAAAAATATTTCACAATATTACAGATTTTTTTATCAAATGAATGCAGTCTTGCTGAGCATAAGATCTTATTGACTTCTGAACAGTTACATACAAAGACTAGAATAGAGAATTGAGGGTGGGCTATTTTGACAAAGTAAAAATATTGTTTCTATTTGTGCACTGCAAGCTAACTACAGTATGCACTCATAATTACTTGTTTTTTTGTAACATTGTTTTTCACACATTAAATGCTGCTCAGTCATGATGATTTGACTCCTAATATCTTGATTAGAAAACCATCAACTATCACTAACAAACATGAGTAAACACCCGCAATGGGAACTTTATGTTGACTTTTCCTCAACTTAATTCATCTTTATTATGAAGAGAGATAAGGGACAGTATGCCGTGTAGGCGAAGGTCTTCTGGATTACTGGCCCCAAGGCGGCTTATCGTGGGGGTTCGTTAAGATGACACGATTAAGATAATTGTTCCGGCAGCTAATCAGACGGAAGCATGGCAGGCAGAGGGTTCGATTTCAGAGACGACACTTATCTTTAGAGAGAGGGCTCAGAGGGGGGTAGGTGGCATGGGTAATCAATTAACTGTTCCCAAGCTTAGAGAGGTGCTATCTTATGAATGGTCCTGTCCACAATAATACAGAGAGGAGATGATCTAAAGCAGAACATATGACAACAAGAGCACTCACCGCAAATGCTCTCAAATTAGTGTTTCATTATTTTTCACACTTTAATGACTGTAAATGTGACTGTTTGGGCTATTGACATAAATATAATTAACTTTGTACCCTTTTTAGCATGCAAAAACCAAGCTTGAAATCACAGGAATTATGAATCATAAACCTGAGAAGGTGAAAGCAGAGGTAAGGAGGTAGAAACATACATCAGCAGCTTTTCAGCAAAAAATCTGAAATGAAATGCGGTCTCCTGTCCTGTAGAGAATGCAGTTGGAGCTGCGCTGCTCTGTGTGTTAGATGACTCATACTGTGCGAGAGCAAGATTAGTAAATTGGAAATGGGTTTCCAGAAAATCGGAGGTGAGCAACCTTCTTCTCTCGCTCAGCACGATGTTGGTTTTCATTTCTCAGCTTTGTCTTCTCCAATTTTTTTCTCCCCTTTATGTTGTCTGGTCAAATTATAACCTAAAAAACAAAAGACACGTCAATGTCTGGGAGATCACGTAGATATATATATATATATATATATGTGTGTGTGTGTGTGTGTGTGTGTGTGTGTGTGTGTGTGGTCACACTTTAGTTTGGGGACCAATTCTCACTATTAACTTATTACTTGTGCCTCAATAAATTCCCAATTTGCTAATTATTAATAGTTAGGAGGGTAGTTGTAAAAGATGTAAAATATGGTAATGCAGAATAAGGCATTAATATGATAATAAACAACCAATATGCTTGTAGTATGTGTGCTAATAAGCAACTAGTTAATAGTGAAATTTTTATGTATGTATGCATGTGTGTATATATACATATATACTCTATTTTTAAGGGTGTTTTACACTTCAGTTCTCTTGGTCTGGATCAAAAAGTAAATGATCCATTTATTCATTTTAAATATTGTAACCAAAAACACAAAGCAAAAGGCATAAGGATATAGTCACAGTCTAACTGGACAGCTTTAATGAGCACCTGAGTTTGGAAGAGGACAGAGATGAGCCTTTTCATGGGTTCTCGGTTCACTTGTTTGGGGCACACCAAGGATGGCAGTGTTCACACTTATTCAAATGAACAGCAGTTTGTTTTAATCAAACCAAACCTGCCGAGTGTAAACATGTTCTGTTCTAGAAGTGTATATATAGATTACTAGTTGAGCCATGATTAATTGGGTGAATCTCACAGAAAACATTAAGAAATGTCTGGATCATATCACAAATTCAAAATAAATAAATAAATAACATTTTTATTTCATTTTACAGCAAGGACGGTTGAACATAATGTTGAAAATAATTACAAATAGTAATAAAAATTCTGTAAAAATACTGCAAAAGAATCTATTTATGTATTGATTGATTTTGTAGTGAAATGTAGCCCAGACATTTCTTTGGTTGACCCATTTGACTTTTATGCATTTGCAGTTTTACAAATGCAATTCAGTACTTTGCATCCTTAAACTTAGTGTGTTGATCACATCATCATCCATCAGTATTTCATTATTGAATGGCAAATGAGGTTTGTTTTTTTTAGAAAACAACCGCTGCATTAGTGATGCCATACATATGGAGCTCTCAGTGGTGCAGGTGTATTGCTGTGTTTTTATGGTCTTTTCTAATGAGTCCTGTGGCAGAATATTGTTTCACATTATGCAGGACTCTGTCAAGTCAAATGAATTGAGCGTTTTTATGGGGAGGGGTCATTGCCTATGACAAAGAACCTCATCTGGGTCTTTACCATACGCAAACTGACTCAAATTAGATTGTGGGTGATATAAGCTCTACTAAAATCAGGGAGTAGCCCTCTGGGTCCTTTTCTTATTCTGGAGATATTGAAAGAGGTGATGGAGAGGTTAAGGTGTGATTTGATATTTGGTTTATTATCAAACTTACAGACAACAGCTAGTTGTCATTCCAACGCCAAATAAATATCATATTTACTAGATTTTTTAAAAATAAATGCACTATTCCCATGAATGTTCGAACCTATACAGTAAGTTTGGAATTTATATTATTTGAAACTGATAACTGAGTGAATTCTATCAGTACCATTCTGGTTTACATTTGTTTTTCAAAAGTTTTTTGCCAAACATTCTAAATGTTTTAAGGTTGAAGATCAGTAAAAAAAAAAAAAAAAATCCAATAATGGACTTCTGTTTCAACCATGTTGTCAAAAAGGTAATGTTAGAAAAATCTATACAATTACTACTAAAAGTATTACTTTTAAATGAATGTCAGAGGAATGTCAGGGGAAAATGTCAGAAAAGTAAAATAAAATCAGCATTACAATCTATTGCCCAAGTTCAGTGTCCTCTTAATTATCTCATTGTAAGTCAATGGGACACAAAGCACAAATGGCTAATGCAAAATCAGATGCAGTATCAAAGCCCATAATAGCAGCATGTCTGTTGAGAGTAGCTCTGGAAATTCACTTTTCTCTTGGACATCGAACAAAGCCAATGCACCACCTTTCATTCAGCAGTTTATCAGGAATATCTCCCCTTGACCAGGTGCACGGAGCAACAGAGAAGCTCTCTCCATCAGCCGAGTTCAAACCTCAAACTGCATTTTTTTGTGAATCACTGCAGTGATAAAGAAATCCCATTAGGCGCTTGCCAGTTTGTACACCCCATCAATCTCACTTGTAGCAGTGAGGAAGCCAAAGAGTGTGAGAGGCATGTGAATGATAGTTAACAAAGATTGTTTTAAACCTATTGCATTTATTCTAAAAAAGTCAGTAAGGAACACTTGACACTCTTTACTTTGTCTAAAACATATTCAAATATTCTGAGAGTAATGAATGATAGAAAAATAGCCAGAAAACCCAGAATGTCCTCTACCTGCAGCTGCGAGATCATCATCAAGCTGCAACAGGCAATGACAAGACAACACTGACATCTCATTGATTCAGCCTCATCTCATTGATTTGACTCCCATCATGTACGTCACAGAGAGGGACTGGAACCTTTGGATCTGTCTGCATCTTTCGGCTCCTGCTGGCCCACTGGAGAGAAAGAATGGTAACAAGATAATAATAAAGGAATAGTTCACCCAAAAATATAAATTTGCTGGAAATTTACTTACCTTTTGGCCATCCAAGGTGTACTGTAGATGGTTGTTTCTTCATCTGAACAGATTTGAAGTAATTTAGCACTTGCTCACCATTGGATCATCTGCAGTGAATGGGTGCCGTCAGAAGGAGATTTCAAACAGCTGATAAATACATCACAATAATCCACAAGTAATCTATATGACTCCAGTGTCCAGTCCAGTCAAGTAATGTCTTGTGAAGCAAAAAGCTGGATGTTTTTAATAAACAAATCCATCAAGATGTTTACAACTTCAAATTGCTTCCAGCTAAAATATCAGTCTTCAATCCATAATCTTGCTTAATCCAGTGAAGATGTTGTCGTGTCGGAATCGGTGGAGAAATATGATCAAAATCAAGCAATGTCAGAAACAGCTCTAAACAAATATGTTGATGGATTTTGATGCTAAATGAAACAGGGGATAGACTTTTTCACTGGAGGAAGTGTTATTATGGATTATAGACTGATATTTTGGCCAGAAATTTATAATGCCTTGATGAATTTGTTTCTTACAAACACACAGTTTTTTGCTTTGTGTGATTTATTGTGATGTTTTTATCAGATGTTTGGACTCTCATTCTGACGGCACCCATTCACTGCAGAGTATTCATTGGTGAGCAAGTAATGTAAGGCTAAATTTCTAAATGTTTATATGAGTGTGAAATAAAAGGAATCTCACATTAGTGTTCAAACTCCACGGCACTTGGCTGTCATGCACAGTGAGAGCAGCACAGCAGGAGAGAATATGCTGTGTTCTGTTCAGTGACGTCTATGAGCCTGTGACTGAACCTTCACTGTCACGCACAGACCACTTATAAAAGTCACATTTATTTTGGGATTCAAATGTATGCACACCTGAAGGTTAAATTACAAAAACACATTTATTGGCGAGGATCTAAGAGACTACTTTTTCAAAGAGAGAGATATGCACCTGTGTGTGTTTACTACTGTCACTAGAACTTAATTAAACCCAGCAAAAGTTCCCAACATTGTGGAGACTTTATGTCCACAGAAGGATAGTTAAACTTGAAATCACCTACATTGTGGAAACCAGTCACCATAAGGAAAAAAGGCTAATAAACATGCTAAATAATATCTTAATGAATATCAAAAAATTCAGAAAAGTTTGGGTGACGGCTAGGTTTAAGGTTAAGGGAGAGAAAATATTATGTATATATTTGCAAGGTGGAACAAATGACTTTTTGACCATTCTGATGGATTCTGTATGTTTTGTTGGGAAAGCTACTAAATAAAATATTTATAAATAAAATTTAATTCAGGAAGACATTTTAAAAATACTAGTCCTTGAGGTAGAATCTTTTAGAGAAGTATAATTCAAGGCCACAGTCACTATGATGTTTGAGTCTCACAGGCCCAAGACAGCTACCATCTGTGTCACCAGCAGAAATGTTTTTGACCCCAATTAGCTCCCCTGTCTCTCCCCAGCACCTCAGTGACAGTCTACTCCACCACACACACACAGGTCCTTGCTTTTACAACTCCCGTGAAGTCACTTTGGTTAACAACAGTTAAATATATTCCTATCCACTTAAAAAAAGAGCTTTGAGCTCTGAGCTTTGATATCTTAGCTTTGAACGTCTGAATGCCTGATCAAATACTTACTTCCTAGTAAGCAGGTACCACAACCCTGAGGTTCAATATGCCCCTGATTTTATTTGATTTATTTCTTTACCTAAACACTAAAAAGCAATTAACACTATCACAGCTCTTGTCTAAACACTGTTTGGCACTATGCACTCCAAAGGCAATCTTGATAAATGAGGTCTTCGACTGAAATGACAAACCATCAAATCTGAGGTAATTTCATATATATATATATATATATATATATATATATATATATATATATATATATATATATATATATATATATATATATATATATATATATATATATACTATACAGGTCCTTCTCAAAGAATTAGCATATTGTGATAAAAGTTCATTATTTTCCATAAGTGTAATGATATAAAAATTAAACTTTCATATATTTTAGATTCATTGCACACCAACTGAAATATTTCAGGTGTTTTATTGTTTTAATACTGATGATTTTGGCATACAGCTCATGAAAACCCCAAAATTCCTATCTCAAAAAATTAGCATATCATGAAAAGGTTCTCTAAACGAGCTATTAACCTAATCATCTGAATCAACTAATTAACTCTAAACACCTGCAAAAGAATTCCTGAGGCTTTTAAAAACTCCCAGCCTGGTTCATTACTCAAAACCGCAATCATGGGTAAGACTGCCGACCTGACTGCTGTCCAGAAGGCCATCATTGACACCCTCAAGCGAGAGGGTAAGACACAGAAAGAAATTTCTGAACGAATAGGCTGTTCCCAGAGTGCTGTATCAAGGCACCTCAGTGGGAAGTCTGTGGGAAGGAAAAAGTGTGGCAAAAAACGCTGCACAACGAGAAGAGGTGACCGGACCCTGAGGAAGATTGTGTGAGAAGGACCGATTCCAGACCTTGGGGGACCTGCGGAAGCAGTGGACTGAGTCTGGAGTAGAAACATCCAGAGCCACCGTGCACAGGCGTGTGCTTTTTACAACCAGAAACAGGCAAATTTTGCATGTCACTCGGAAACAAAGAAGCAACACTGGACTGTTGCTCAGTGGTCCAAAGTACTTTTTTCGGATGAAAGCAAATTTTGCATGTCATTCGGAAATCAAGGTGCCAGAGTCTGGAGGAAGACTGGGGAAGTCCAGTGTCAAGTACCCACAGTCAGTGATGGTCTGGGGTGCCATGTCAGCTGCTGGTGTTGGTCCACTGTGTTTTATCAAGGGCAGGGTCAATGCAGCTAGCTATCAGGAGATTTTGGAGCACTTCATGCTTCCATCTGCTGAAAAGCTTTATGGAGATGAAGATTTCGTTTTTCAGCACGACCTGGCACCTGCTCACAGTGCCAAAACCACTGGTAAATGGTTTACTGACCATGGTATTACTGTGCTCAATTGGCCTGCCAACTTCCTGACCTGAACCCCATAGAGAATCTGTGGGATATTGTGAAGAGAAAGTTGAGAGACGCAAGACCCAACACTCTGGATGAGCTTAAGGCCGCTATCGAAGCATCCTGGGCCTCCATAACACCTCAGCAGTGCCACAGGCTGATTGCCTCCATGCCACGCCACATTGAAGCAGTCATTTCTGCAAAAGGATTCCCGACCAAGTATTGAGTGCATAACTGAACATAATTATTTGAAGGTTGACTTTTTTTTTATTAAAAACACTTTTCTTTTATTGGTCGGATGAAGTATGCAAATTTTTTGAGATAGCGAATTTTGGGTTTTCATGAGCTGTATGCCAAAATCATCAGTATTAAAACAATAAACGACCTGAAATATTTCAGTTGGTGTGTGCAATGAATCTAAAAATATATGAAAGTTTAATTTTTTATCATTACATTATGGAAAATAATGAACTTTTATCACAATATGCTAATTTTTTGAGAAGGACCCTGAATATTATATAAATATATATATATATATATATATATACATACATACATACATATATATATATATATATATATATATATATATATGTAAGTATAAAGTATTTGCCATATTATTGCCCCTTATCACTATAGTCCACCAGGGGGCATTTTGCTCCTTTAGCTGCCTTATATTTGCATACTTTTAATCAGAAGAAAATCCTTTTATCATTTCTTTTATATAATTTTGTTTCATCTAATTCAATAAAAATAAATTATTGAAAATATTTTTCAAATGTCCAGTTTTTGGACCAGAAATAAATAAAAAATAAAATGTTTAAGTTTTTCTTTCTATTTGCTCTCTCTAAATTTGGAGGCAGCACCCTGACCCTCGCCAGCTGTCCATCATTACCATGTTTAGTAAGCCAGTTAATAGACTGCCTCTCGGATCACAGGTCAGCCACTCACATGAATTTGATCTGAATAGTCTCATTACATTTTTTGCATGTTTCTGAGAGGAATTCCTTGTGCAGACATAGTACGCAGAAACAGAAATGCTTGATTGATTCACTTAAACTCAGTTGAAATATATGTAAACATAATTATTTGCTTCACCCAAATAGTTCACACTCTTATTTTTTTTTTTTTTTTTTGTTGTAGTTTTTATGTTTTTCCCTTGTGAAGCTTGAGCTTATGTATGTTCAAAAAGACCCATCTTTGTACTGAAAAACTTTTCTTTTTTCTCTGCATTTGTGTTTCATTGAAAGACATGACAGGATTAATAGTTTTTAAAATGGCATGAGAGTCAGTATTTTTAATTTTTGGGTGAACTGTTTCATTAATGGCATTTCCTGATATGTGCAATGTCTAAAAAAGAAGAAAAGTTCATTAAAGGAATAGTTCTAAATCTAAATTTGCTGAAATTGTACACACCCATAGACCATCCATCTAAAGGAGTTTGTTTCTTTATTGGAACAGATTTGGAGAAATTTGGCATTGTATCACTTGCTCACCAGTGGATCCTCTGCAGTGAATGGGTACCGTCAGAATGAGAGTTCAAACAGCTGATAAAAATATCACAATAATCTACAGTAATCAACATTACAACATTAAACCATTTAACATCTCCAAAACACAAAATCATAATAAATAAAAAAAACTAATGCATCAAGATGTTTTTAACTTCATATCATTGCTTCTGGCAAAAATAGAGTCATCTATCCATAATCCTGCTTTCTCCAGTGAAAAACTTGAATCAGGAGAGAAATATGCTAAGAAGAAGCCCTGTGTGAACAGATATGTCAGTGATGTGAGAGGACAACAGAGGATGGACATTTATTACAGATTATGGACTCATTTCTTGGTCAGAATCAACCATTAAACAGTTTAAAAATAAGTGTTAATTAATGTTTCTTCTTGGTTGATTTATTATTATCAGCTGTTTGGACTCTCATTCTGACGGCACCCATTCAGTGCAGAGGATCCATTGGTGAGCAAGTGATAATGCTAAATTTTTTTCACCAAATCTGTTTTAATGAAGAAACTCATCTTGGCTGCGTGGCTGAACTATTCCTTTAATGCACTTGTTTAATTCACTTGTTGTTTAATTGATCAGTAGTCATCATCACCACTCCTTTAGTCAAGCTGCTGGTTTCTTGCAGAAACTGATGTTGATTTCAGCTTCAGTTGATTATCTGAAACCCATTTGTTCTCTCACGCATCATAGAGTGCTTATTTGTTCGTTGGACTTACTCACCTCGCAGCCCTCGTCTTTTAGCCTCTGCAGTGCAGCAGTAGAACAGTAAAATGCATAAAAATGCTTTCAGGTCTGTCAGCTGCAGAGTTCAGTCGATTGGGAGCATTTATCATGGGGGTGCTTTCTATCTTTAGAAAGCCAATCAACACGTCAGAGCGGTCAGGACAAGCATCCACAGAGCACTGTCATCCGAAGACGTCCGTGTCTCCCGGCCAGGACGGAAAGAGAACTGGTGCGTCCGTTCAGTTCAGCGAGCTGATGATTGCCTCAGCGAGAGAAAGAGCAGCGGTACATATCAAATGGAGGATTCAGTCAAGAGGAACAAGTTAAAACAAAGCTTTTTGTTCAGTTTCATCACAAAAGATATCACAGGCTTCTCTGACCATTGCAGCTGCACATACTTGCATAGCATGTTTCAACTGTAAAATCAAAGTAACACTCATCTTCATATTCTAGAATCTAGATCAAATTTAATAATTTCACACCTAGCTTGTCTCCTCTACCCAAATCCTTTCAGTATCCAAAGGCCATTTTTTTCAAGCTGTTTACAGGCAAGATGCATGCAGGGGTTCATTTCCCATTATTTCTCATCCCATTATTTCTTTGTTTTCAATAGCCAATTATGCTTCCATTACTGCCTTCGTGGCACCACATGTCACAAACAATATGACGTAGGCTACAGCTCCTGAAGATAAAAGCCATAAACGATTATACACCTGAAATATGATTTGCAATAAAACCAAGATAGTCTTCAATATCTATTCAATACTTCTGCAGCACTCATTGAGAAGATAATGGTGATGAAGTATCAATGTGTTTTCATCTCTCAGGGTTACAAGCCAATGGTGTTCAGAGCCATTCAAATATAGAATGTCTTAAAGGGACAGTTCACCCAAAGATGAAAATTTTACCATTACATGCCATTACAAAACAGCATGACTGACTTTTTTTCAACCGAACATGTAAGATATTTTGAAGAACACTGGGTTACAAATAACATTAAACTCTTATAACAACCATACCAAAAAAAAAGAAGAAATTTTAACAATTAAAAAAAACAAAATTAAAGAAAAATTAAGAAAATTAAAACAATTTAGGACAAAGCACTGTAGTAAATACATTAACTTTTAAACAAATAACATTTGTAAATTACATTTAAAAAAAACTAAAAAAAAAAAAAAAGAAGAAAAAAAGAAGATACAAAATGAAAAAAAAAATCTAAACCTTTAATCAACAAATGACATCACTGAGGCTCACAAGATTTGTGAATAATTTGTGAAATACCAAATAAAAATTAAATAGAAGAAAAAATATTACTAAAAATAATCAGGTCAGCTTGACACATATATGCTTTTCAGGGTTAAGTAAGTAGATATGGTTAATATTTGGTTTCATGATCTCTTTGAAATCACTTGTGTGTCTTTTTTCTTCAAAAACTTTAGTTCCTTTGGGAGGCATTATGGGAAGGCAGATAAATTATAGACACACTGGCCCGCGAGATGTATTTACGCATACACAGGGTAATTAACAATTATGCCTGAGTCTAATGAAGCTTTTCCTCTCATCTGAATTTATTCCCACATGAACCACTGACTTCTTCTGTCTCTGATGCTGCAGTGTTGTTAGTAGGGAATATCTGCATTTTAAGCGAGTATGTGCGTGTACAGTAAATATATATTACAGTATATAATTATGATAATCCGGAATGGTTTTTCCTTTTAAGATACTGTATCAGTGGTGGAACGAATTGATTAAGAAGTCGTGTTCAAAAAGGCTTTTTTCTCTATAAGGAGGGAATCCCAATTTAAGCCTGCTGTGATTTCCTCCATTATTCTTTACTGGTTTATCTTGTTAAGAACTTTACTTTAGGAGAAGTGGAGCACTGAAAGGGGTCTCTGAGTGCGAAAGTATTGAGTTGTACACTTTAGATGGACAATCAAACACTTCCATCGTCACCCAGAATATCTGTCAACACTGGAGAACTGGAAATGTGTTCTACATCACGATGGGTCCATTAACTTAATGGACGGAGGGTGGTTGTGAAAGATGGGGAGTGCGTTAGAGAGACAGGAGGGGGCTGGGACAGTAACCTTTGGGCTTTTTTATTGGAATGAGATGACACACTTGAGCAGCTCTTATATGAATGGCATCTGTAGTGCGGTTTCTGCTGAGAGGGTTGCCCTTTTCTTTGCAGCACGGTTCAACTGAAAATGAAACACTGCCTCTTTTCTCTGAACACCTCAGAGTCGACCACCCAGCTGCACCGTGTCCCCGCCAGATGTGGCATCAGTGTACCTTTTCAGCTACGTTATCGAACTGCGATGTTGGGTCTGATCTAAGGTCTGACACTGGTGAAACTTCCTGTTCAAAAGGTTAGCTTCAGTTCCACAAAAAGACTTTTTTAAATAGCGACATTGTCGGAATGACGCAATTTCATTACAACAAGCCACGACTCGTATACAATGTTCTCTAAACGCAATTACCAGCATTCTTATCATTGTTATTGTCCAATTTGAGGACTCTAATGTTCATTGGTTCTTTTTGAAGAATCGTCTCGGAGAAGTTAATTATTTAATCATTTTTAATGTCCACGCACCATGCATATGGACGAGCTATGCTTCCGTAATTCGTCGCTCCATTGCACTTACAGAGATTGCGGTTTTAGAAATTACACCCAAATTGCTCTCAGCTTTCCAGCAAGATAACACCCAAGGACCTCATATCCAACGCGGAGGATTTCCTTGTATCAACTTAAATGAGAAAGACAGGCGTCTTAAAGTGGACTTATCAAGAATGTACAGGGAAAATTTCACAGTTGGCCTACCAACATAAACACACACACACACACACACACACACAGTTCCTGGTCCTTCACAGTTAAAAAAACAAACTCTTCAGGGATTTTCATATTGTAAATCTCTGTGGCTCAAAAGAATGCTGATGTCATTCCTTCAGTACTTATGATTTATTATAATAATAAAACTAATACACACAGTTTATATACATCCTGTTCTTCTGTTCTTTAAGGATTAGGGTTTAAATGGCAGGTATGTGAAACGCCAAAGCTTCTGAGTTTTCTTTATAACAGACAAGGACATTATGAAAGTGCAAATATTAATATCATATTGAACAGCACACTGCTTTTACCATTTCTGCTATTAATATTATGTATGTTCATGGGTGCTGTTTATTGATACTGGCCTTTTTAAGCCAATCAACTGAGCTGTAAAAGCCATGTGATTAATCATTTTGGAGCTGCAGGAAAACATTTTGAAATGCCATAAAAACATCAAAGCAGCAGAGAGGGAAAAAACAATCAATTTCATGCTTTAAAAAGTCCTGCTTTTTTAATAAAAAAAATCAGTCACTAGTAAAATATCTATAATATGATGAAATATGATATTTAGAAAAAAATCCATGAAAATATGATATATAAATATTAAATATATACTATGATGTAAATAAAAATATTTTTAATTACAAAATTTAGTCAGAATACAAAAAAGGGGGGGCGTACTTACTAGTCTAACCTGTAATGGAATATGCTTGATTAGACCCCTCTAAATCCATATGATAAATTAACTGAAATTAATATAATTTTTTTTCCAATTCTATTATAGAATGTTCCAATTCTATTATAATCCAATTCTATTATATTATATTCTATGATATTATATATCATGAATTATATTCTCATCTTTGATCACACTGAAGTGACCACCTGCCAGTAGTTTGCAGAGGATCCAAAAAAGATTAAATGCCTTTCTTTTCTTTTTTTTCATGAATATACTGGATCTACAAGAGTTCAAGAGTCAATGAATTCCTTCTAAAATTCCCTGATTGGACTGTGGTCTCAAACACCTGCAGAAAGAGAGATAAGCTACTTATCTTCGCAATGTTCCAAACCCCAGTGTTTCCGCATCCTTTCACACTGGATTATTGGGAAACACGCATAAAAAATATAATTGCTCGTTTAATGTTATAATTACAGCATCGCAGAGCTTGGCAAAGTGTTTTCTTATAGTCACAGCATTATTAAATGTAAATCAAAATCATCAAATTAACTCATGCAATTATTATTTTTTGTGTTTATATATTTTAGTTTGCTTCACTGTGTACTAAACTGGAAAAAAAGAAAATAACTTGCTTAGTTATTACTGTTTTCTTTAAATATAGCATGGAGCCAGCAAAGTCCCTCTGTCATTCCTCCTCAGGGTAATCATAAATGAGCTGCAACTCCTAATGACTATTTAATTAGCGGCTAAAATGACTGAAATAATGAAAGGGATTTTTCATGGTTTGACCGTCAAATGAATGCATTAACTTACAGCATCTACAGTGTTTATAAGTTTACACAGCACTTGCAGAATCTAAAAGATCCATAAAAAATGTTAAATATTAAGATGTAAATATTTGAAGTCACAATGTGTAAATATACGATTTAGAAATTCAACACTTAAATTCTAAAGAATAAATTCAACTACAACTTTATCTGCAGAAAATACATAAAAGATCATAAATGGTCTCAAAAACACCTCTCCAAACCTCAAGTTCTCCTAACATGTCTGGCAGCATCTGTTTTGGCTATTACAGGACAACACTGAACATCAAATAGGCAGAGTCACGTTTATTTAGCAGAAACTCTCTCTGACAAAAAAAAGTGTGTGGTTTTGTTGCACAATGGTGATTCATTTTCAAGGAGATTTTGTTCGGCAATGATTATGGCTGCCTTTCACGATGTATCATCTGTTGACAGCAGTCTGCTATGACGCTGTATGATTAATATCAGTAGCTTACTGCCGAAAGGTAATTTCATAAATCTTTAGTTTGACAACATCAGTAAAGAGTTTCATTATAAGTAACAGATCATGTCATTTTCTGTCATTTTAATCAATAAATGACCTATCAATGTGACAAATTCCCTTTTATTTAACAGTATTTACAAAAGCAAGCATCAATATTTTCACAAAACCCCTAACCCCAAGCTTGCGGGCTTATTGAGGAGGGGTCTGTTATGACTTTTCTATGAATTCAGAATTATGATTTTCACCGGTAGATGACAAAACAATTGAACAAATCCTATTGACTTACACTGAAGAAGGAACTTGAGAGAGATCCAAAGACCAAAATTTCAGACTCAGAAGAGGGTTATTTTGTGTAAGAAACCACCAAGCAACCAACCAGAATACCATAGCAACCACATAGAAACCACCTGACAACCAAAAGGAATTTCATAGCAACCACACTAAAAATAACACCCTATAGCAACTAGTGTTTTTTCAATACTGAAATATCTAAAACATTTTCAATACTCTTTTTTTCACACCCAGCTGCACTTTCTCACTCTCTCTTCTCTCTGACAGCAAGCTCACGTGTAATGAAAAGCATTTATAAACCTGTTGTCCAACAAAATAAACATTTAACATTTATTAATCCAAACTCACTTAATAACATCAGTTGTGTGTTTGAAATAAAATCCTTTTACGATAGGATGAGACTTCTTTTCAAAAAATGGTATCGAATATCTATGTTTTTCAAGGTATCATATCGAATTTAGAAAATCCAGTATTGTGACAACACAACTCTACTAGCAACTGCATTGCAGCATCTTGGCAATCACCCTCAATGTCTGCCACCATTACTGCATAAAATCAGAAACCGATGCAGATACAAATATTTTAAATGCACTCTTAAAATTAAAGGTTCTATATGGTTCTGTGAAGAACTTTAACATCCATAGAACCTTTCAATTGCACCGAAGGTTCTTCGTAGTAGAATAAGATGTACTTCACACTACAAAAAAGCATTTATGTGTTTCACTGAAAGATTTTTTGGAAATCTAAAATGGTTATTCTGTCATTACTGCAATATCCCCTTTTGGAAACGTTATTTTTTAAGAGCGTATTTTATGCTGGATTTTTATATTTTAAAACATTTACGTATTGAAACTTATGTACAATTTATTAGTCAGTCTGATGAGTCAGTAGTCACCCTATATTGGCATGTAGAGTCCAAATATACTGTAACCCCATCTGTTTATTGAGCAGTGATGAAATAATCAGCTGGTAATGTATTCAGATGAAGTTTGCTGTGGTGAATCACAGTGAGTAGCTGTCTAATGCCTGCTGGTGGCCGCCTGTTTAGTGCAAAGCGTAAGTCAACCAATGTTAGCCTTCCGTCTGGAGCCGGCTTTAGTGCACATGCTGTTGCCCTGATCTCAAGCTCTCACGGTCTCGCAGTTTCTAAAGCACTAAGCATGGTCATTAACCATCAACATGGTAACTTTCCTGTGTAAATGTACAACGGTTGATTTGGTCAGAGTGTCCAGAAACCCATATATATGGACTTAATATGACCATGAGAAAGAGGATTTAATGTTTGACCACAGTGCAGTCCAGCTATTTACTCTCATGTTGGAAAACATGCTTTTAACAACTTGTTAAATAGCAAAAGAAAGCCTGAGCTGTGGTGAGCACAACAGGTATAATTTTCCTTAATTGGGGAACTGTTTTTAATTTGTTGGCTTCTTTAAGATGCTGCAAATGCCCTTAGGCAATGGCACCCTACATAAATATCATGAGATTTTTCAATTAAGTTTCAACGTGACGCTCGTATTCTTTGATTGACAGCCACTCCAAAATCATTTTACTCTTTTGCAGTTCGCCCTTGGCGATAGAAGCTGATATGACGTTGTTATACTTTGGCTATGCTAAGTGACAAGGGCAAATTGGAGCTGTCTTGAACATTCTAATAGTTCCATTGCATTCCTGTGTCAAAGACAAGCTTGTCCGTTTCCACAAATAACATAACCTAAATGTGAAACGCATGGATAATATACAGAAAATGTTGTGGGATTTGCATTTGCAAAATGTTTCAGTTATTTACTTTGTATAAGATGTTTTTATACAAATACTGACGTTGCTAGCACCATTTTCTACCAGCTGACCACAGGAACAGGAACAACTGAACCATTGATGAACACTTAAGTTGATAATGTTCTAGGTCGGATCATTTCTGGGCAGGAAATGTACAATTTGCAGAAAAATTATGCTGAAGATGATTCATTTGCATCTATTATCTCTAAAGTATGCTATCTGCAGTTACAGTGATTTTCTAGGAATTAACAAAAGAAAAACTCAAAGGAATAAATTACTCCAAAGGCGTATAAATCTGGCAAACCCTAAATGTTCATTGTTTGGTGAGTATTCATTAAGAAAATGTGTCATTTAAATCCTACTCGCTCAAATAGTCTCAGGTATTTTAAAGAGCTAATCTGAACAGTGTTCATCATTTTGAATTAGGTTCTGGTTTATCTTTTCTTATCTTATTTGTTTTGCAGCATCATAAAAAAAAAAGTTTAGTGCATCTTTATCTCTTCTCAGAAGTAGAAAATTATCAAGTAATCTTTTAACGTCATACAGGACGAATCCCGTGGGATTCTAGCAGTGCGGTGCAGCTCTATTAATCAAACTGATTGCACATGATACATCTCTGTTCTCTTTCATGTTTTTAATGATACTAGGGATTTCTTGGGCCCTTGATTGATTGCATTCATTGTTGTGATGCATTCTTATCAATGACTCTGATTTTGGTTGACACAACTCGGTAATGTTTACTTGACAATCAAGCTGATGATGCCAGGAACGAAATACAGCTGTAAAGGACCTTTGGGAGGCTTTCTGAAATCACACAGTTCTGTCATTGTTAGAGGCTGATACACAATGTAATATAATTATGAAACTGACAGATCTAACAAAGCACACTGCCATCATCAACAAGGGAATGTGTTATGTTGTGATACTTTCCATGAATAAGTTACATTTTGGTGTCTCATTACTTTTTTAAAGCACTACAGGCACAAATCACAAATGCTTTTTGTCTTGAGACTATTAGATATAAGTGATAAACTACTATCTAGAAAATTAAAATTAACCTAGCATGAAAAGTAACTAGTCTTAAACACATTAAATGTCCCCCATTAAAAATGGTCATTTGGGCCTGTGCCTGGATCAAACAAACAAAATCATACAATGTCATTTCACCATAATCTTCATATTCAATTATCCATATTATTACCAAAAACGTCATTACCTCATTATTACCAGAAACTGCATTACCACATTATTTCCACCAATAAATAAAAGAAAAAAAATTGGAAAAATAATTATTTAATTATTATTTAATTCTTTTTGCATGCAGGGCTCGACAATAAGGACTGTCCGATGGCTGGGGGCCAGCGTAAAAAAGATGCTCAGGACAGTAGAGGATTTGTCACTGCCCCAATAGGGCCACAAAGTTTATAATTTGCACTTGTTTTTAAAGCTTTGCCAATTTAAACATTCAATCGATTTAAAAGCATTAGAAGACACGAAAAGCACTCAAAGCATGAAAGAGAACTCCATTCAGCATTCGGCCCAAACTGAGTTTCTCTTTCGTGTCTTCTTGCACTTTAACAGACAAATACACCTTGCTAATTTGAACATTAAAGCGATTTTAACGCATTAAAGCAAAAGAATAAATTGTGTATTTATTTTTCATATCTATCTATCTATTTATCTATCTGTATTTATATGCAACAATTTGACATCTTTAAGTTGACAATAAATATTTTCTGAAAGTTAAAATTTATTTTTCTAGCACTAATTCATAGAAGGTGCCAAGTGATGACATTAATTATCAGATCACTGAAGAAAACAGTGGGTATTCTGACGAGGGGTTCTTTTTGAAGGATTTCCTTTGTTTTTCTCTGCACTGCGTGGGACTTAGACTTCTGTAATATGCACATTTTATCTTCTATGCATCATGCCCAGAGTCCATAACACAATTATCAGCAACTAGTGCAGATACAAAGCAACAATTCTGCCCATGGCAGACTCACTCTAGAGCTGATCCCTAGAATATCTCACAAAATGCTTTCTGCTCTCTCAGCAGGAGTTTCTTCTCTGGCCCTATTTCCTCAGCATGGTGACACGCTGCAGCCATATGAGCGAACACAACTCATCCTGTAACACACTTATCAGATCTCCTCCTCCTCGCCATCCAGCTGAGAGCTACAATGATACATCATTTGGGCCAAAAGACCTTGTTAGCATCACGACTCACGAGATGGTCATCTCAGCATGAGTCTGTTTTTACCATCACCATAATCAGAGGTTTTCTATATACCCGCCCAAGGACAAACACATGACTGTTTAAACTCACTTTATAAGATCTGGCTTAAACAAACTGTGGAGCCCACAGCTGGGAGGGCCAATTTTCTGGTCCCTTCACCTGTAGACTGAGTGCTGGCCTGTTCTGATTTGGCTGTTTTGGACTTGCCAGACAAGACTGGGTTTCAATTCACAAGCGGCTCACTGCTAGAAAAGCAATCTCAACGCTTTTGAGTCCTTACATTGGATTTTGGATTTTGCTTCATCACCATGAAATAGTTTTATTTTAAAACTGCCATTCATTGTGAGACTATGCAAAGGAGCTTTCGCTATTCGTCAGGCACATTTATCTATGGACTATTTTATGTAAAAAAAAAAAAAAAAAAAAAAAAAAAAACACTCATCATCAGACATGTTCTTACTCTGAGTGCTGTGAATTTATCACCTCAGTGGTGACTGTCAGTACTCTATAACTGAGATGTCTTAAAAGATTGATTTTTAAGAACTTGTAAAGGGAATGTTGTTTAGTATAGCCCCAGCTAACAAAAATATGTTCTAAGAATGTTTTGCTAATGTTCCCATTAAATTATGAAAATGCTATTTCTGAACATTCTCAGAACATTCAAAGCAACTAGTTTTTCTATACTTTTTAAAAAGTGCTTTTCTTGGTTATGCAAACTTTAAGGGATTAATAAAATTAGAATAAATCTAAAATTAATAGTAAATTATTATGATTGGAAAACAGAAAGAATTTTATAACTGTGGATTCCACTTTCGGTCAATCACTTCTGTGAGTGTTTTTTAAATTAATTTTCTAATTTTTTAATTATTCTATATATGGAAGTAAAATAATGACAAATGTCTGAATTGCATAAACTGAAAAAATAATGCATTGCATTTTTAGCGGCAGAAAGATCTATTTACCGTTTACTCCATTTCTGCAGATCAGTTTTTGTGAATTAATGACTTGCTCTACCTGTTGCTCTGGTCTTCATCAACCCCCGCTTGCGCCACCTGCTGGTGAGCGACTAACAGCAGCTGCAGATCATGCATCAGTACTCTACTGCTATTCCTGCTGTTCCCGGATGTGCAATGCTGAATTGTCTGCCGAAAGTGAAATAAAATTGCCTGTCAAATATTATACATTGTATTTTTAATCAGTCTGAATATTTCGGAAGTGAACTCTGGAAGGTGAATATGAATTATTAATTATGAAAATGTGTGTGAAATGTTTTGAATTGAAATATTGACAGCTTAAATAAACAACTTTAAGGCATAAAAAAGCAAGCACTGTTAATGCAATGCATTATTTTTTCAGTAAGTGCAGTTCAACAGTCTTTTTTGTTTCAAAGACATTTTTCAATATTTTACTTCCATATCTATAAAAACATTAGATAAAACTTCTAGTCTCAAACAAACTCATAAATGACAAAGAAACTCATGAATTCAGGAAACTTTCCCAAAGAAAACTCACAAATAAGATTTCTTTAAAATCTCAATTGTTTCACCTATACAGAAATATAATTAAATTGAGAACAAATGGAGACTTGCTCATGATTTAGGTTTCTCCTGTAAAAAAGACTCCTATTATCACATGTGTCTCTTCTAGAGTTTCATAAAACTGTGTCTTAAACTGTGTTCAGATCCGCCAAGAATATGAACTCGGATTAAAATCAAATTTATTCAAATAAAAGCAACTAACGTTTATGAAGCGACTAGCTAAATAGAAAACAAAAATGGTGATGTATCAATTTTCACTCAACGCTTAGTAAATTTCACAAACAAATACAAAGAAACGGCAAGTAACACATTGAATTAAATGTGAAATTTTGAAATAAAAAGACTGAAATAGTATTTTCTTGTAAACACTCCAATAATATTTATTTCCAACTTTGAAAATGTTTTACAGTGTATAAAAGACCAACCTATGAGCAATAAAACACTCTCTTTTCTCTGGGTCCATCTCTTAAAATGTTTCGTTTAACCTCCCTAATTCCCATTGTTTACCTTTAAATTCATAATTAAAAATTTCATTGCTTGATCAATATTAATTTTAATTCTAGACTGCAAATGAGATATTGAAAACGGCACAGACTGAAGTTTAATTGGTCAGGCTTTTTGCACACAGCTCTCAAAGCATCATTTTTTGTCTTGAGCATTGAGCATCACTTCATCAGAGGATGAATGGACAGAGGACACACTGTGAATGAGTGTGCAAGTATTCTGGGAAAATGTTTGCTTGTATTTTTAGTTTTCTAGTTGTTCTCAGAGACTGCAATCCTTGACGTAGGGATAAGTCTTGACGTCCACCCATCCCAATACGTAAGAGAGTCTTCTCCAGTGTCCTCTCTCTCGCTCATCTCTAACACACACACACACGCACACACACTTGTAAAACAGGGGGTTAGGGGTTGGACCACAGGGAGGGGTGTGTCTCTATAAGACGACCGAGCAACAGCATCCTCTTAGGAAACAAACAGAAGCAGGAGATAGGAGAATATAACTGCCTTCAGTTTCAGCAGATCTGCTCAGGACAGGTGAACCGCACACAGCTCAGGTAGGATTACAAATGGTGAGAAACACCTTAGATTCAAATCAATTTACTCAGGCCACTTTGCTTGAATCTGTTTGCTGATTGTTTGTAATTTAGAGTGTGCAATACAATTTCTTTTTTCATTAAACTTAAAGGGATATTTCACTCATTTACTCACCCTCATGACAAACCTGTAAATAAAATTCTTTCTTCTGTGTTAAAGTCATACAAGTTTTGAACGACATGGGGGTGTAACTGAGAATATTTTCATTTTCTAGATGAAGTTTTTTATTAGATCACTAGTTTATCACAAGCGTTTGCAGAATATCTCAAGCTAAATAACTATTTTGTCCACTTTTATCTGCAATACGAATAAATTCATAGTTTACCACATGCAAGAAAATTTATATTTCTTCACATAATTAATTGACATAAAACATCAAATGATGAATAAAAATTATGGTTTATGGCTGTTATACATCTTCTGAAACCTATTTATGTGAATGACAGGGATGTATTTTTCACTTAGCTCTCATAATTGTGTCATCAATTGATACATAGTGAAATCGATGCATGTCTTTACAGGGCATAATCCAGGCTGCTATACACCCCATTTCATTTTAGGGGGAAATTTACTGTACTCTGAGGTGTTTAATTCAGCTGAGAGGAATATTGGCAGTATTGTGAAATATTTTTGAAAACGAGCTGATTTTTGGTGCTTAAAATGCCTAGCACCTGCTCCATTACCATGCAATTTCCTACTATCTTTTGCCAGTGCCTTTAAATGTCTTATCTGCTAGAGTAAGTTTGGATATAGTGCTCAGGTTTAAAAACTAAAGAGCGACAGATAATTGTTCATTGATTTCACATGAGATCCTAATGAATAGCCTTTAAATATTGTGTAGCAATTCTGCCTTGGTTAGTTCAGAATGTGACTTTCTGTTGCTTTGTACTAGATAATTTCATACAACTTGTACACCACAAAGTGTCACTAAAAGCTGGGTTTTAGCTGATTTGAAGAACTGTGGCTATGATCATATATATAAAAAAGTGGTACTAAAATGTATTTAAAAAAAAGAAAAAAGAAAGAAAGAAACCTGGCTGACTTAAAACGAAAAAATGTAAGTGCTATTGGTTCATTCCAAGCAAATTCTTAATTTTGTATGTTGTGTAATAACATTAATTACATTTAGGTGTTATGTATAAAATTACATTTAGGTGATTATGCAATAGCCAAATCATGGCAATTGCCTTAGTTTCTCTTTCAAAAACGTATAAAAAGACAAATCGACAGTGATTAATAGAAAATTTTCACAAATACAGTATAAAAATCATTCAGGAGAGGTGCAGCAAGGATATTTGCGGAATCTAATAATAGTCAGATTATTCCTCAGAAGGCCCTGAGGCATATGTACCGGCTCATCCCAAAATCATGGCTCAGTTTTAACCACTGTGAAATTGACTCCTGATTAGCTGTCCTTGCGTTGCTTTAAAATTTTATCCTGATGCACAGAACGCATATTCATAAGCATAAAAGCAAAAGATATCAGTATAATGACAATTAATAACTGCAAAAAAAAAAAAAAAAAAAAAAAAAAAATATAATATATATATATATAAATCAGCTTTATAATAAAAGATTAAGTGATCTACTACATACCAAGGTGGTCCACGTACTTTTGTGTCTATTCATTTTTTTTAACTCAGAAATTAAATACAGATTTTTTTATTTTTTTTTATGGTTCAAACACTGATGAATAGAATAAGCAGATACAAACTAATTTTCATTATTCAAAATTTGTATTTTTACAAATAATTTGTTTTTAATGTTAATAAATGCTAAATTAAATTTCTAGATTTTTTGCACCTATAGAAAGATAATATAAGCGCCTTTTCACGTGACTGATGTGGCTACTGGTAACCTATGGGTGTCGGAAGCAAAAAAAAAATGTGGGTGGGTCCTCCTCAGAAAGAATTTACAGGAGTAGATGTCATTTCCTGTATTCTGGTGCCTTTTAATTTAACAATTGCTTTTATAGCCAAAAATGGTTACCACATACCTGGTAAGGTTACCCAAAAATTAACACAGCAACAAAAGTCTAGTAAGTTGTTTTGAACAAAAAAACTTCTCTGCCAAGTAGTTAATCCACAGTGACAAGCAGCAGAATGTTGCTATGTGTGACAACAGGACACCGATGTAATTCAAAGCAGCATTAAAGACTACATGATGCCTTTAAAAACAACAGGCGAACAAATAATGAACATTCACTTAAATAGCAGCATGATTAGTTACAGTATGTGAGCACACAGCCAGACCCACCTGAACAGCAGATATGCTAAGATGCTTTGTTTACCTTGCTGTGTCGCGGGAGTGCTGCAGGTGTGAGTAGTGAGAACGCAGAATGGAGTTTAATTTATATGGACTCTGAATGAGCCAAGTGCAATGGATTTGAGGAATCTGCAGCGTGGAAGTCAAGGCTGTAGCTAAAACGTGATATGGAGTTTAATTTATTAGGGCATTCCCCAAGTGGAATGGATTTGAGTGACGGGGCTCTGAAAAGTGAACAGACATATGTGCTGAATTAGAGACTGTAAAAGTGAGTGGGTCCAGTATCACTGATCTTAAAAAGTGGGTGAGTCTTGTCCCATGCGGTAACCTATTGCTTTATGAAAACCTTTGGCTTCGATATTTTTATGATCTTGACAATTTTTCACACCTAAAAACATGTAAGAAATACTCATTACATATTTCTTTGCAATTAACTGTATCCAGGGCCTGTTCTACAGGAATGCCTGAAGGAACAAAACAAAAGTAAGAGCACTTCTGTTGAAGCTGTAGAAATAGGATACTGGCGAAACATTTTTCAAATGCTCCAGTGTCCATTTGTGTAGCCAACGTAGCCAATCATCTGCTTTTCTGTTGATCTCCTGAATGCACTGGCCAGGCGTTTTAAGTTAGAATCCACTCCATGCCACAGTTTTGTTCAGTGCCGCACGCTTGGGAGAGTCTCTCATAATGGTCGCCAAGTAAGACATGTTCCTGGATCAACATCTTTTTTATGATGCTGGATCAACATTACTGTCCAAAAATATAGACTTAACCCAATCCCTACCCCTAAACCTAACCCTACCCATAATTTATTCCTAAAATCAGTGGGAAATGATAGCTGATTAACAAGGGTGTAGAAGCACCTAACCCTGATTTTAAGCCTAAAACAGATATTTCCTGAAAAGTTGTATCTCAATTCAACAAGGATGTTGATCCAGGAACATGTTGATCTTCACATGTTGTAGATCACACTCAACCTCTCATAATGACAAACAAAGTATAATATGATGTAAATAAGAGCTTCATTGTGCAGTGTAGAGCTTCACTGATTATAACGGAACTTTGTGAGATTGCGATAAACTGAAATGAGTGACAGTTTTTTAATTATTATAAAAAATATGTAAAAACAGATGTACATTAAGGCTAGAGTACCCTCACTGATTTCTAGTTCTCACCTGAACGTGCAGGAAAAGTATTACTTCTAATTTGGCCAAAGAAAACTTGTTAAAATCAAAGTTTTTCTATATTCATTTGTGCAAAACGTCCTGAACAAAAATCTGAAAAGAAGTCAATATTTTACTTATACAAAATAGCATTTTGTGTGTACGGTTCTATCACGAAAAAGCCTTGTTTGAAGATGGATGTGCAGTGCAGTACGGCAGTGATGTGACTTAGATTTATGCTTTCTTCTAATAAAACAATCATAAAAACAATTCTAATTCTAAGTAGTTTATCTACCATCTCTTGATTTTCCCCCCAGACTTTTTTTCAGGTATTTCAAAGTATTTAGACTAACATGTCTGTTTGATGCTTGACTATGAAAAGCATTGTTAAACTGCATTGGTGTGAAGGACTGCACTGCAGGAGGAGTCCTAATGATATTTCATCAAGGAGTTTCTCAGCCCTTAATGTCAGTTTAACAACTGCATTCAATATGGCAGATGAAACAATTACTTTTACATCACAAGCATGAAAACAATCTTAAGCTTTCTGATTAGATAATCTATCCTTATGTCATGGGTGTCAATGCAAAGCCCTGACAGCTATGTTTAAGTGTGGTGAATCCTTCCATCCCATTGATTATTCCAGCCATCGTTCATTCATCATCAAAGAAATAGTTGTGGTTATTGGGGCAATTTTCCATTCAATTTGTGGTTGAGTTTATCTTCTAGTGAGTTTGTAGGTGTGTGTGTGTCCAAACAAATTTCTCTTTGACCTTGATGGGCTGCAGCAGCCCTGCTGAGACATACAGGTGAACAAAGTACACACTACAGTCTATTCTCCACCCATCCAGAAAAGATCTCAACAGCAATCAAACATAAGAGATCACAATATATAAACGCAAATTTCTCATCAGATTCTTCTAAAACCAAATTATATCTGCATTGTCATCTACCTTCTTTTTATAGTTCTACACTCTCACTGTATATCATTATACCTCATTTTTATTTCTTAGGAGAAACACAAATGATCTCCTGAGCTATGTAAGAGCAACATATGGACAATAAATGTTCCTCAGAGATGTTGATACATCACTGGTCATTTCATTGATATTTCACTATGCTTCCAGCCAATAATAATGACACTTTTACTCATCAACTATTGGATCCTAAGGCTCATGGGGTTAGTATTGGACTGGTAATGATAGTCATTGATTTATTTTCTCTTTAAATTGATCTAGTGCGTCATGCATGAAGGAAATTGACGTCATTAATCAAAACCAGGTACAGAAGTTAGCGTCATATAGTCTCCACCCGAATTCAAATTATTGGGCAGCACATAATGATCATATTCCAATATTTCTCTAGTTTATTGTGTCAGTGTCATTTTACTATGTATCAGAAATAACTAGTTTTTACAGCAATTTCTCAAAGCTTTCCATCTGCAGTTGCACAATTCTGGTCTAATTAGACACAGCAGTGAGCTGCCTGTCTCTGCCACTGAGAACCCCTCCGGTATCAAACTTTGATTATGTTGCGTTTGATTGAGAAATGAGCTGTGCAAAACCAGCCCCATTTAAGCAATGACACAAGTGCTTCATTGTACTCATTAGAAACCAGTTCAGAGTCTTATCTCCTTTTATATGATCAAAAAATGGAAAAGAAACTGACAGTGGAGGGTGGATTCAAATATGAAAACAGGACACATTGAAATGTATAGGTTAACACTTAAGGTGTGTTTTTACACAGATGAGTTAAAGCTGCTCAGAGGACACTGCGTGTCTGTGTCAGATTCTGCATAAAAACATGAACTGAGAAATCAAAAATCCCTTGATCTTTTGACATATATGAGGTCATTGTACTATAGGAACATCCTGTGAATTTCAGAACTCAAAACTTTCAATAGCTTATATTGAAGCCAATCTACAAAAATGACAGGTTGAGGAATGTGCCACTTTATGATATAAAAGTGTGGCTAAACACAGAGGAAGATCAACGCCTGCTTCTATATCACTGCCTGTTTAGCCCCGCCCACCGATTCACATGAGTAAATAACAAGAGAGGAAGACGAAGGTCTATGCAGAAATCAAATGATAAAGATGCTCTGAAGACAACAAGATGCTGTGCAGTGCCAAGTTGTAGAAAAACAGTCTTTGCATTGCCTTCCTTATGATCCCAACATTAGAACAGAGTGGATAAGCTTTATTTTTAATGAAGATCCAGACTGCATCAGTAAAAATTTGGTCCTTTGATCACTTCATTTTACTGCGGATTCATTTACAAACAAGGCACAATTTAACGCAGGATTTTCAGATCGATTTAAACTAAAAGACGATGCTGTGCAGACTATATTGGATACGAAGTAATGTCGCACCACACAAGTGTGAGTAACTGTTTTTATTTCATGGTACTATTGCTTTGTCTGTTATTTCAGATCGTTTCATATGTACCAAGTATTTATACGTTTTTAACCTAAATCACAGATGCGTCCAACTATGAAGGATGTAGGCTGTTAAACATACTCAACTGTTAGCCAATCATAGCAGTGGGCGTTTACTTCCGAGTCTACAATCCTCCACGCCTATTCAAACAGAGCGTTCTGATGAGGGGGTCAAAACAGGACAGAAAATAGCCTATTACTCCTAAATTATGATGTTTTTTGATGTAAAAATCTTGATAAAATTATAAATGGACCTCAGAGAACAGTACAAAATAATAAAAAAGGCAGTTCATGACGCCTTTAAAATATGCTGCTCTGATCCACCTGAGCCCCTAAGCATCTAATGCTGCTTGTTTTCTGTAAATGTAAATAAAATGCAGCAGCAGAGCAGCCGGAAACGTTGCTGTTGTCTTAATAGAGTATTTATTTAATTTATAATTTATAGTTACATATTTTTATTAATAATTTCATATTTTCATTCATTTCACCTTTTTTATTGTAACCTAAATCAAAACAAAAAACATAATGGATTATCATGAGACAAAGGAATAAAACAACATTGTGAGAGTCATATTGCAATATAGAGTCTTAACGTGAGCTACAGTCTCATACTGTGTGATATAAAGTTGCAAATATGAAAAAAAAAATTGCAGTTACTAGATACAGAGTAGCAATTGTGAGATAAAATATCACTGTGAGATATTAAGTCCTAAATGTGAAAAAAAAGTTGCAATGAAAAATTAAGTCACAACTAAGAGAAAAAGTAGCAAATGTGTTATAAAAATGCACATTGTATGATATAAAGTCTCAGTTGTGAGAAATAGTGAAACTTTGCAATATAAAGTTGCAATTATGAAAAATCAAGTCACAATTACAAGAAACTGAAGCACAATTATAATAACACTGTGAGATTAAGTAATGGAGACAAAGTCTGAACTGAAATAAAATGCGATTATGAAAAATTACAGCCTGATCTCATGGCAATTCGTACATATTTTACGAGGTGGCTAATTCGTATGAACTCATTCATACAAAGTCATATGATTTGTGCTAAATTGTACGTATTTTACGAGCTGCACAATTCGTATGAATTTGTACGAATGACCTACACCTAACCCTGCCCTTAAACCTTCCCGTCACTGGGGTCTACACAAATCGTACAAAATCGTATGAGTGAGATCGTACCAATTCAAACGAATTAGCCACCTCATAAAATACATACGAATTGGTTATGAGATAGCGTTAGAAATTAAGTCACAATTACAAGAAATAAAGTGTAAAAAAAAAACTGACTTTCATATGTTACAATTATTTCATATTCGAAACATTAATTTCATACATTTATTAGTAATTGTAATTTCTATGCAAATGCATGTATGCCAAATCCGTGCAGCATTAAACTGTTTGTGTAAATAATTCTTAATGTGGTAAAAATGCCACTTTAGAAGCAATGTAAAGATGGCATTAAACAATGTCAAAAATCACTAAATGTTCTGCTACTGTAGGACAGATTATAAAGCACTGACATTCTGTAAATAGAGCACTTAGTCATTCCTTTTCAAAACAGAAAAGCTTTCTTTTGATACAAAAAGCACAGTTTCTCTAAGTGCACAGATTTCCTCCCAATTAGTCAATGAGAGATTGTTCTTTTCTTTGAGCATATGAAATAGTTCCAAAGGTCAAAAGTTAAATCACTCTGTCCATCTTGGTTAAGTCTTTTTTATTACATAATTGAGTTAGTTAATTAAATCTTGAAAGCCTGCCAAGCCCTGCATCCCACATGTATGTATGAGTCTGCAGTGAGATTAAGAACTTCTGGGGCACCTGAGGTGCACAGAAATGTGTACTGGTAATATAAATTTAAATGAGAAACTTCAACCAGAAAAAAATAGCCGCTGAAAAGGAAAAACTATAGTTGTAACAAACATTCCCCACTTGAAATATCACCTCTAAACAATGCTGCGGCCTGGCCTGAATCCATTTATTACGTCATCTTGTAGTTCCTAAGAAAAAATAAATACATAAATTAACTAAAAGGAGCGCCAAAAATCAATATCCAGTTTGTTCCCCCTTCATAAAGTTGTGTGTTATTCACTCACACTTATAATTATGTGTCTTTCCTTGTCTGTTACTCTTACAGTGACTTAATTCAATAAAACTCACTCAAGGGGTGCCTATTGATTCTCCGTGACTTATACCTTTGCTTTTGTTCCTGGTGACACCATCAGTACAAGTGTAATGCAGGTGAAATTGATTTATCTTGAAGTTGCTTTTGTAGAAACTAAACAACTGATGGTTTGGCGGGCAGCATGTCACCGGCCAACCGTCAAGGCTGAAACGTTCATTCATCTGTGCTTTATTTGCTTGACAAGGCAGCTGCAGGATGAGGTTATTCTTCTTAAAGCTTTGGCATAAAAAGGACTGAAGCGCTTTATAGTCCTTTCTATTGTTTGGACTAATGTGGTGACTAAGACTGCTTAACCAGCGTGCATCACAGCGGCTCAAATCCTCCTCCTCTTCTCCATTCTGCTCCCATTACGCCACAAGCACTAGTTCTAGCTTCAATTACTACAGATGATGAGTTTTGATAATGAAGTACTGGCAACTGCAAAGTCAGTCTCGAATACATTCAAAAAGTACCTTTAAATATGATTAGTTAACGTCACACAGATAGGCAGCATTTTTTGACTAAATCTAGTTTCGATTATTTGAGGGATAATGTACATTCATACATCCATTAACACAAAATAATATCACCCTGAAGGAGTTTATTTTGCACTAATGACCTGCTACTTGCCAAAATAAACAAATTAAAGGTCATTAAATACTGAACTGAGTTGAAATGATTTTATTAAATTAATTTATCTTATATTAGCTTACAGCTTCTGCAAAGAAAAACAGCCCATTACAATGCAGAAAACAAGTCGCCCAGCAACCAACCAAACACTGCACCAATAAAATAATATTAATTTAGAATAAATTGTTTAATCTGCTATCAACCTTTCTCTATGCAATATATTTAGCTCTATTTTAAGTTCTCAGTTGGTTATTTTTTAATTGATTAGATTTGAGTCACAAAGATGGCAAATAACGCACTTTCCTGAATTTTCCATATAAGTCTATTAATAAGTTGAAATAACGTACACACATACAGTTGTGGTGAGATTTTTTTTCCAGGAATCGTAACCTATTTTCTCTCTCGCACCATCATCTCTGTCTCTATCCTCTCTACAGACTGCACTTCAGCTGTTAAAACACTGCGTGATGAAGACTCCACTGTGGACAATACTGTTGCTTGGACTGTGTAACCCAGCATGGTGTGACTGCCAGAAGGATTGCCTCTTCTGCAGCCAAAAACTGCCTAATGAATATGCCTTCAGTAATTTGGTAATTCCCTGCAGTCCCCATCACCTCCCATAGTAAAGAATATCACAAGATGAAAAAAATAATAATAATAATAATCTCTCACATGTCTTTCAAAAGAGATCTCAACATCACAGACTGTGCCAACAATCAGAGATTTACTATGAACTCAAATAATTTAAATAAATTATCAAACTAAATATACTGGTTATGTCAGCCACATTAATTTTATAGCTTTACATTCTTATATACATCAATAATTACATCATTTATTCAAGTTTTTTTCTGTCAAAGGAGAAACATACAAAGTTGATCCTCTATTTTGTCTAGAAGACGATAAAACAGAAGGAAAAAAAACATAATCTTACAATAAAGGAGATATCCAAACCATAGAAACCAGAATACAATAAAAAAAGATAACAAAAAAAATCAAACAAATAAAAACAACCACCAATAATACAAACTAATATAAAAATTAGATTTCAGTGTTCACTTTAATTTTAGTAATTTTGTTGTTTTTGTTTGTTTTTATGTTAATATATAGTATTAGTTTTATTTAAATAAATATTATTAATTTTATTTAATTTATTTTTTTTTTTTTTTATTTTAATATATAGTATTATTATTATAAAATATAGTATTATTATTATTAAATTTATTTAAATAAAAAAAAAATATTAGTTTTAGTTAATTTAGTTTGAGTTATGTTTAGTTATTACGTTAACTTAAACTAAAGAAAATGAGAAACCACCCACAACAAAGTCCCAGGCAAGTAGCACTTTCTTTTTCTTCAGAAAAATTGCAAAAGTCTAGTTTTATATGTAACTCTGCACAGATCTTCTACAGCTTCGTTCATTTTATTTCATTTTCTGTATACTGTCCAAGACCTATGGTCTCAATTGTGTCGAATTTCCCCGTGACTCGCCATTAGTTGACATAATCATAATGATCATAACAGTGGAATGCGGCTGTGCTCTGCAGCTGATTATAGCTCCGAGGAGGAGGACATACTCTCTGATTCATGTCAATAACACGCGTTTGAGGGGGCAGAAGTGCTAATTTGGTTAAATATGGTCCTTTGACTCAAAACAGCCGGGGTGATTCAGTTATCTTGGTCTGTAATTAAGTAGAAACACAATAACATCATTCGGCAAGTCTGCTTACGGAAACTGATGGGCCTGAGTAGCCCTCCACAGCAGACTCACCCTCAGGTGTTCTTATCGTTCTTCAGCATGAATGAGCAGACAGGCTATAACTCTTCTGATAACTACCAACTCCCTCGAAACTAAACTGTTTAATTTAAAAGGGTTAATTGATTACACCGGATTACGAGGAACAGCTCGCGCTCCTCCCGTTTTAATGTGCGATGGTCGAGATTTTAGTTTCTAGATGCTAGTTAAAGCTGCAGTAGGCAACTTTTGGGGCTCGCGTCTGGCGGAAGAACATTGTAGCCGGAGCTACTTCTCTCTGTTTACATCTATGGCGAGTCACGCAGGTACTGTGCTACTCTGCAGCATTGCCGACCCTAACCAGACTAAAATAGTCCAAATATAAACACTTATTACAGGTGTACCGTAGTGATTCAGGATAAGACAAAACACGGTTTGGAAAATGGATTCATGATGTACTCGCTCATTATATATATTTTTTACATTTTCAACACAAAACAACACTGTGGCACAGCCCTGCGCTGATTAGACCAGAAGAGCCGGGAGTGGTGGATTTTGTTTATATTGGAGAGAAGTAGCTCCGGCTACAATGTTCTTCCGCCAGACGCGAGCCCCAAAAGTTACCGACTGCAGCTTTAAGTTCTTATGAAAATATCTTTTTTCAGAAACACTTTTAAGAGAGAGAAAAAAACATCTCTGGTCCAGTATACTTATCGATAAAACGGTCTAATTAAGCTATATCAACGAGCAAGAGAGCTGTTTTTACAAATATACGTTCCACCAATCTCCAGATCAGACCAAACAGCTTTTGCGAGTGTGATATTGCTTTCATACAGTTCAATAAACCTTTAAAAACAAGGTAATATTTTGGGTAACGTACATTTTACATACCATATTTGCAGTTAAAGTCGTCTATCCAACAAAAAAAAAAAAAAAAAATATTCCAAACGAACCCAAACGAGATCAACCGTCGCTTAATGATCGAAACAGTGCTTTGAACGAATCGGTTGAGTCGATGATTCACTTGTAACCAGACAAACGATTCACTTCATAAAGCCGTGGCATTGACAAGACGCTGGGCCAGTCAAATTAAACCAAGGTTTTACTTAATAAATCCCATTTTACCTCCATGTGGCATATTTAAGATTAATAAAACAAAACAAAATACAAAAAAAAAATATACATAAAAAAAAACAACTGGTTGCAGAAAGATTATGCATAACATAAATTTAAAAAAAACTCAAAGTGGTTGCAGCCAGGGGAGGTTTGGCTTGGCTAGGAAACCAGCTTAAAGCAGCTAGGACCAGATGACCTATAAATGATTGTGCAGAAGATAAAGTTACAAAACATTCTACACACTCTCATATTGTAATTTAATAAGTGTGACTGTATTAAAGCATGATGATGTTGACCGTGTAACGTGTGTTTGTGCGGGTCTTCACTCAGGTGTGTCTGGTGGAGTGTCATGGTAACCTTTCTCCAGGCGACACCTGGGAGATGTGTCGCAGGACCATTGTGGAGCAGAAACCAAAAGCCTTGCTATCGGTTGGCAATGGCATGCTGAAAAGAGCAGATGAGGAAGCGGACCCCTCTCTGCCTGTGGACCAGGATGATGGGCAGTATTCTGAAACCCTCCAGAGGTTCGACCACATATCACAGGCCTTGGGAACGGATGATCAGGACCAAGATATGCAGCTCAGTAAAAAATACAAGTTCCTGCAAGTACAGTCAGCACAAGAATCTGAGGAAGAGCGAGATAGAGATAGCGAGATGGAAGGCGAGGAGGAAGAGGCTGCCGTCCACCTAATAAAACGCTTTGGAGGCTTCCTCAAAAACAAGTATGGCTACAGGAAGTTCATGGATCCTGGAAGGTCTTTGCAAAAAAGATATGGGGGTTTCATAGGCGTCCGCCAGTCCGCCCGCAAGTGGAACAACCAGAAGCGCTTTAGCGAGTTCCTCAAGCAGTATTTGGGCATGAGTACTCGAGCTAGTGAGTTTAATAGTATGTCTGCTGATGTCACCCAACAGAATGAATAAGCTTTGACCTTTGAAGTGAATAAACTTACCAAGCAAACCATTTGTCATGCTCATTCGAAAGATATCATGCACCGTTCTCCTCAAACACAAAAAGCTCTCATAGTGCCACAGGGTTAGATGTGCATTTACTCAATGAAGCATCTAATCTGTGTCAAACAAAGCTTACATTAAGTGATATTAGCTTGCAATTTGACTAAAACTCTTCAGATTCGATTTGAGACATCTATAGATTGCATTAGATGATTGGTATTGCATATGATGGCCCCTGTAGTTTAATTATACCATAGACAGTAAAAGAATTATACAGTGTGTAAAGCCATTTGAAAACGTTACTGTTTCCAAATTCATCTCCTCTATGATACTGCCACCTACTGGTCAATGAGAGTTACCATAATGAAATCTCCATGAAAATACTTGAAATCGAGGTGGAATGTCATATAGAGAGGTAATTACTAGGCAAAATAGAATTATTAAAGGATTAGTTCACCAAAAATGAAAAAATCGCCATGGCTCACTCACCCTCACGTCATTTAGAGCTCCAAACAGAACGTAAATCAGAATTAAAGTCTAATGAAAGCATAAGAAACAGACAAAAATGTAAGTGTGCAAACTTAAAAAAAGTTTTTTGTGTTTTTTTTTTTTTAAATGAAACTGTTTTTCTAAGTGGCAGTTTCATTTGAATTTCTATAACGTAAATGTATGCCTTTTTTCACTCCATCACTGGGGCGTAATCAAATTCCACAAAAACAAATAAAAGAAACCATCACTGGGGCGTAAGCAGATTGTACAAAAACAAATGAATGAGATTGTACAAATTCATATGAATTAGCCACTAATTCATCAAAATCTATTCATTGCCATGAGAGTGTGTTGGGGAAAATAGCAGCTTTAACAATCTGCTTAACATCTCCTTTTGTGTTTTAAGGAAGAAATAAAATAAAATGGGATCAGAATCATATGAGCATAAGAAATTGTTATCATTTTCATTTTGGGGTGAACTATTGCTTTAAGGGGATTAAGGAAAGCTAATCTGTATTTACTATCTCTCCCGAAAAAAATAAATAAAGCCAGATTTCGCATAAACCATTCCAGCAAAAACTCATCACTGTAAAATGCCTATACAAACATAACAAATTCTGTCATGCACATGCACACATTGAGTTTGCGTCCTCATCTAAGAGTGGGAAACCAAAAGCATTCATTAAATTTTTTTTTAACTGATAAAATTGATTTGATGCAATGATGTATTTATGCAAACATTGCTAAATCATGCTTTCCCCTTTATTCTAATGATAAAAATCATGGTGTTGACTAAATGAACTGTACATAGTAACTGAACTATGTCAATAAAATAGTTTACTATTTTCTGTGGCTTGTCATGCAGCAAATGATTGTGTGTCCTGAAGTATTTTGTTCATCATTCATTTGGATTTCAATATTTTTTCAATGGTTAACCTTAGTCATCCTCAAAAGTACAAATATTAAAAAGCAATACTGTCAGTCATACTTGTTTTACACAAATGTTTATTTATAAAAGGCAGGGAGCAACATAAGTTTCATGAAAAGAAATTATACTTTTATCTCGAATAGATCTCAGACAGTTTATGACTTTTCATAAATTCAAATACTTGGGAAGTACTTTACAAAAAATATACAAATAGATTGTTCTCTATGTGGTTCGTTGAATGTCTCTCAGACTTTACAGACTAGGATATCCTTAAACAGCTATGACACTGACTGTCGGAAGTTCATAAAGACTTACGGAGATATTCAGGTACATTCAGTTTTATGATGTCAAAGCATCAAGCATTGCAAAATATGTTGAGCTACAGATAAAAACCAAAAAGATGACGTACAGAAGTGTTCTACCAAGTAACAAAATATTTGGACCCAGTATTAAGAGTATAAACCAACCAAACAATTGGTTTCACATAAATGGTCATCAGATTCATTTCACATTTATTATGCAGAGATGTATATGATGTATTATCTTGCTAAGATTCTCTTTGGCAAACAGACAAACAGCAAGTGAGCAGGCTGGGGCGAGAAGCACAAAAGTAAATGAATAATTGCATAAGATCATGCATGTTTGCACAGATACTTCAATTAGTATCGATGTGACAGAAAAGTGAATCATATCATTCCACAGAAGTATACCCTGTGACACAGAAATACACGATAATGACACAACAGGATTTAACACGTCACAGATATCAAAATCGTAATAAAAAAACCTTTTTTCTTCCTATTTCTTTTTCAAAAGTTTGTTTTAGAAAATTTTGTGCTGCAGGTAAACATGGCATACATGAACATAAACGTTATATGCTATTAATACATTTACTCTGCTTTCTTGTGTATCTACAATTAAGCATAAGCTGCCAATTTTGCCCCTGAAAGCAATAGCCCGTGGTAAAGACCTCTCTCCTGTCTCATTTTAGCTATTAATTTGGAATGACAAGTAAAATTTCCATATGTGTCTGATAACGACATTGTATAAACCACATTAAACAAAAAGTATATGACTGCTGCTGTTGTATATGGCTGCATACTGTTTGTAAAAGGAAGGTCAGACTTCATCAGTTCTTGATATAAGTTGCAGGAAGACTGCAGCACCCACATTGTTCGTCAGCACATTTCAAAAACACGCAATTGTGATGAAAGCTGAAAAAGTCTTAAGTCACAAAAGGTGCTCTTTTGGTTTCTTCCAACCATAGTTCCAGATACATCCCCTCTTGTGGCTCTCTATAACGTAAGTGTTCTTTTTCTAAAGAAGGATTCAGTCGAGGAATCTCTGACATGCCTTTTTCCAGCGGCAGGCGGTGCACCACTGGTCTCGGTGTTCAATGCCGTACACCTTCCGGCATTTCTTGGCTTCGCCCCGAATCCTCCTGTCAGTATGAAATAAATTCAGAGTTAAATTTAACATTTCATCTAAATAGAAAAAAAACATATGAAAAGCTATTTGCAACACATTTTAAAGGTGAGCTTTAAAATAATTTATACTACAGTTCATAAATTTGGGCTCAATATGATTTTTTTTTTTAAAAGACCATTAATACTTTTATTCAGCAATGAAACATTATACAGCATCAACTGACAGTAAAGACTATTACAACAGATTTCTGTTTCAAAAATAAACACAGTTCTTTTAAACTTTCTATTCATTAAAGAATCCTAAAAACAAATGTAATACAGTTTCCACAGAATTATTAAGCAGCACAACTGTTTTCAACATTCACCCTATTTGGACGGTAATTGTTTCTCATGGGAACGTAAGGTATTTTCAACATTTGCAGGGGCTAGTCAGTGGTTTTATTGCCATCCGAATCCAGAATGTCCGTGTTTTTCTCCTGTCACCAGTGTAAAACAATCCCAGCCAAACTGGACTAGAATTAATCCATCAGAATTTAAAATGTACTATGTACATTTTTTATATTTTATAGTTTTGTATTTATTACTACAATGTTATTAGATACTTTTCTTTTTTCTGCCCACAATAATGGCAATCATTTTCTGATTTCAAGCTCAAGTTTTTTTTTTTTAATCAAACAAAGTTTATTAATGAAGATTGACAGCATCAATAAGAAACTGAATAAACAAAACAAAACAATCAAATCCCACCTTGAAGTGCAATGGTTTCTTGGAGGTGAAACACTGGCAGGATGTGGCCTGAAGGTGGCGTTGTTATTCTGGAGCCACTGTTCACCAACACTCACTGAACGACGGCGGAATGGTGAGCCCTGGGGAAGGGCAGAGAAAGAGAGAGAGAGAGACCACCCTTAGTCACAGAATGACGCACTGCAGTTTATCTTACAGCTGTAAACACAACTCTACAGTACAAACAATGCATCAGTGCAGCAAAACTTTGAACTGGTAAAAGATATGCAATAAGATAATATTCATTTCAAAGATTTTTTTTTTTAGTTAATTTACATGCATTAAAGCCATTAAATGATACATTATTTCAGGAGATATAAATCAGCGAGTATGATGTTTAAAACTGAAAACCGAGATCAAAATACAAATATTTTTTATTTTTCAACCTAGCGACAAGCTTCTGTTCAGACAAAGAGAACACAGTGTCCTCAACTCCACTAGATGGCAATGCAATACCATCCACATTTCTTGTGGGCGGAACAAAGGACACAAAAACAACATGTGAATGTTACTCCCATTTTCAGTGCAAAAACACAGAATGTCTTTGAGACCGCGTGCTGCTTTGTATGTTCTGAAAGCCTCAGAGAAAATGCTGCATGGCCAATTCATAACTTATAAATATTCACAGCGAAAAGGCGTCTTTTTAGACATCTGTGCTGAAATTTCTCCTGCCTTGTAGATGATAATGAAATCAGTTAATAAAGAATTGCTCACCTGTTTGCTCTGGTGAACTGTGAGCGATGGAGTCCAGTGACAAGACACAGAAACAGACAACGGTTTGATCGGGGTCACAACCTGTACAGGTGGAGGAGCCTGAGGAATTCACAGTAACATATTGAACAATCGGCCATTTTTGTTATTTCATTTACATGCAAAAAGTGACATGTGACACTGATAAGATCTCTGATGGCACTACACACGCTCAAGAGAAACATGATGTTTATTACGCCACAACAATGTCAAGCATCTCACCTGGTAAGAGTGCTCAGAATGGACCTGCCAGAAGCTGCCCGGGGCGGACTGGCTGAGTGGGCTGTGCTGGTGCATCTCCGGGGTGGTGGGAGAGGGGGTCGTGTGCCGGCTGGGACTGGAAGGAGAAGTGCAGGAGGACCGATGGCCACCAGAGGGAGTGGTCTGTTCCAAGTCCTGATAAACTTCAGTGTAGTAGAAGTCTTCTTCCCTTTGGGAGTGCTCATCACTTTGTCTGCAGGAAACATAATACACCATGTGATTACAATAAAAATGTCCCCGATTGCTTCATTCTTTGGTTTGATCGTATGGTGCTTGTGATGCTTACCCAAGATGAGAATTTCGGATGTGACGTTTGATGCCCACTACTGTGGTCAGTATTTTTCCACAGTTTGGCCACAAGCACCGATATGCAACTTTAACGGAGTTCTAAAAGGTGGAAAACAACATGAAAAAGATATGCTACATGCTGCATAAACAACCAACACCTAATACATTAGGTTTTATTAATTTTATAGGGTTTTACAATGTACCTTGCGTTTCCTTGGCGTTGGCTCATTAAACAACATTTGGTCCAGTTCCATGTCCAGGCCTTCATCAACGAGAGGGGCACTCTTGTCCATCTCTGTGATGGGTGGGGATGGGGCGGGGCTTCCGTTTCCATGGTCGCAGCTCCAATATCCACCATCATACAGTTCGCCACCACCATTTTCTATTCGACATGAAGCTAATACAAAAAATAACAGACCTCTATGAAAAAATTAGCTTTATTTTTTTTTTTATTTAAAATGCAGATGTAATACATAATAAACTATAATGTATATATACACTATTGAAATTTATAATATTACAAAAGATATCAGTTTCAAACAAATGCTATTCTTTTTAATTTTCTTTTCATTCAGTATCATAAAAAAAAGGTATTTCTACTAAAATACTTAAATAAAATACTGCACAACCATTTTCAACAATGTTTCTCAAGCACCAAATCAGACATTAAGATTGATTTCTGAAGGATCATGTGACACTGAAGACTGGAGTAACAGCTGATGAAAATTCAGCTTTGC
Source organism: Cyprinus carpio (assembly GCF_018340385.1). NCBI lineage: Eukaryota > Metazoa > Chordata > Actinopteri > Cypriniformes > Cyprinidae > Cyprinus > Cyprinus carpio. The sequence goes on along the minus strand of NC_056588.1, from coordinate 6,534,967 downwards.
CCTCACAGAAATAAATTACATTTGAAAATATATTAAAATAGAAAACAGTTACTTTAAATTGTTTCAATATTTCACAAAGTTACAATTTTTACTGTATTTTTGATCAAATAAATGCAGCCTTTGTGAGCATTACAGACTTCTTTCAAAAACAGTAAAAATCTCATTTATTTAATTTATATATAAATATTATACATTTATATTTTATTCAAAACGCAGTAGGATCTTATTTACTCTGGATAGGATCCTTCAGGAGTGATTAAAAAAATCACAATGATATGCAATTCTGTTCTAGCTCCTTCAGGATTTCGCTTTACCAATGAAAACTGTATATGCAGTTGTTAGGGATTTCTTCTTGGTGACTAACACCTATCTCAGCAAGTGATGAGTAATCTCAGCTGGTTTATGCCAGATTTGTGCAGTGCATTGTTGCTTGTGACTTAAAAAAAAAAAAAATCAAACATTAATGTAATATTCTACTAACCTTGAGTTGCCTTCACCGGAGCGGAGTGCTGGATGACTGGACTGCACGACAGACTTGTAAGCACCATTGCAGCCATAATCTCATCCATGTCCACTGTCTCTGTATTCCTGCAGTGTTGAAGTAGAGTTATAAAGGAGTGTTTCTCATTCAAACGGTCATTCCGACAACTATAACATGACGTACCTTCTTGGCACATCAATGGATGAGGAGACTGAGGAGGTATGACTGGGCGTGGGGCTCGTCCACACGTCTTCCAGCTTGCGATGAACGTGCTGGTTGAGCTGCGGCAGGAAGATAGAAACCTCATTGTCCACGTGGTTATGCTGTTCGACCACACCTCCACATTCTTGGCCTCCACAGTGCACATACACCTGAAACGTATCAGGTAAAACACCATGAAATGGCTGAGCATAGTAGCATTGTTGACCTTGTGTACCACACCTGAGCATCCCATTCATATTTTGATTAAATCTTCAAGAATAAAGCTTACCTTCTGTCCCGGGTAAAGCTTGCTTCTGTGAGGCCCACTATCCGGGCATCCAAGGGGTCCCGTCTCTGTCAGGCCCTCAGCTGAGGAACCACACACCAGGGTGCCCAGTGGGGACCGTTTCCCAAGCCTGGTCTTCGGCACCATTTTCCGTTCCTAGCACCTTCTTGACTGCTTTGAAGAACTCCTGATGGAGATTCAGCAGCGCTATTCAAATGACGAACAGGAAGCTGAGAAGAGGAAACAAACAAATGATTACTGTTTTGGGCTCTCAGCACATTTTATTGCCAGAAGGAGAGCCTGATGTTTTGGAGATAGTAATTTTCTGTATGTCTCATTTGGTGGTTTTATCGTGTATATATATGAGGAACAGGCCAAAACTATTATCTCAGTTTGGACACCCTGCTCTCCAGATATCGGTATCAGTACTGGAAACTGAAAAACCCGACAGTCAACCAAAAGTTGCAACTAACCAAACAAAAAAGCATTTATGACATACAATCATATTTAAATATATATGAGTTATCTAAATGTGTAATGTTGCATAAATAGATATATTAACCTCGCCATTTACAAATTCAGAAAAAAAAAGAAAAGAAAAAAAAAAGAACAAGCCACTGGTGTATGATGTACAAAATATTAGTATAAGTCTCAACATTGCGGTCACCTTTTCAATTAAATCAGCATGAGTAACCAACCATCTTTCCATTAAACATCTGACAACTAAGTGTCAAAATATTAAGACATCACAGGACGAATGATGCAAAATCTAAAGTTTACGTGCAACTGTGCACACTGACTATGAGTCACTGTCAGCACAGAATGAACCCCAGGGAAAACTACTTTAAACTGACGTTGTTCATAAAACTGCTATGGTCATGCTAAGCCCTGTAACTTCAGAATGTTCACTCAGGAGTTTAGGGCACAAAGGAATCGCCCATTATTACCCGCTGCTGTCAGGTATTAAGTTTCCTCTCTTCCAGTAAAAGGTGATTCAGACTAACTGTAACTGATTGAAGTGAAAATTTCTTTGATTGCCAAATACTACACATTTAACAGTAGGAAAGAGAGATTACTTCTTGCGATTTTTCTTTTCTTTTATTTGTATTATGTATAAAGTCATTGCATACGGATTAATAGAGGTGAATAAGAAGATGTGCTAAATCCAAAATGTAAATGTCCTGTAAACCAGGGGATAAGAGCTAGATGCTGAAACGTGACAGTAAAGACCTTTATAATGCCACTAAAGATTTGTTTCAAATAAATGATGTTCCTTTGAACTTTCTGTTCATCAAGGAATCCTGAGAAATGTCAGTTTCCACATAATTATTAAACAGCTGTTTTCAACACCTGATAATAAGAAATATTTCCTAAGCACCAAACCAGCATATTTCTGAAGGAAATGTATTAGTATTATGTATAACCGGTATTAGACAAATTATAACAGCAGAGCAGAAAATACTATGCAAACCATTTTTTTTTTAAATATATAGTTTCCATGCAAACGCCTTTTATTTACATCCAGCCTGCAACAAAATCCATTTTCCTTTCCTAAATCTGTTAAAAAACTAATTATATCTGGGTAATTATAAAAGTTGAAGAATATAAGATAATGGTTTCGGGACATTTTAGTGATAGAAAGCCACGCCAAAGAACCGGCTCAAAAAACGACCCGGCTATTCTATTACGTCAAAACGTGATTACGTCATAGTGTGTTTCCTGGCACACCGGCGTGGCATATTACATGTTTTGAAAACATTCCAAATACGACGTTGCAGGCACGTAGCGATGTTTTATACTAACAGGGGCGCTTACCGTGATTTAAGGTATCCACTTTTTGCAGTCAAGATTCAGCTCATAAAAACAAAGTCAGAACTAATAACTTGCGTTTACATTGAACATTCTCAGGGCTGATATGTTTTAGCATAAATAATGCATGAAATATTATTTATTTCACCCCGGTCTCGTATAAACTTGTATACAATCACAAACGCTTTCTTTGTAACATTTATGTTGTTTGTGCAATTTCAAACAAAGTCACTCGTTTCCGAACATGTTTGAAAAACCTACTTCAATTCATTGAAAATATCTAACTCAAATTTTGTGAACCCGCTCATTCAATTCATTGAAAATATCTAACTCAAAAGAACCGTTTGTTCAGGAATCGTTCAGAACATAAACATCAGCGCTTCAGTCGCTCCACACATGCTCTCAGCCGCGCTGCAGAAGCGAAGCGACTAGAACCTGCAGCCGGAGCAGATTAACACACTGCTATTCATTCAAACCGCTGAACGCTGTCCTTGCAAAACTGACCAGCATGTAGCAGCTGGACAGTTAATCTCTGCCAACGAGGAAAAGATCGTTTCTGCAGATTTCTAAACCCGAATTAACGAACCAACTGACTTTTTTCATTCTGTCTGGAAACAGTTTTTCATATCAAATGCACAGTTCACAGCGGTGTTGATATTAGTAAGTTACTGAAAAACTAAAACAGTCTTCCTCCTAAAGGATTTTAAATCGAAGTACAACATCGCATAAACAAACCAAGTCATCAAACATCCAAAAGCCTTTTCATATTAAATCACTGTAATAGTGTACTAACCTCAAAGGCAGCAAAAATGCAGTCTTTCCTGAGAAGTGTACAGAGCAGCGAAAAGACACGAATGCATTGAAACCGGAAAAAACTTTCAATGAACGCTGCGCACGTACTTTTGCCAAATTTCAACACACCCCCTTCCCACAAGGCTCGCTCTGACCGGCTGTAACTCGAAAACGTCCCTTTTCAGAGCCCAGAGAACGGCTTGCGTTCAGGTATTCAAAATCCTGGCCTGGATTTTTACAGTTATGCATAACTGTACTTGTTTGAGAAAGCACCGCGCGCGTAAGAACACTGCTATTAAAGCGGTCTAGTCTAATCTGCAGTGTTCACTTTACACGCCACGGATGAGTCGAGCTTCTGTTTGATTCGGGTTTAATCCGCATTGCTTCCGTCTTCACACAGATGAGACGCTCCAGTGTATAATCCGATGCCGGGTTTTTCTAGCGGGCTTCTGCTCTTGTAGTAAACAACCTGACCATGTGGTAGGCATGTCGACGTTCATTGGCTGAGCACCGCTTTCCAAGACACACGCCCTACAATTCCAACTTGTTTACGCAGAAGTTGAGGAAGGGTCAAGAAACACAATGGACACACACAGGGCACTGTATTTCACGTACTCCTGCACCTCTGTTATTAAATCTCTATGGCTTTGCATTGCTCCTGTAAAATGCGTTTCCACAGGAATGCAGAGAAACAACGTGCATGTGGCTGCATTGTTGCTTACTGTGCATATTATAATTTAAAAAGTTGATTCCAGCACATTTTTATTGCATAACATTAAGTGTGCATTAAAATTGCACTCATTTAATGATCATATATGCATAGTGCAGTACTTGTCTCTGTGCATGTGTGTGTACATCGTGTAACTCGTGGCTGGCTGGTGTTGCATTGTATGGATTTATTTACCTTAATAGGATTAACCCTTTCGGTCATCTTTGACTTGTTTTGAGTAAGAATATGCTATTAATATATATATCCTGTTACAAAATATACAACATGCCGAGTGGTTTATATGCAAAGATTTAGCCAGAGTTATCTTTTAACTCTTGTGGGGGTCTTATACCATAAGCTAGAGTCAAGTTATTGCAATGGTTTACTTTGAGAGGGTTAATAAAGTGTTAATCTATATGGTTACCAAACAGCATGTTGTGTGTAAACGTACAATAGAGAGTATTAAGTTAAGGAGCTGTGTTCTCTTTCTTTCATATAGCTGTGTTTCTGAAGGGGGATATATATATATATATATATTCCTTTCTTCTTCATTAGCTGTGTTTCTGAAGGGGGAGGGTGTGAAAGGGTTACATAATACGAGTTTTCCCAGTCCGGTGACATCGCCGCCGCACGCCATTGGTCGATCGCTGTGACGTATCTCCCCACGCGCTGCGCTCGTGCACCAGTTGAGGCCAATGAAATGCGTACGTGAGCGAGAGCACGTACACGTACTAGAACATACTGAACCCGCGTGCTGCACGTCGGCCACAGGTCCGTGTGCGCTTCCCAAAGACTGCAAGGAAAGGCGTCACGTGAAGAGGGTCTTTAAACATGACAGCTGTTTTATTATTGTTATTTATTTACTCACCATCGAACGTGAGTATTAAGCGTTACGGAAACTAGGTCAAAGAAATACGTTTTAAAGATATTTTAATAGAATTTTTAAAAGGATTTTGTCACCTGCACTGTTTCAGTATGTTTTGACAGCTACGTGTGATCTAATTGACAAATGTGTTGATAAGCTTATGATAAATGCATGATGCAATCTTTTTGTGCAGCTTGATTTGTATATTTTAATAGTGTATTTGTCATTGTGCATAAGCAAAAACATTTAATTACATTAAGAATTTATTTGATAAGGCATGCAAATTAAAGCTCTTGTAATATATTGTAAAACATAGGCGTTGCATTGAAGTATCAGGGTTATGAGAGAACTGGTTCAAAACATAATGTTCACGTGCTCATGAATCAAAACATCCTCAGTAATGTTCGGTGAAACAGATCAAAGATATAAAACATTAATAAATGAAACATTGTCACAATATAAGATTCTTTGGTTATCTAATATCTGATGTACTACATAATATTTTACTTTAGATCTAGTTTTGAGTTCAGTATAGTGTCTATTTAATATATCAATGACAAAAAAAGGATGTCTGAAATGACAAAAGATTTTGGTTGAAAACCATGTGCTTAGTCAAAAACAAAGTTCTTAGGATTGTTCTGTACATTTTGCATATTTTGAAAAATTCTCTACATTTTCTACAAACTGTTTGACTAAAAAAGCAAAATGTTTATTTTATTTCCCCCTTTTTTTTCAAAGTCATAAATCTTTTACAAAAAGCATACATGGAGTCATTTTTTTCTTAAAATGTTTCTTGCATGTTTACACTACTGTTTTAGTGTACTGTATATCATACACAGTTGTTAAATATCATATACAGTTGTTTAAACACCTATATAAAAGTGAAGAAAAGGGAAGCACATATTTCACCTAAAAAAAAGAATAAAGTAAATATCAAAAGAACAGGGGAGGTTAATTCTAAAGAGTCTGTAACTTTATTTACAAGTTTTTTTTTTTTATCCAATTTATTCATGCCCACTAGAATTCATACATTTGTTCAAAACCTAAAAATATTCACCAGTATGCTGCAGATTATATGCAAGAAGTAAAACATACACAGACCAGTCATTCTGAGAGATACATCTAATATATCACCCCACTATAAATGTGAATGCAGAATAATTTCACAATACTGGACTTTATTAGAAAAAGAAAGAAAGGAAATTTTCTTTTGTTTAGGTCTCTCTGGTAGCGATCCTGACACTTCCACCTCTTCTTCAAATGGAGATTTGACACCTGATTTTCTTGCTTGCATTGCACTTAATCCGTGACCACCTGAATAAAGATCCCTATTTGTCAAAACAGGTGTGGCCAGAAGATCAGGCTCCCTCCTCTGAGGGACACTGACCATTCTTATCTGAAACTTTGTATAAGGATTCAGCTCTGAATCAGTCCAGTCAATGTTGAGGGACAGATCGAGGGGGGCCTCAAAGTTTGATGGGCACTTATGTGAGTCAATGCCACAAAGCAGGACTTCAGACCAGCCCCAGAAGGATACAGAAACCATTTATCTCCAAATAATGAGGGGGTTTGCTTAGTATGAGCATTTCAGGTTGCATAATAAATACAGTGGAACTCTCTGCAGGCTTGTTTCCACTGTTCGAAGTCGGTGGTGTTACGCCTACGGCAGTGATGCCATTTGTCATCTGAGTGGAAAAAAATATTAAGAGAGGTACTTATATGTTTGTATTGTCAAGTGAAATTTCACTCAAAGAGTATTATAAATGTAGAACAGGGTCATCCGAAGTGCTTACATTTTCTCAGATAGCTTAAAGCGTTACTGAACCCTCAGTCTTTGTCCCAACCCCGCCGTTTATTTGAGTTGGTGGACTTGAATCTGCAAAAAGCACAGATATATAGTCATACATAAGACCATCATGTATATTTCTCATGTGTGGTGAAAAGTGAAGCATTTTCACTGGGTTTAAATGACTCTTGTGGTTTGAATTACTCGCAATGATCATTTTTTGTCCTGGAGAGACATACCATGAGTGAGAGTGTGACTTCTCCAGGGTCTGTACACAACGTCACCAGTCCCAGCCTCTAAACCTGCAAAGACAAGATTAAAGTGCATCTGCTGAGTGGGTTTGATGGCATCACTAAGAGATAAACAGCTATTCAGATTCAACAGAAATTCATTGACAACTCAGTTTACCCATTTCATCATCTGTGATGTCATAAGCAGCAGGGTTTTGTCTGGCACCGCTTGAATTGTCCATTCTTGCCTGTTCAATTAAGAATTACAATTGAGTACAAGATGTACATCACATTTATATGATAGTTTATAGAAACATTGCAATATACTAAGTATAAAACTGTAATATTGTGAAATTTATTACAATTTGAAAACACTTTTACATTTAATTATATATACTTTTATTTAGCAGTGATGCATTAAACTGATCAAAAGTGACAGTAAAGCCATTTAATGTTACACAAATAAAATGAGTGCTGTTCATGGAACATATATATATATATATATATATATATATTCATCAAAGAATCCTTAAACAATATCAAGTGTGTGTGTGCATATATATATATATATATATATATATATATATACATTCCCAATTAGGTTTCACAGAGTATGACACTCACCACACTCACAAGTGTGGATGCTTTCTGCTCGGGTGCGCTGCTCCCGTCTAACTCAAATGATTTTCTGCAAAGCAATAAATCAAAATGATTTGAATGATTTGATGAAGTGTTGCCATGCTACTGGTGATTTTTTGCACTTAATGAATTTAGTCTTTTTGTTTAAAACACAAGTAACTTCACTGCAGTTTTTATACAAACCCAATTCATGACACTAAAAAAATTACTGCCAGTGCAATAAAGTATAAAGCCTAAAGTTTATCCCACATGCACCAAAGTTCTTGACTGCCCTCTGGTGGCCGAGATTACAACCACAGCTGAGGGTACATCGGCAAATAAATGTCAACTAATATGAAAATCAAAAATTAACCTTAAAATCATATTGGATTAACGGGTTAACTTCTTTTTTAACATACAAATAATTTAATTATTTTCATTAATTACAATAAATACAAGTTTTTTTTATTATTTGACCTACTGGCTTATTATGTGACCCTGGACCACAAAACCAGTCTTGAAGGGTCATATGATGAGATTTCAAGTTTTCCTTTCTCTTTGGAGTGTTACAAGCTGTTTGTGAATAGATAAGATCCCTAAAGTTGCAAAGACTAAAGTCTCAAACGCAAAAAGATATTCTTTATAAAAGTTAAGACTTGTCCACGCCCTCCTAAAACGCCTCGTTTAAATACGTCCCCACATCTATAGATTTGTATAACGCCGCCTAAATGTTCACGCAAAGAAAGAAGGCCTAACTTTATTGTTGCTGTCACCGCTGCCATGTTGTGAAGAGGCTGTGTGTTTCCTTGCAAAAGCGAAAATACATTGTTTGGTCTCACAAAAGAGGACACAACTAGAAATCAGTGGTTAAGTTGTATAAACAACACTGTTCCAGAACAGTTTAACACAAATATTCAGATGTGTGCAGAACATTTTATGGAGGACTGTTTCCTGATCCTGGGAGAGAAGACTACAATGCCTGATGTTGTGACTCACAAACTGAGTACGTTTTCAAATTTAAAGGATTTGCCCCCCAGCTCTGCATATTTTCCATGTCTCTCTTTGTTAACACACCTGATTCAGATAATCAGTAGAACAAACGTCTGAAGCGATAAGAGAAACATACAAAATGTGCAGAGCAGGGGGGTGCAAGGACTGTAAACTACAAAACACGACCTACCCCAACCCTAAACCTACCCTTACAGTAGGATAAACACAGCGTTGGTACCATAATCTGATAGATAGCATTATTCATTAGAACACTGGGACACTGCATATCTTAAGGGGCGTAACTTTTCCATCACACGCTTGAGGTATTTGGCCAAATCACAATGCACTGGATTGCTGGCCAATCAGAGCACCCCTCACTTTTCAGACCGATGAGCTTTGTAAAAATCGACACGTTTCAGAAGGCAGGGCATAGAGGAGAAACAATAATGTACAGTATGTGGAAAATAATGATTTTTTTAAACCTTAAACGGCATAAACATTTCATTACACCAAATACACAAAATAATGTTATTTTTAGCAACATCATATGACCCCTTTAAATCGCTGGGGTGTATTTGTAGCAATAGCCAAAAATATATTGTATGGGTCAAAATTATTGATTTTTCTATTATGCCAAAAATCATTAAGACATTAAGTAAAGATCATGTTCCATGAAAATATTTTGTAAATTTCCTACTGTAAATATTTCAAAACTTTATTTTTGATTAGTAATATGCATTGCTAAGAACTTAATTTGGACAATTTTAAAGGTGATTTTCTCAGTATTTAGATGTTTTTGCACGCTCAGAATCCAGATTTTCAGCCAAATTTTTGTCCTATCCTAACAAACCATACATCAATGGAAAGCTTATTTATTCAGCTTTCAGATGATGTATAGACTTCATAAAATAAAATCTCACAATATACCGCCTATTTGCTTGGTCTCCCTTTCATGTATTCATATGTTAAGCAAGAGTTAGTGTGAGTAAGACGCTGCTCTCATGTTTTGTGACAGAGCCACATTCCTGCCTCATTCCTTACAAATTTCCATAGTGGAAAAACTTGACAGTGATGTCTAGGAATGTAGCTTACAACAGAGTGGGTCACTTGCTGCTACATACCTATAGGACATGCATAGTTGCCCGTTTCAGCTGACTTCATCTCTTAAAGGAATGCTTTTTTGTAACTAACTCCCATCAAAATCTTTTAAAGGTCACTCAGAAACCACTCACTTTTTACAGCTTGCACAGAGGACGAGGAGTGCGATGCTAACGATTAAGAGGACGACTATGGAGAGGAATGCAGCCTCTGGTTGCTCTGTGACCGCCCAGCCTACCAGATCAGTGCTGATTGGTGCCATGATTGTGATACCTACAGGAAGACAGATCAGATATTAAACGCATTATTTCATGTACATATACACTGAAAAAAAAAAAATGGCGTAGAAACAATTTTCACTTAGAACCTGCTAGGAAATTTCATAAAGAATGGCAAAAGTGGCAAGAAACACTAAATTAAATGTGATATTCTTAAGTAGAAAATAATTTTTGTAATACTACATTAATACTAAGCACATCATTTATATTACATGATTACAGCATGTGAAAATGGGTCTTCTACTCATTACGGTGGAAATTATTTTGTCATATGTATACAAAGTGTATAATTATAAGTCTTATCATAATGTATACATTTTAAGGAGTGGACATCAAACAATTTTTAATTGCTAGTGCTTTACACATAAAAGTCGTCATCTAGTTAAAAATAGATTCAGGAATCTTGTCACAAAAGTTAGTCACATACTTATAAAATTCAAAAGCCCATGAAGAACATTGGTTACCACAGAAATGTGTTTTCATATGTTTCCACTGGTATTACCAAAAGTTTTCCAAAACTGCAATGAAGCAGTTTTAAAGCAACAAATGAAGAAAAAAAGAAACTGTTCTCAAGAAGTCACAGTTCACTTTTGAGAAACCAGATTGTTCTTCTCTTAAGGGCTCTTATCCATAAAACACCAAAGATCATTCACCTAAAAATTACAACTCTCAGGCTTTACTCACCTTCCAAAGTCAAGTACTGAAGTTTTCAAGCTCCAAAACAGTGACACAAAAATACCATAAAAGTATCATAAAATCCAGTCTTCTCAGGCCATAAGAAGGCTTTGCTCAAGTATGATGCCTGACATGTGAATGAATCATTAATTTGAGTCAGAGCTTTTGAATGAATTGGTTGGTCCAGTTCAGAAAAATCAGTCTGAAACTGGATCTGACTGAGCCGGTTCTCGAGCTGACTAAATTACTAGCTTTGTAGTGGTTAACAGCTCACTAGGGAGGAATACTTTTATTGAAAAGCCATGTAAATTTCAGTCTGTTTCTCATGCAAATCTATTGTATGGCTTCAGAAGACTTGGAATATAGCGTAAGAGCGGTATGGACTATTTTTATGATATCATTATGATGTTTTTATTTACTTTTTGAAGCTCAAAGTTTCTGTAGTCATGTAATTTGTGTGTGGCCTGGAATAACCAGAACCAAAATGTTTCATTCCACAAAAGAAGGTAAATGATACAGGTTTGGAACAACACGAAGGTCAGTACTGTAAATGATGAGAGAATTTTAATTTTTGGGTGAACTATTACAGAATATAGAAGGCACATTCTATGAATTTAATATTGCTTGTTTAATATCCATATAAAACTTTAGCTGGGATTGTTTTTTGTAATTTTACCACAACAAATCAAAACAGTATAACCACTTTTTAATGAAATGGTAAACCATCTTCCTTGGTGTTTATACTGTAGTGACATGTCTTTAACATATAATTATAAATCCAACAGAACTACAGGTACGGTAGGTAAACCTCACCCCAAAACCAAAATGACACATGGAACAGGTTCCAGAACAAACCTTAAGAGATCCACCTGCTCTTAGTCATTTACCAACAGTGAAAAAACGCACCTCTCCCAGTTTCGCCGTTCGATTATTATGCTCATTGAACAACGTAAGACCAAATAAACTTTCTCAAAGAGACAGAAACTAAATAATTAACTAAATGGTTATAAAAAAAAAAAAAAAAAAAAAAATCTCCATATGAGCCAAAAATGAACTAATGTACAAGTCAGGATTCATTTTAAAAGAACATAACAGGTGCAAAATATGAGCAAAAACATATTGGCAAAAGGATAAAGTACCTATACAGAAAATAATTCGGTGACCTCCTTCTGTCAGTGAACTCTTGTTTGAAGCGTTCAGATGCAGTCCCTGGGCAGTCTCTCCTCTACTCTTGTATGCTACATATCGGTGCAGACAACAGACATTCTTCAGCCAGCTCCTGTCAGAGTAACACTGACAGGAAAGGGAAAATAAAGCTTTGTCAAGCCCTATTTCCTCATTCTTTCAGTCGTCTTCACATCAGACAGACTGCCAATCACTCATTAACTTCTGATGCACATTCCTCCCTCTCACACCCACTTTCAGATGTACATACTGATATCCACTTACAGAATCAAAAGATTATATGGATGACATTCTATCATAAACACCCACAAAATATGTTTGTTTATTAATTAGAAATTAATATAAGTACTGAACATTAGTTTAATGTAGGGACTTACCATTCCAGCTAGCTACTCCTCGTTCAGAAGTCCCAAGAATCTGTCAAAGGGCTGACCTAACCTGCTTCTAACTACTAACTAGTCTCTCTGTGGGTATATTTTTAGTGTAACTAACAGATAATTTGCATTTACACAAATTAAAGACGTACTCTGAACCCTGGGAACATTTTAAAATCATTTTCTTGCCTTTAACGCTCATTTCCAGATAAATGTAATTTGCATTTGATATATGGTGTAATGTTAGGATGTAGATGAAACCGAGGCTAGCGGTCAAAATGGCTTCATCTCAGCAGCCCAAAGGTAAAAAAATAAATAAATAAAAAAACCCAAGGTCAAATAAGTTTCAAAAAATTATTTACATTTTTTTTCAATTCCACACAAAAAGTCCCAAATGTAATTGTTGAACTTAACTGTACAATATAAAAAAGATGCATAATTTAATTGTAAAATAATTACAACATTTAAATGTAATAATTACAGACTTTTCAATAAAATATATTTTAGCATTTGGTTTTATATCCAGTGCTGACATAAGTTTAAGCTGAAGTACTAAAATTATTATAATATTATTAACTGTAATATTATTATTAATGTAAACTTATAAAATTACTAAGACTATAATACATATATACACACAGATCACAGCCGTGCCAATATACAGCCATATCTCATGTCTACTTGTGGAATATCGCTCATATATAAATACAAACAAACAAACAAACAAACAAACATACATACACACACACACACACACACACACACACAGACATACACACAGACACACACATACAGACACACAGATACATACATACACACACACACATACACACACACACATTTATAAAATAATTTGAAAGCCAATTTAAAATATGAATACATACTATAGTACTAAAATAACAAAAAAAAATCTTGATATACATTTCCAACATTTTTGCTGAATAGTTTGTGGAAACGCCTATAGTCGGTTCCCATTGTGACAACATGCCCCGCCCTATAACCAATCAATTTATGTTCAATGAACTGTATATTTTTACATATGCAATAATGGTAGGAATTTTCAATAGCATTTTTCTAGCCAAACAAAGGTGTTTGTAGAAAAAATTTATTTATATGGGGTAGATGGAGTGGAAAAGGGTGAAAATGTAGTCTGTAGTATCTGTCTCTTCTATTTGCATGATTGGTGTGGCTTAATGGTTCACAGATTACAGCTTGTAGGTTCAAAACTGAGTGCTGAAAGGGCGATTTATGAGTTTACCCAACCCATTGCTCCAGGGTGACTGTCCCTAAACATGTACTGCAAGTTGTTTTAGATAGAAAAGATTTGCTAAACGAAGACTAATGCATTGTAATACTTGTGGACTATTACATAAAAAGCCACAAATATGGATCCACAGTTGTTACTGATAGCGAAGACATAACGTCATCTCTCTGTCTGAGAGCAGATCCTCAAGCCTATCAGAAGTATTATCGGATGTGAAAAACATGTCCAAGATATGGTACTAGAACATTTAATCTGATCTGTGATTGGCTGTATATTTTATGTTACATGTCACTAATCGATGCACAGGATAAAAGCAGGTTTTCTCTGCCACTATTTCTGGACATTGGCATACAGTGTTATGCCTCCCACAATTTTTCATATCACAGTCACCCAGGCAACCACTTCGAAAAAAAGCACTTGCATCCAACTCGGCCTCTTTTGTTGTAGTGTGAATATTTCATCCTTGCTGCAGTTGCTCGTATGCCGTCAATGTGACCGGCCAATGCAATGCAAAGGGCTCTATGGATTGTTAAAGGAAAACACACCTTCAGTAACCACAGCTGCTTCCAGCTGGGTGGGTTTCTATTGTGAGAACATGGCACATGTGCACTCTGTACTTACAGAAGCTTACTGAGTTTGTTTGCCGTGCATGTGTGCTGGACACAGCCCAGACAGCAGCAAATCAGCTGCTCACACAATCTCCCTCAGGAAGAATGTGTTTCACACTCGGTCTCTCTCTCTCTCATCCAGTCTATTCCCTGTTAGAGATGCACTGATAAGCCGCTGGCTGGAGTGGAAGACTTGTGCACAGGGAACACAGATGCTCTACATGTATTAAACGGGGACACACACACTCACTGTAAGATGCCAGCTCATCTGAGCCTGGCAGAGCAGGAAAGTGTGTGGAGGAAGACGGCAAGGACAGCAGAGCTGGGTCTCGCTGCGATCTCGGAGAAGGGACGGATGAAGATGTGCGACACTGCGAGGAAGCAGAGAGGTTGGTGAGATGCAGACGATAAATATGACATTCATTAACCGCATCTGCTAATTCAGGGCTGACAATAAACTGCACACAACTTTGACAGAGCATGTGCATCTTAAAATTCAGGATACAAACATATACAGATCCTCTTAGGTGGCATACGCTGTTAGACCCTTCTGAGTACATATACTAAATAACAATACACTTCTTTATGATTTGCTCAGATAGTGACATTAAGAATGGGTTATGCTTGTGTGTGATGATGCTAGCTGTGCTAATGGTGTTTATAAGGGTCTCACATTACATGATAGATGTCTGTTATGAAACGCCCCCGATGTCAAGTTCATCTGCTTTAATTTTCTTAGAACAAGTGACTAAAATATGCATGCAAATTCTGCAGCTCTGATAGGTTCTGCATCAGTCATGCTCCACACTTCACCCCTCTATATCATTGTTGTGGTGATCTGGAGTGTAAGGTTCACCTAAAGAGTTCACCGTCACCACAAACTCTTCAGTCAGGCACTGAATTTGTTGTTCTACACAGTAAGAGTAAAACAAATGTTGCTTTGTAATGGTCTACAAGCCTAGGGCTGTCTTGATTCAGAAGAAAAAGTCAAAACTGGCATGAGACAAGCCTCATGTACATCTTTATATCTGCCTTTTGGCCTTTAACATTTGTTTGTAGAAGTGTTTTCAAAGACACTAAAAAAGGTTTGCATAGTCTGGGAGCCCAAGCCTGTATTTGTTGAAATACACTACTTAATTATGTTTATAGGTTTATCAGAGTACACTGAACACTAAATTATCATTTTTTTTTAACCCAAGGGTAAGGCCACTATTAATTCTGGGTTAAGTAATGTTGCATGCTTGTAAAGCACCGCTTTTAGGTTTTGCTGAGTTATGAAACGGAGATGCCAAAGGTATACAGTATGAAGTGTCAAAAAAAAAATTTAAAAAAAGTATTTTTTGTAGGTGTCTACAATTGTTCAAGATATATTTATTAGATATATTTATTAATTCCAAGGCTACAAATATCTGATAAAAATCCAGTAAAAACAGAAATATTGTGAAATGTTATTACAATTTAAAATCACTTTCCTATTCGAATAGAATTAAAAATGTAATTTATTCCTGTGATGGCAAAGCTGAATTTACTCCAGTCTTCAGTGTCACATGATCAGAAATCCTTCTAATGAGTTGATATGGTGCTCAAGAAGCATTTCTTATTATTATCAATGTTGAAAACAGTTGTGCTGCTAAATATTTTTGTGAGGACAGTGATACATTTCTTTCAGGATTCTTTGACAAACAGACACATTTATTTGAAATAGAGATCTTTTAAAACACTGTCAATGTTTTTACTGTCACTTTTGATCAATTTAATGCATCTTTGGCAAATAAAAGTATTAAAAAGTTACAGGCCCCTAACTTACACTTTCAAGGGGGAAGCACCATGAGTAAATGAGATTCTTACTTGTCTGAATAACAATGAAACTGATGTATGCGTCACTCAAAGGGTTGTAGTAACATCCTTGTGTGCTTATTTCAAGAATTTGTAAAGACAAAGAGATCAATCATGAAGGCTTCCACTATGCCATGCGTTGCTCAGTGTCGTAATGTTGTAAATCATCACACCTCTTACCTTCTAACCTACCTGTCTGCTTTTCAAACTGGGTTAAAGAGTAAATTTCAGCAGAATATTTAAAGACCAAAAAACTACAAGACTTATGTTTGGTGTTCATATATCTTTTTTTTTTCTTTTTGAGCACTAAGTAAACGGCTTCTCTCTTTTTTTCCCCAGATTCCAGATCTGATGTGAAAACTGATGTGAAACCCATAGCCCTGGAGCAAAAAAGAAAAGCATGTGCTCCACTGAACATTAAATCAGCACAGATTAATATCAACACACGAAATGGAAATAACACAGGTCTTAAATAGCGAATATTTATCCTTCAATTTGCATTTTCCTTTCTCAAACCTTTAGTGCCTGATACTGATGGTATGGATACAATGTCAATAACAATTATGTCTTTAAAGCTGAAACTTCCCAGATGCTCATTTTTGTCATTCATTCCAACATATTTGAATGTATTATATTATGTGCTGCATGAAAAATTTCAGAATAATTATTTTATTATTTAGAGTCAAATGCGCTAAAAGTGGATGAGAGACTGCGATTGGCCCGTGAACGGAGAGAGGCGCATCAAAAACAGCTGGGTATTTCCTTACTCTGTACATACAGTATAACATCATTACCAATTGAAGAACAAACGGAAAGCTTTATTACGTTTTTTTTTGGTGTACCTGGATTGTAGTGCTGCGTGAGCACGGCTGGCTGGCAAAGGAAGAGAGGGCCAAGCAGTTCTATGAGAAAAACCTTGAGGATCGACGGAAGAAGTTGGAAGAGCAGCGACAAAGAGAGGAAAGGAGGAGGATGGCGGTCGAGGAGAAACGCAAACAGAGGCTCAAAGAAGAAAGAGTGAGTTTATGCATGAGATAAATCATGACTGATGCTTGGTGGGAGAGATTTTGTTTGTATAGCATACATATGCTTCCAGTGAAGAGTTTGGACATTGTAGAAAAAATATAAAGTCAATAAAATCATAGGGATGGATGGAATTTTTACACAAAAATACAGATGCATTAGGTCTACAAACTTAATATGTTTTTAAGATTGAGAAACAAATTTTTATAACATTTATATAAACCACCATTACAAAAAGATTCAGTACCAAATACTGGTAATATTTGAATTTATTAATTACATCTTTAATTAAAATGTATTTTGTATACATACATACACACATACACACACACACATATATATACACATACATATCGCTGTGAAGATTTTGCAACCGTGATTAAAAACATACGCAGCATTGGATGATGGGTGTGTTCTCATCCTGTGTTCTAGGAGCGTTATGAGTCTGTGGTGCGGAAGACGATGGAGAAAAGTCAGAAGGCCAAACAGAAACCTGGTCACTGCTCACGAAGTGTCACCAAGAACAAAATCAATAATGGTGAATATTTAAATGCATGATTCAAAATTCAATAACTGGTGCTAAAACTCTCTTCTAGCCTTGCATCCACTTTCCCAACTCCCTTTCTGACCTCTTCCTGTTAGTCGTTCTGCTTTCTGCTCTCCTTTAGCTAAACGCCGCTCTCTTAGTCAGTGGGAGATTGACCTTGTCCGCCGTCTTCAGACTCCTACCATCTCTTATCTAGCCAGAAGCAGGAGCGCTGTGTGTCTGTCACGAGACACAGGTATCACTTTAGACTTAAGAGTTGCATCTATCACTCAGATATTTCATTCAGATGGGTGTAATAAATATTGACTTCCTTTTTTCTTCTTCTCATGCTCATAAAACCTATTTCTCTATACTCATTCATCCTCATGAATTTACCTCATCTTAAAAAACAAAAAAACACCATATGATTTCAGTTGTTCCTATTTGTCATCGTTCAGCCTCATGTCATACCATGAACACCAGCACCACGCGAAAGCCCCAGGTGCATTGTGGGAAAGTGCCAAACAGGCTTGCAAGCTCAAGTCCAAATCTCACCATCCGCAGAACCAGGTAAAAATACACATTCAAATTTCAAACTAATTTTTTAAATATAAAAACAAACATCACTTTGTTGCATGACATACTGCATGTGGTTTTATCTGCAAAAAATATTTCAGGTGGCAAAAGGCGATTTTGAGGGACAGGGCTTGAAAAAGCCACAACTACAAGCAACAACAAATGAAATCAAGCCCAAACAGCACACAACCCCACCAGAGAATACTGTCCTCCCTACATCATGGTACATTTTATATATTTGTACAGAACAATCTCTTAGACTTCAGCAAGTCATTCCATTTTATATCACTGCTGTCTAGGAGAAACAATATCAAAGCTGCACTATATGGTAGTAATTTTCAGGTTTGTGTCATTCATCCTTGCATGTCATGCAGAAGAGCAAAGGCAAAGCACAATTGACTAAAGAAACCACTCCAGCTGTAACTTGCAATTTTACGTTTCAACCACAGATGGCGACAGAGGCGCTAAAATTATGTAGTACAGCTTTAAAGCTCTAACTTGTGGTTTTACTTTCTTTAAAGAAATGAGTAAAATCAAACTTTCCTCAAACTCTCAAAATTATACTTTTGGTCATTATGACCCGTTGTCTCTTTATCTACCCATTTCCAAGGCTGCAGTACAGATCACATGTCAGACAAGCCACACTTAAACAAGACAGTTTGCCTCCACTGCCAGAAGAGGAGGATCTAGAATCGGACGAAACACTTGCTCAACAATGTCTGCAAGATAACCAACGCCAGTCGAATCCTGCTACTAATGGGCCTCCGAATCCACCAGCAGGCCCTCAGATTCCTAATGGTAAGTGAAAGTCTTGCTCAGACACATTTTCCAATAATTCCCACATTTTCATAATATTAATAACTCAGTTTAAAACCTTTTTGCTACAATGGTACTGCATTAGGGTTAGTTATGTAACTATAGAACATACTCAACAAAAAAGGAGATTGCAATGGCAGTCAGGGCTCCAAAGTAAACATCCGAACAAAGCTATGAAATAACACAAAATATAAGAATAAATTGCAGTAAATTTTATATAAAGTATATATATAAAACAGCTATATAAAAAAAACACACACTGTAAACAATCACAATACCAATGGCATGAAACCTGAATGGAACTCACATTTTAAAGTAAAATTTAATAAATCAGAAGGTTGTCCAGAAAAAAAAATTGGACACACAAAAAACCTGCTAATAATACTTATATATTTAAAACATTTTAAAAATGAAAACATTAATTTCCTCAGTCAGTCATAATTAGGCTGCATAACTGAATTATGAATGGGAAGTACAAAGCTTTAAATGTTAATTGTTAAAAAGCAATGTTATTATATAAACAGGTGCAAATACATATATATATTTAAATATAGTGGTATATAGTGCAAAATATATAAAATGTTAACAAAAAAGCTATGCCTGAAATGATTCGACTACCTGTGGGAAATGAGGCAGATATTCATAGTATTATTTGAGAAAAACTTAATTAAATAGGGCCTTATTAGGCTTATCTCTTTTTGCTCCCACACTTTGATGACTTCGTCCGTTAGTTTTATCTTCCGCTTTTTCTTTTTCTTACTAGCTTACTCCATGCCGCCTGCCTCACCCATCACGCTGGGAAGCTGCAGACAGAGATATATATATATATATATATTGGCTATGTATTCTCCTGCTGTATAGTATATTATACATATATATACGGCATATATTTATCGATATAAATTATTGACAACTATATATCGATAAATCGATTAAATCGATTAGTAGTCTAGGTACGGCATATTATATACTATGGAACATATTGCAAGTATATATATATTAGGATATATATATTATATCTAGGATTATATAACACACACACACAGCTTGGACTACATTTAGGACCAAGTCAGATTGGTGACGCGGCTCAAGTCAGACCTACAGCTTGGACTACAGATGCAGAAGAGGCCACTTGCCTGCTGACGGAGAAAAGGAGACAAGCCCGACTCCAGAGACAGGAGGAGGAAGAGGAACACAGACTGAAGGAGGAGATGGAGAGGTTTTTTTTTTTGTATTCTTACCTTTCCTCTATCAGTGAATCTTCCTCTATCTTTTGTGTCTTTTTGCTTTTGACTATCAAATGCTAAATTTGTAAAATAAAAAAGGCCACAATTTAAAGTTGTTCTTTGGTGAAGTAACTGGACAGTTAAATATGCTAAAGTTAAAATTCTGTATTTAAAAAAAAAAAAAAAAAAAAAAAAAAAAAAACACAGAGTTTGAACTTCATGATGGCAGATATAAATCTTTGCAGAAAGAGCAGAGAGGACCTGTCCCGTCGAAGAGTTGAAGAACGAGCCAGAGAGGAAGCAGAGGCCCTGAGACTGGAGGAGGAGAAGAGGAAGAGAGAGGAAGAAGAGCAATTGAAGGCTCAAGAAGAGAATGCTCGCAGACAGAAAGAGGAGGAAAACAGGCTTCAACAGCAGGCATTAAAAGCTTTTGGATGTTTAAATCACTTTTCCAAACCTGGTTTAATGTGTAAAAACAATTTCCGAATGGTTTACTTAGTGTAACTGAAAAGTGAATACATTTTGAGCATCCCGACCAGCACTGGCTTGAGTTTGAGTTTGTCTGACCAGTGGGGAAGTGCAGGAAACATGTTTGAAAACAGTCAATAATGTTGCAAGTGCATCTGGTCCAAAAAATACACATCAGGCTTTATATACGGTGATTCCTGTGCTCCTCTCATTGAGTTTACACGTCTTCAGACCATTTATTTTTTCTCCTTAAATAAAGCTAGGATCATATATTAAATGGATTATTGGAAATAATTAAATAAAAAAAATCCTATAATGCTCCATAATCTATTCTCAGAGAGAGCAAGAGGCTCGTCAGAGACTGCTGGCAGAGCAGCAGAGACTGGAAAGAGAGAGTCGCTTCCAGAGAGAGGAGGCCGAACGCCAAGAGAGGAAAAAGGTAACCCTAACTTAGAAACAGAATCACTTTCAAATATATACAACATTAATACCATTCTGAACACTGCAATTTGGGGTCAGTAAGTTTTTTTTTGTTTTTTGTTTTTGTTTAAAGAAATTAATACTTTTATTCAGAAAAGATGCATTAAATTGATTAAAACTGACAGTTAAGACATTAATCATATTAAAAAATACTGTTCTTTTGAAGTTTTTTTTTTATTATTAAACCAATTTATCATAGTTTCCAAAATATTATATTTCCAAAATATATTAAAATATAAAAAAGTAATTTAATTTGAAATAATATTTCACAAGATTACTGTTTTACTGTATTTTAGATCAAATAAATGCAGCCCTGGGGGCATATTATCTTATCTGTTTGGTAACCATAGTAATTTCAGTTAGGACCACATTTATTTCCTAAGTGTATTATCTTATCTTAACTACAGATAGGAAGGAGGTATTACAGAAACCTCCTAACTTGACAAAAAATCCTAAAAACTGTCTTAACTTTTGGACAACTCCACAGATATCCTAACTTCAAAATTATTTGAAAGCTAACGGAAAAACTTCTTACAATTGCGTTGTCCAAAAATGGTATTACATTTATTAATAATTGAAAATGAAGAGCAGAGATGTTTAATGGTAGAAAGACTATTAGAGGACCCTGAGGATGTGTTAAATTTTGATGAAAAAACACTTATAAGTAATTACAGACTGCCACGCAACATGATATTACAGTTGGCACAGGAATACAACCAGCATTACAGAGACAAAAAAAGCATCACAAAGCATTACCGCTTATAGTGCAAGTGACTAATGCCTTACAGTTTTTTGCAAATGGTGATTTTTAAAGTGAAGTAGCTTCTATTATTTTGTTTACCTCATCAGCAGCTTGCGCAGTGTTGGTTGCTTGGTAACAGACCTAAAAGTGGATTGTCAAGCATGATAATGGAATTTAAGATTTCCTAATTAGAGATAAGATACAGTTTTGTGAGATAGGATAAGAATCCCAAATCAGGTTATACGCCTCCTGGTGAGCAAAAGAAGCTTCTTTCAAAAACACTGAAAATCTTACCACTTCCTAATGTATATTGTGATTTAAATTTTTCCCAAATCAGCGCCTGGAAGAAATCATGAAAAGAACAAGACAGACAGGCTCTGATGACAAGGTAAGACTATCACTGGCAGGCGGTTTGTTTATGCCCCATCTAGAGGCCCTGCTCACTTTCTGTCCTCTTTAGAAAGCTGCATCAGTAAAGGACAACTTGCCTTGTGACAACGTGAAGTCTGTAATCAGGCAACCAGATCCAGGAAAAATGCCAAAGCTGGAGCTGAGGGACGAGGAGGATATGCTTCCTACTGTGGCCTTCAAGGAGCGACGGTCCTTCCGCAGTCTTTCTGGCCTGGATGAGATACAAGCCCATCAGCAAACCGGTATGTGAATGCATTCATCTGACTTAATGTAAATCTGCATTTAAATCAAACATAAGCTAATATATTAAGTTAATATTACACAACTCAATCTTAAATTTGATGATTCAAGGATTAGATTAAATATAACGCAAGCATGGTGTTTAACAAGTTATTTATTTAAATATAATTGAATGATATCTGAAGTAAAAACCATCTGATAAAAAAAATAAATTGTTATATAGTATACTATTAAATGCATGCCACCTGTTTTTATATTATAAATACATCTGATTTAAGTCAATTCATATTTAAAAGTTGCCATACAGTTGGTTTACAACATGTTAATGTTCTCCCCCATGCTTCAGAGGTTATTTAACCCACGGACCTGTCTTACAATGCCAAGATCGTCAGAGCAACTTCAGCAAGTTTGTCTTTCTGACAAACACAAATACAACATATGCACTTGATTTCCCTGCACTTTAATAAACCTGTAGTTTAATAAAGTCACACTTCCTTCTACAGATTACAGTTCCTTACTCCCCTTAAATTACTGCTTGATTTGCTAAAGTGACATCATGCATCGCTCAGTAAACAGATAGCTTTGGGTATGTGGTAAGATTCACATAATAATAATAATAATAATAATAATAATATTATTATTAACAATGATAATACTTGAATAATACTTAATGACTTAAAGGTAGACTACCCACCAAATAAAACTTGAATTATTAATTTTTAAGCTTTAATTTCATAATATTTTATATTTTAGCCAGTATGTTTATGGTGTTATGGTTTCTCCTCTGAGCAGTGACATAATAGTCTTATAGATTTATCAGTCTTTTTCATAAATATACACATGTAAACAGTGATTCACCTGCACGAATGCATACTGTTTTAAGGTGTGGGGTCAGTATGATTTTAAAATAATTAATACTTTTATTCAGCAAGAATGAATTAAAATGATCAAAGGTGACAGCAGAGACTCAAGATTTGTACAAAAATAATATTTAAATAAATGCTGTTCTTTTGAATTTTCTGATGTATTATAGATGCCAAAAAATATAAGCAGCAATATTTTCAACACTGATAACAATAATACATTTTTTGAACACCAAATCAGCATATTACAATGATTTCTAAAGCATCATGTGACATTGAAGATTTGAATTCAGCTTTGCATCACGGGAATAAAATACATTTAAACTTAAAAAAAAAATTAATCTTAATTTCTCAATATTTGTATTATGATTGTTATTTAAATCAAATAGATGCAGCCTTGGTGAGCATTAGAAAAAAAAAAAAATCTTACAAACCCCAAACTTTTGAATGGTAATGTCTGTGCATTTATTTTTAACCAGATATCTGTGCTAGAAATCATTCATGTAATTAAGAATCTCTCTTTGCAATGCTGCTGTTTTGACTCATGAGGGTACACAAGTATACAGAGGTCATGTTCCATCTGTCCTTATTGCTGACCAGTGATTCTGTATCTCAGTATTACAGCAGAGAGGTGAGCATATTCATTTCCACAGTTTCATGAGCTGGTTTTGCATTGCTGCTATTTAGCTGTTCCAATTAAAAACACCCCCCCCACAAGCCCTTTTAATAAATGAAAATGATGTGCTCGTCTGCCTTATAAACTTAACTATATTGTGCTGGTACCTGCTGACCTTGTGCAATGATAGAGGCTTATGCAAATATGATGTAAAGATGTAAACAGTTGAATTCCTTTTTTTATTGGTGTAAGTAAATAAGCTTAAAAAAAACAGACTGGTTGTTGGCGTTTATATATGTAACTTTTTTTTTTTTTTTTTTGTATTTTCACATTCTACAAAAACACTATTAAAAAGGAATAACCGTCACATTTCCCGCTGAGGTTTTGCATTAGCTGAAATTGTGTGAGAACTGAGTGTTCTTGTACCCCGAGAACATTGTTACATGTTTGGTAAATGGGCTGCCAGTGAGGCAAATGGTGACAGAAACCTCAGATGAGAAGAATCCTGGATAATTGGAGCAAGTCTAGCAGAGAGGGCATGTGGTTCAGTACTGTTAATTGATGCCTACAAGAACTGCAAACAAAAAAAGCTTGAGACTTAATGAAAATGTACACGTCTTTATAAACAATTGTTTTCTGAATTTCTGCTAAAAAGATGTAACAATCATACATTTACAAAAAGCTGATAATGAGAACTTTGAAAACTAGAAATAAAAAGACATCTCTCATGTAAAGAACACAAAGAATATAAAAGGTGTGACACTGGTGGTCTAGAAATAATAATAAAAAAAATTAGAAAAAAATGTTTTCATACTTGTATTATAGGCCTACTTTAATTGTAAAAAATGGTTAAATATTATTTTGTTTCAAAAAGGTATTCAATTTTAAGCAATATTACATTTTTTTATTTTTTTTTTAATAAAATTCAGATCTTTTACTAGTTAACTGAATATGAATTCAACTGATTATGGCAAAAATGTGACGTTGTTGTACAATGTTAATGGTTATATAAAGACTGACAGGCCAAAATGCCCAATTTAACTTCATGTTAGATAATAATTTATCTAACTTATCTAATCGTTCAAAACGATGGGATTTGTGCCCCTAATGCTCAAAAAAACTAAATGGGACAACAAATTGTACCCTATTCCTGGAAAGTGCCACATGCAACCATAACAGACATTGAACCTCGGTGGATTGAATTTTGCAGCACTTACCAGATTTTGTGGGATTAAAGGGAGTTTGGACAACATTTGGTTGGATCATCCCAGCAAAGCCGCATCAGATGACACAAAGGCATCGCTGTTTGAAGACTTCTCTGGAGCTCTCAAGTAAATTTAGGCTAATTGCATCACCTGTCCACAGGTGCTGCTTGACTGTCTGTGAGACGACCAACTGTGAGCCGTATCATGTCACCTCATATTGGTTTAAGATGAACATGAAGTATGGCAAATTAATCTATCTGTGCCTAGACAGCAGTTTTATGTGTTTATATCCAGCTATATTAAACTGAGGTGTGTCGACAGCCCGAGCTCGACGTGGACAGATATAAACAAACGTAGATGTTCGAACCGACCAGCAGGTGGCGCTACAAGCCAATAAAAAAAAAGAATACTACTAATAATAATAAGAATACTAATAAAAAAGATTTCCAGTATTCCCGGTGACTAGGATTAATTTTCTTGTCTTTTAGCAATAAAAATAATAAATGTATAAAATTAGGATACAATAAAACACACAATTAACAGACATGGCAACCAAATGATATATCATTTATTGCACTCCAGTGCATTCAAACATGAAAATGTAACAATTTTCATTACAAAAGCAGGACTTGGTGACTTTTAAAAATGTTAAAGACACAAGTTACGCTCCATATACATTCTCATGCAGAAGGTTTGGCTTGTTTGCAATATTGGACATATTTTGCTCAGAACTGTATCAGGATGCATTAACATTCTGGTTTTGTCCAGAGTTCACTTTTATTTGCTATGATCATGCAGCCAGAGTGCTTGCTCTGTACTGTGGATATATCAGCTTACAATTTAGGAAAATATAAGAAAACACTTTTTACAACATATTACAGGCCCCACAGGCTCAAATTAAATCCTTCAGTTTTAGGATTTATATCACTCCAGAGATCTAAAAACCACCAGTAACACCTTCAGTGTCCAAAATATTACAAATTCAGGCAAAATATTGTATTTAAAATGTGTAAAATGACCAATAAATGTGTTAGATGTGTGCTCTTGCATTTTGTAGAATGCATAAAATATACTGTAAGTGCAGGATTTATTACTAAAATAACAGGCAAATTCATAATTTGTTCACTGTGTTGGGGATAGGTTTCAGAATCTTTAACTGAATCTTTGGCAGTTCTTGTCTTGAGTTTAAAAAAAAAGTGCTGTTGACACTATAAAAGTGTCTCTTAACTTAGAGAACCCTATATGATATTTCTTAATACCATAATACCCTGGCCTTATCTTATCAAAAATGTAAGTGGAATATAATCAAAGCATGTTGTGCTGAAAAGCCTTCATTTTTACTATATAATGCAAAAAATAAAGGGGTATATCTAATGTGATCACTTTTTAAAAAAAGATACATTCAAGATCTCATAGCATAACAGCTTTAAAGCATACCAAAAACCTTCACTTACTTTATACAAACAGTTGCACAGTCTTACAGATGCTTTTTCTTCATATAAGTGTATGCACAAACAACTTAAAAGGCCAAAAACCATATACCTCACAAGCAAATTAAATAAAAATGCACATACTTCATCCAAATATTACCCATATAAAACTACTACATAAAAAAAACCCCCAAAAAAAAATAAAAAAAAAAAAAAACCCCACGTCAACCAAAAGAGAAAAAACACTTTGTCTTTGGGTGCAGATGTGAAAGGAACTATAAATGCAACTAAGCTGATCACCATTGCCGATTTTCCAAACTTTTTTATTTATTCCTTAAAGATCTGGGTCAGAGGTCCTGGTTCATGTTAAAGGGATAGTTCACTCAGAAATACTCAAACAAATAAATACATTCTGTCATCATTTACTCACCCTCGTGTATGTTCACTTGAACATAAAAGGAAATCTTTATCAGAATGTCTGTACTTTAATTTTCAGGTGAATTATTCCTTAACTAGAAGGACGTGATCAGAGTTGTATGTGAGCAATGATTGTCTTGTATGTTAATATTGCAGTCATTCATCTATGTTGAAGAGGAGTTTAGGAAGCGTTCTTGAGTCAATCTGAGGCAGGACAAGAAGGCAGTACACAAATAGCCAAGCAGCCAAAAGGATGTAGACAAGGTCATACAAGGATGTGCTTTCTGAACTTGCAGCAATCTTGCTCTCCGAGCTGTAATGAAACAAAACAGTGCACAAAGTATTATTCAAGTCAAATTTATTTCTATAGCTAGTAGATTAGAATTTCCCCCTTTAAATAAACTTTTAGTTCACACAAAATTTTAATTTATTTAACATTTACTCACCTTTAGGTTATCCAATATGTACATGAGTTTGTTTCTCCATCAGAAAAAAAAAAAATAGAATTACATCACTTGCTCACTAGCGCAGTGAATGGGTGCCGTCAGACTTAGAGATAAACAGTTGATAAAAACATCACAATAATCCACAAGTAATCCACACGACTCCAGCTTCCGACTAAAATACAAGTCCTTTATCCATAATATAACTTTCCCCAATGTAAAAGTCTGAATCAGGAGAGAAATATGCACAAGAAGCTGTTTACAAGCAAAACCGGTCCAAAACAGTTTTAAACAAATGTATGTATAGACTTTAGTGGAAGCATTATTATGGATTATGGACACGTATATTTTGGCCCGAAGCAACATTTTAAAGTTAAAACATCTTAATGCTATATCTTACAAACACGCAGCAATTCACATCACAACAAATTAAATCACATACCTTAGTCAAATTAGTTACTTGTGGATTATTGTGATGTTTTTATCAGCTGTTTGGACTCTCATTCTGACGGCACCCATTCATTGCAGAGGATCCATTGGTGAGCAAGTGATGGTATGCAAATTTTCAGCAAAATTTTCTGTTTTGATGAAGAAAACTAGCTCCTTTAAATCTCAGATGGCCTGAGGGTGAAAATCAAAATATTTTCATTTTTGGGGCTATTCCTTTAAATCCCTTATCTCTTTCTCTTCCAGGAAAACAAACCAAAAATATTGATGAATCATCTATTTATATGCTAGTGCCCTCATAAAAGTTAAAAGTTATACACATTTAAAAAGTACAGTCTTTCTCTTCCAGGAAAACAAACCAAAAATATTGATGAATCATCTTGCACTGTGGTTTCAATAAAAAATGTCAACACTGGAGTCAAGTGATTTGTCAAAATGAAACTTAAGTCAATTAAAAGTCAAGAAAGCATCTTGTCATGGAAAATTACGGTGCATTTCTGTGCAAAAACAATTTCAGCTATGCTTGGGTGTGTCTTACATTGTGCTTCCGTCTTTCCTAGATTACTGTTGCTGCAAATGGTTTACTCAATTACAGTACATCACTGCAAGACTGTCACTGACAACATAAAGCATCTTACGTTTGAGGATTAAAAATACCTTAGAGGCGTAAACACAAACCATACCACACCCCTAAACCAGGTACAAAGACGACGCCCAGTCTGAACAATACAAACACAAGGTCTACTAAAACAGGGATGGAAGTGTTTGCCCAAGCAAGTTTAATGCCCTCAAGTGCACCGAGTCATTTAAAACTACAATTGCTACATTGCATGAGGTTAGGGTGGAAATTGGTATTGACTGTTTCTGTAAGATAAGATAATAACAATAATACTACACCACAGGCTGAATCACAGATACAAGTCTCTGTATTGCATTACAACAATTTTTTTTTATAACTTAGTAAAAGATTAGGTTTATTTAAACTAATCTTCAATACGAACATATAGTTTTAGTTACCTTTTATTTATGATGGTACTGTCCACTTTGCTGCGGTCTAAGGCCTTCCCATTTTGTCCCTGGTAAAAATAAAACAACAGACT
This sequence comes from Cyprinus carpio, assembly GCF_018340385.1. Classification (NCBI taxonomy): domain Eukaryota; kingdom Metazoa; phylum Chordata; class Actinopteri; order Cypriniformes; family Cyprinidae; genus Cyprinus; species Cyprinus carpio. The sequence goes on along the minus strand of NC_056588.1, from coordinate 6,505,853 downwards.
GGTGAAATCAAAGAACATGTAAATTTATATAGTCCTAGAAAAAAAGGCTGTCAACTTCTTAAAATGTTAACTATGTGGACACTGCAAGCTGAGATAATTATATACACTATCATTTAACAGTTTGGATTCAGTGAGGTTTTTTTATGTTTTTGAAAGAAGTCTCTTATGTGCACCAAGGCTGCATTTATTTAATCAAAAATACAGTAAAACTGTGAAATATTATTACAATTTAAAGTAACTGTTTTATATTTGAATATATTTAAAAATGTAATTTATTCCTATGATGGCAAAGATGAATTTTCAACGAGATTTTTGGTTGCCAGTTTGTTCCTATGTGGTTACTAAGGTGTTCTGACTATTGCTTAGCAGATTGCAATGTGGTTTCTAGGGTTTTCTGGGCTTTATTTACTGGCAAAAGTCAAAAGAGCCCATCCACGAGTCTCTATAATATTCTTGTTCATAGATACAGCTTGAATCCTTTAAAGTCTATGCATTTTATTGTCACCAAAAAAACCTTTTGCATTAACAAACCTTTGATTCAGTGGTGTCAATGACCTTTCTCAAGTGTATAGTCAAAGGTTGGCTTGCATCCGTCACAGCTCCTTCCCTTTAAAGAGAATGACAAATTTGTTATGGCTGATAAAACACATTTCTTATGCCTCACTGAACTTTAAGAAACCATATATGGAGCTAAGTTACAATTAAGCAAATTTATTCATGACAGATTGAATCCTGGTCAAAAACGGAAAGTAAATTTTCATTTAACAAACACATGCTGTGAGATCAAAAACGTTTGCATCATTCCTCTAAAATGGATATGACCTGTTCACCAACCACCAAAGTTTTCAAACTAAACTTTTAAGTACATTTAAGGCAATTTGCAATGGATCCAAGAGACTTATGAGGTCACATCCTTCAGAAAACAGAATGCTCCCCTGTGGCATGGGCTGAGTATCTGTAGCAGACTCTATTAATAGAGCCGTACCTCAGAGCCCCAGTGTTTTCTCTGGCACCAGCGCTGGTCAGGTCGTCATCTGTCTTAATGAGCTCACAATGCTCAGCTGGTGAATCAGGCTCCACCGCGCCCCATTCTCCCGGGTGCCTGTCAAACGGGCTTTGCTCCTGGATATGCATGGATCCCGCTCTGTCCTAGATGGACGCATGTAGAATAGAGTGAATCTATAATGCAAGACTGAAGTTCAATATCCAAAATACAAGCTCAAGATATTGAAAATCCACTTTTGTAATTTATCAACTGTGATGACTGTCTCTGCAGCAAGTACTGAAGTACTTCAAGAACTTGATGAAGTACTAAAAGGCATAATAATTTATATTATACTAATAAATTTTACTTAAATTGATCAAAAGTGACAGTAAGACATATCATTTATAATGTCACAGATTTCTATAAATTCAAATAAAAGCTTTTCTTTTGAACTTTCTATTCATCAAAAAAGTCCTACCACCATTTCCATAGCCGTTTCCTTAACACCAAATAAGCATATAAAAATGATTTCTGAAGGATCATGTGACACTGAAGACTAAATTAATGGCTGCTAAAATTCAGTTTTTCCATCATAGGAATAAATTACATTTTAGGATATATTAAATTACAACAGAATTATTTTAAATTGTAATAATATTTCACCACAAAACATTATTTTATAGTTTTTTTGATTAAATAAAAATAAAGCAAAAACATAAAAAAAAAATTCTTACCAACCCCTTTTTAAAGGTAGTATAATATAGAGAGAGTGATAGTTCATATGAACTATGAAAAATATATACCATTTATATTCAATATGAATTACATATCAGAATCTCAACCGCTATCGTTTTTTATTTTGGCTTTTTCCCCACATTTATTAAAAGGTCAGTTGGAGAAAAAAGAGAGAGAATAGAGAAATTCCATGAACCAGACTCAATCTGACACTGCCCATATAAGCACCACAGCTCAATATGTACAGTCCAAGAAAAGCCACACAAAGCACTGCAACTGAACCCAACTCTACAGAGTTATGTGAAGGAATTGAACTTGTCTTTCATAGTTCGTCTCAACTATCAATCTTTAATTGGGAATCAAAAGGATGCTAGTGAGGAGAATAAATACAGTATTAGTTATTTTGGCTCTAAATACTTGGGCTATACTCTAAGGACTCGATAGCAACTGTAACGGATCATTAAAGCAATGTTATGTGCTCAAGTGAACAACATTTGGAAAAGGAGGTTGTGACGCTGAAAGAGCTCATATGCTGATACCACTGCTTCTGTTAGTAGGTCAGTCTGTGCATAAAACTGTGCCTTGTTTTCTAGGCCAGAGGAAAGTGAGAATGAAAAATAACCTTTCTCGACTTAAATCCCTTGCTGTGGTCCTCTGAAGCATCTTCGGTGTCTGTATCCGATTCAGTAAGTGAGCGCTTAGGAGGTGCTGGCTGAAGCGGAGTCATGCTGAGGGACAAGCGTAACTCTGCGGGATGTCTTTCAGGGTACCCACGGACCCCAATAATAAACTTTGAGTTCTCGAAGGTGCTTTCCTCTTCATTTGGTAGTTCAGCGCTGGACACTTCTGGACGCTGTCTGTGCGGGCTTTGGGACGGTGTAGAGTTGTTTTCTCCATCATGGATGTTAGCATCATAAAGAGGCTCCACAAAGGCCTCAGTGACTGAATTCAGAACACTATAGTGGGAGTCCACTACTGATACAGGTCTGTTATCCTTGGCCCCTCCAGGCTGCGTATTGTCTGAAACCTGAGCCTGGCTTTCACCATTTGTACTGTGAGAAAACTCCATCCTCCTTATGTCGTCTGACCCACTTTCCAAGTCACTATTACCAATAATAAGCAGATCTTCATGAATACCTTTACTCTCTCTTGACCCACTCTTGAGATCACTTACAGTTCCGGTTAATTCATTGTTCTTTTCCCTTGGATTGGTTTCAAAGTTTCCACCTGCTTCTGATTCACTGAAATGTCTTGAGTCTGAATTACAGTCCTTCTCAGTTGAGTTTAAATGGGACTGACTATCGTCACCTTGTTCGCTTGATTCAGCCGAGCTCTTCGCCACTGGCCCTCCACACATATAACACACTTGATCCTTATCAGAAACATCAACTTCTGTTTGACTCCAATTCAAGACAGGTTCTTCTGGCTCCTCAAATACCACGTCCCTCACCTCACTTTCCAAGACAGCTTCCTGTTCCCCATCATGGAGGTCACTGTTCTCGTTGGTTTCAGAATGACCATTCGGAAGGTTTTTGCCTGGTTCCTCTGTTGGTTCTTCAGACAGATCAGCGCACAGTTTAATATCCTCCTCACTTCCTGATATAGAAACCCTCTCGTACTGTAGAACTGGACATTCGGGCTCACTGTCATCCTCAAATATGAAAGGCTTCTCCTCAGGTCCATCCGTCAATTCGACAGTGTCCCTCTGCACGGCTTCTTTATTGGAAGACTCAACATTGTCCTGAAAAGGTTCAGATTCCAGAACTCTACTCACTTCTTCATCACCAGTGGAAGTGAGTAGACTATCATCCTCAGGTTGAGCTGGCATGGCTTCCTTATTATCCTGAAAGTATCCTGAGTCACTTTCCAAACACGAAGAATCATCAGATGATGGCTTGACTTGTTCCTGGTGTTCCAAAGGATTGGTTTCGGTTTGTTCTAAACATTGTGTATCTGATTTATTCCTCATGTCGTCACTGGGCAAATGATTAGCAGATTGTTCTTCTTTCAGATCTAAGATGTATTTGTAAGCATCGTCCTCATCAGACAGCGCAGTGGATTTGGCAGGTAAACTATCCATGGAGCTGAGCGAATAGTTGCCCTCATCTATGAAAAGCTCACGGTCCAAATGATTCTCCGGTGTGCTCTCTGGTGAAAATGGTGACACTAAATCTGAGGTCACTTCAACAGTACCAGCAGTACTGCTCTCGTTTATTGGATCCTCATTGATCCGGTGAGGGTTAGTAGTCTCGCTAAGCATCTCGCTCCATGAGTCTGGCGAGTTGACAGCAGAATCCGAGAACGAAGGTTGTGGAGAGCTAGTGGTGGACACGTCTGAGTTCAAGTCCAAGAATGGCTTATCATTTGCAGGACTGGGACTTGAACCCACTGACGACTCTTCACTCGTCCAAGGTCTGTCCTCAGGGCTGTGTGAAGAGACTGGAGAGGTGATCTGCTCACAATCTTCAGACACTGAGGAGATAAAGATCTTGGGTGGCGGCTGAACCACGTCTCTTTTGACCATATAAGACTCCCGTTTCCTCTGTACTCCATTCCGAACAGGAGGTTCATTCATTCGAGCACTGGCTTTATTTCGCTCCAGAATATCTGACGTGTCATCCTGGAGGAAACAATAAAAAAAGCACATTTAGTTAAGATGTACAAGACTTACGGTATATTGACGTGATGCTGTAATTCACTGAAACATTACTACCTCTTCAATTCCAGTAAAGTGCTCCAAAAACTGGGACACATAGGTCATTATGGACTGTTCATCAGGAGGATTTAACATCACATCTGAAGTGTCAAAACACATCATTTTTAGTTCAACTGTGCAAATGCATTTCAATAGATGTATTAAAACAAAACAAAGCTTTGTCAAATGGAAGGTAGCCAAGATACATTTTATTGCATAATACAGTGGTTCCAAAAGGTATTTGGACACTTCAGCCTCACTTGAATGTATTTTTTTCCTAATATCAAACCAAGTGCTATTTTTTTTTTTACATTTAAATGTATTCATTCAGCAGACGCTTTACAAACACTATTCAAAGCAACAAGCAAATGAACACCTTGATACGCATTTCAAATATTTGCAGTACACAATGCAGAGTTACAGAACTCAAGCTATAGCAGAAGTGCAATGCAGAAAAGAAAAGAAAAATTGATATTATATATTATCATTTTGTGTTTTTTGTGTTCATGTTTCTGTCTTTTATTTTGATATTTAGCCATGTTTCATGTTCCTGTCATGTGTTTCCCTATCCTGTCATGTGATCCTGCAATGTGGTCCTTTCTTTATGTGTCATGCTTTCATTGGTTTATTATCTGGTCTTGTGGGGCAAGTTCAAGCTCAAACCGGTGCGCAACGTTTTGCTTAGGTTTCCGGTTTGAACAACATGTTTCCTGGAAATGATGTGCAACAGGGTTTGAGATACGTTTTCTCTTTGGTGGGTGTGTCAAAAATGTCAGCCCAATCAGCAGCAACGTTTATAAACCACCCAGTATTAAAGAGATAGCTGGCACAATGTAATTAACATCAAAATAAATTCACAAGAGCAAGTATATTGTTTGCACATGTTTATTTACATTAAAGGTTTTGCACCGTTTTGTCGGAGCTGAACGCAGCCGTGGTTTTTGTTCTGCTTTGTGATTGGTTCATTGGTTCATAGTCATGTATCTTGTTTCTCATTGGTTGGTTCTTGTCATGTGACCCTCAATGTTTGATATAAATAGCCCTCATGTTGCCTTTGTCTTTGTCTAGCTTTGATGTTGTAACCTGCTGTTGGTGAGTCAAGTCTGTTCAAGTTAAGTCTGTTCATGCCAAGTCAAGTCTCTGTTTTGAATTGTTTGTATTTTGGATTACTTTTGGAATAAATCTGCACTTGGGTTCTTAAACTCGCCCTTCAGTAGACCATTCATTACAATTATTTCTCAATTTTAAAATACAATAATTATATTTTAAAGAAAGAGAACAAACTAAATTAAATTTAGGGTCAGTAAAGCTATTTTTTAAAGAAATTACTATGCTTATGCAGCAAGGATGCATTAAATTGATTACAAATAATAGTAAAGATATTAATAATGTTACAGAAGTTTTCTATTTTAAGTAAATGAAATTTTCTATTTATCAAGAGATCCTGAAAAAAAAAAATAAACTGATCAAAGAATCCTAAAAAAAAGGATCCCTTCTTTCAAAAACATAAAAATATCGTAACGAACCCAAATGGTACGGGTCAAAATAAAGAATAAACTGAATTCATACGTTTACTAAATATTACGTTTACGAAATAAAAAGAGAATTTAGTTCTAAGCATCTTTTGTTTGCCGATGCTACTTTGTTCCAATGACATCTGTACATTTTTATGTGTGATTTCACTGTACATTTTTGGGGCCACTGTAAATCATCCAACACTTTGATATTTACCCTCAGGTTCAAGGAGTCTTGGGATGCCAAGACTGTAGTGTGCTGTTCTGAAGGCTTCTTCAATGTTCTCTCTTGGCGTTCGGAGCAGAGCCCTCCTCATATCCACCAAACTAGTGTCAATGGACTTAATCACAGCAAGGAAAGCCAGACCACTAGTCCAGCTCTTTCCAAAGTCCTGCACAGCAACTCCATATCTGAAAGAACAAAGCATCAAGCGATGCTTTAAACCAACAACAGTTCCTAAATCTAGCCAGTCCTAATTGAAAACAACAACAAAAATCCCAGTGGTCACTAAAATCCCTCTTACTTTCTAGTACGTCTCTGGACCCATTGCAGGAGGGTCTTGATCACCCTTCCATGACCTCTTGGAGCAATGGTGGGCTTTCTCTCATCTGAGGGTGAGCTGGAGTGGGAAGTGTCTGAATCTGAGCTGGTGGGTATGGATGACAGGCTGGAGGAGGAAGGGAACTGACTCTTAATGTTCCCCGTGAGTTCCTTGATCTGTAATACAAACAAGTCATTAGTGAAAAAGTAGATGATAAGCATTTACTCAGCGTGGTGGCTTTTCCTATCATCCTGCTAAGTAAACTCTTTGGTCCTATCTAAACACTGACTAGACATAAGTGATAAGAGAGTTAGTTATTAGTCCACATTTGGACCCTAATCCAATATTATGTGATTCCCAAGAGATTCAGAAAGTGCATATTCAATCATTGGTCCAATTAGACCTCATTGTTACCCACAGACACTTAAAACCACATAGAAAAGACCCTTGAGTGGCAATTAATCCATTGTTTAACTATTTACCCCACTGAAGCCAATTAAATATGGTCTAATCCAAATGCAAAAGCATCAAGATATAGAAATAAAGAAACACACAGGTAGAAAACAAGATTTCACTACCTGGAAAAAGAGTATGATGTTCCAGATAAGTCCAAGAACTATGGATGGGTTGCCATCTGCGACATCTGCTGCATCGATGCTGACTAATTTCACCTACAACCATTAACAGATTTATCACACTTTCAGGAAAAGCATTCAGGGTGTTTTATTTGCTTTTTGTGAGGGTATGTGACCTCAAACGATACTTACGTTTCTTTCTTCCAGAAATGTCAATACTTTGGCGATGTTATTGAGCCTAAAAATACGATGTGAGGATGGCTTAAAGCCATGTAGCTGAAAGGTCAAAGGTCAGCATTTTCTTAGTCATTCATGGGAACAGATGAAGTAATATGATTCAGAAAATCTACTGAAACGATTCTCACCAATTTGCATCCTGAGAGTTCTTCAAGTAGAGCCATCAGAATCTTCCCATCCTGGATATCACGAAACAGATCCCGCACCTCCAGACGAGGGTTGCACTGCACACCAGAAAACACATGCAGTATTTAAACTTGTGCAAAATCAAGAAAGATTACATTTCTGTCATAATATATAGATCTAAAAGGAGAGAAAATTATGTATTTTTAAAATCAAATACTTAAAAAAATCCAAATATCATGTAATAATATATAAAAAATATTGTTGTCCTAAAAGTCATCTATCAAATGCTTCTGTAAAAAACATAAAGAAAACATAAAAACGGTCATCTCGTACTGTAGTTTCAAAAACTCTTGTGTCCCTTTAAGAGAAAAAAAGTGAAAGTGAAATTTTAGAAACTAAGACAAAGTTGACGCTTACAACAAAACTGAGAGCTCTGAACAGAAAAAGTTTCCTTCCGGGTAATTTTGTTTACAGAGTTGTGATTTAAAACAAGCCAACACATGTACTGTATGTATATTGAGAAAAATCCCACTTTTCTTCAAAAATAACATTTCTCAGAAGAATAAAAAGGATATGATGGGACAACAGTGGAACTGGAGGGTTAAGGGTGAAATTTTCCACCAAAACAGAACAGACAAAGTGTAATTGTTCAATAGTGGGTCGAAGTTTTGAGAAGAAGCCAAACTCGGGGTCACAGAATAGAGTGACATTGTGTATGAAAACAAAGGATTCATCGCTGAGTGTTTTCAGTCAGTATTATGAGACTCTGAAGAATGGCAACACTACAATCTATAAGCTGTCTACAACACAAGAAGACCAGCGGAGGGCTGCCAGAGAAAATAAAAGAGCAGGCTTAAACGAGTCGCCCTACTGTTGTGTTCAATGACTAATCCCTCATGCAAATACGTGTGTGTTTGTGTTTTGTGTCCGTCTCGCCATTTCTGGTAACTAATAAAAGGAGGAAGAAAAATCTGAGCGCTTCAGAGGGTAAAATAAAGCTATTTTAACATAATATTATAATTATTGCAAGTTAAAATAAACTTATGAAGTATCCTAGATTAATTTGTAAAAAAAAAAAGAAAAAAAAAGTAAGCTATTTTATATATATATATATATATATATATATATATATAAAAAACACAACCAACACATACACACACACACACACACACACACACACACACATCTGTATATACACTAGTCAACATATATACAGTATGTACATACATACACACAATTCAAAATTTTACACAATTCAAAGTACAATATATATATATATATATATATATATATATATATATAAATAATACAATACACACACATGTATAATATTTCATATGTATATGTCTAGGACATATATAGTATTATGTATAGTACATGTATAATTTAACAGAATTTAAAATGTACAAAATGTATTTTATAGTGTACAGTATATATAAATCAAATTTTTTTGTGACAATTAGGTATTTTTTTTTGTTATTATACTTAGTATTAATATTCACTTTTGTTGTAATTAACTTTTTGTTAATAAAACTGTATTTTGCTCCAATTTTAATAAAAAAAATAAGTACAATAATACATTTAAACCTCTACTTCCCCTAAACACCAATTCTTCACTGCAGATATTTCTTTCTACAATTTAGGTTAATGTTTCTACATCATGCATAATTAATGCTAAGAAATTACAATTTCAATTTCCTTCATTAATAATTCAGCAGAGAGACAGAGGTATACATTTCCTGTTTGTAGTAGGCTACATGTTACAAGCACAAAGAAGGCTTGATCTGTGCACAACGAGGAAAATCTGAACATCTGAAGTCTATAAACTCCTTCTACTAGTTTCATAGGATCCAAATGAATTCTTACTGACTTTCTCTAGATGTAGATTCATCCATCTGGTGAATGTTCTCTTCTGCACCACCTCCCTCTCAACTGGAAGAGAAACAAAACACAACAGCATCATGTCAGTGGAGGTAAATGATGCACGGAGATGAAACGGCAAGAAGTTGCTTCATCTAAAACAGCAGCTCCATGTCATTAATCACACGTAGCCTGAAGCAATCGCTTACTTGTGAGCACGCCATGGCAACAAAGGCCAAACAGCACATGATCATTACAGTCAATGTGGAATGACCAGTGCCCATAAACGGCAAACCTCCACTGAGCTGTTTTATTTAATGAGCAGCCAACAGCAACTTCAATAAGTCTTTGCATTATTACACTAAGAATGCATTGACAGACACTTGTAGAAACATCATTAAAACCCAAATGTTTTACAATATGCTGTAAGTGTAGTGCTGACATGAAGAATAAACATTAAACATATTGTGCAAAGCAAAACTATGATTAGGAAAGGCTAGTAAAAAAACTACCACAATCGTGCTCTTGAGGAGCAATGCACTTTAGCCCAGCAAGTATAACAAGTACACAATAAATCAGTGAAGACATTATAATATGCACAGTTTCACGCGCACACACACACACACACACACACACACACACACACACACACACACACACACAATTATACTTAATATGCTCACAACATCAAGAAAACTCCTTAAACTTTTCTTATATTGTAAAAATCATAAACTGTTTATGCAAATCCCAGATTGACACAACTATTTTTTTTCTTTCACCCCAGATACATTTAGCTTGTAAGCAGCTTTATTGCTGTTCTGTCTGCTTATTCGTGAAACACAAACAGAACAAATGTGTAAATTGTTCAGAAAACGCTGCTTACATAAATTGTCACAATAACTTCTAATATAACATTTACATTGAGTCTGACTTGCTTCAATAGTTTTTTTGAAAATTGCATAAGCAAAAAACTATTAGCAATGCATTGGAAAAATTATAAACATTAAATTAATTCTAATTAACTGTAAATTAATTCTAATTAACTGTTTCTGTAGGGTGATCATACGTCCTCTTTTTCCCCAGACATGTCCTGGCCGGGATTTCTAAATTGTCAAAAATGTCCAATTTTGGTTTGTTTTTCTTTTGTTTTCATATTTGCTGAAGATAATGACTGAAAAGTAATTTGACCAATAGTGTGCAGGCATTGCACATGGTCAAAGCAATGCAAATATATCTACATATAATGTACGAGGACTGTAGAGAGCATGTCAATAGAAAAAACAAAGTTGTAAACCATTTTAGGCAATTTAGAAATCCCAGCCAGGACATGTCTGGGAAAAAAAGAACGTACTGTACGTTCACCCAGTTTTCTGTAATTTCTGTCATAAATCACATCTCAGTCATAAATCTCAGTAACACTTTGCTTCCACTGTGAAAAAGTTAATATGGTACCAAGTGGTGACTATTAATGCATGTTTGGGAGGAAAGGACACAAGTTTCTTTGGACCTTGCGCACACTCTTCAAAATAAAAGACATCTTGTCTAGAGAGATGGTGGCGGTCGGGGAGACTCCCATGAGACTGTGCTTAATTATATGATCCGTCAGGCAGAGCATCTACACCGTCTACTCATGATGATTGGTTTCTTCTCAAGTTTTTTCTTCCTCCGCGGCAGCTTGGATTCTATAGGTGTACACACACAAGAAACGGGAAGATCCTGAAGGGGATATCACTGGAAACATAAAGAGGCTCCATTTGCTAGAATCAATAACTGTGGTCCAAATGCCATGATGGAATAATGACTGAAAAGTCTAACAGGAAGTCTAGGCATGTCGCCACATACACAGAACTCAACAGCACAATAGCGCACATTCAGAGAGTGGCCAAGTCGAAACCATTTTTTTTTTTTTTTTGTGACAACATATAATAACACCATAAATACCTCACAGTAGAGTGCTTTCTTAATAGAAATGATTTTGGCAGATAATTCATTATTCTGAACACAAGCCAGTGTTTGGATAATGTGACCCCTGTAAAATGTCTCCTTAAATTCAGCTAGTGCTAAATTACGTCAACAAAAATGCTTTATTTTACATGTTTATCTATGTTTTCCATGTGACTTCATATCCTTCTTCTATATTGACTAAAAACATGGGTGCTACCAAATTCAAATACGTAGGCCTAATGCAATGTTTAATGAAACAACACAGTGTTTTGTAATTTCCTGGCTTCCAAGAACTGGTTCTTTCTGGTCGGTCCTAATAAACAGTTAATCCTTGCAAAGGATTCTGGTTACTATTGGCTACTCTTACATTACCAGATCCAGTATGACAAACAGTTCGATCACCTACAGTACTTTAGCTGTTTTGTCAAGCCCAAAAACAAATGGAGTCTGTTGTTCACAATAATATATGCTACATATGTACATGTGCATCATCCAAACATCTTTTAATGTTTATGTACCGAATCATGAGTCAATAATTGCTAAATGGTTGATATTAAATTATTGCTGCACTACTTTGACTAAATAAAAAAAATTAAACACTCAAAAACTTTTATGGTTTAAAAGCTACAAAATTATTTAAGTATGACAACATTATAATGTACAGTATGAAAAATAGATCGCTAAATATTACATCTATAAGTGTTATTAAATTATTAGTGTTTTTAAAGATTAACTTTAAGTGTTTGATGATGTAAAGTTAATCTAAATCTACAAATTGTGGGAAAATGCACATGCACAAATAAATATACAATATCCACCGATACTTATAAATTCCATATCACACAAAAGATATGAAACTAGATAATGACTTTGATGTTCAGTGAAGCAATATCAATTTAACAAAACTATAAAAGCAATCCCTTTGTAGAAATCACAAAGATCATTAACACGACGCCATTCATTTCTTTTTTCCTGCCAAAGGATCTATAAAGCATTTCAGGCCAGGGGCCCCAGCCAAGAACACAGGCCTCTCCATCTTTCTGCACAGACCATGTCTGTTTAATGAGGGGGCCGTCTTCCAGCTCCAAAGAGCCAGTGCTCATAAACACAAAAGGCCACTGCCTGGTTGCGCGGGACAGCTTTGAGCTCTCAAGTGTGACAGACAGGCCTGAACCCTGGCTGTCTGAAGGTTCAACAAGAGTAAAGCTGCAACCTTTCATGAAAATGTCTTTGTTAGCACAGCTAGTTTGTTTTGCTGTGACCAGCAGTTCACATAACAAATTTATGATTAATCTGAAGATTTTTGTCTTCGATTGACTGACTATTCCATCAGAGATTACAAGGAGCTGCTCTTTATTTTTCAGCAATTATCATTACTGTAGTAGCGATTCTTAGTGTTAAAAAATAAAAAGTAAAAAAGTAGTTATTTGCATTATGGTAATGACTTATGATTTTTGTAAATGTGTTTTTTTTTTACATAGGAATGCATTTTTCAACACTTCAGGATGGAGGTTCTTTATGCACTGTGAAACCACAAAACTAATCAATAATGAAATCATTAATGAATAAACTGACTAATCAATAATGAAACAGTCATTTTCATTACCGTATTTTACAAACCATTTAATCATTTAGTTGTTGCAACCGTAATTAATGTTATTGAATTATGTCAAGAGCTGAATGAATTTATAACAAGACGGCTTCAGAGATTTTTTTCATATGCTAAGTATTAGCTGATTTGCAATAATTTAGCTTAACAAAGCAAACTCTGCTCTATTTTCAGTTCCCAATGAATGGCTCCTACATGTTCCCACATATCTCTTAATATTACATGACAGACACATTTTTATTTTGCCCAAAGTTAGCATTTTCAGATCCACAGAAGTTCACTTCATAGAAGAATTAGCTTTATGTTACAATGACTGTACATGCTCTTCAAAATAACAGTTCACAGTAAATCGATCAAGAAACAAAGCTAAAAACTACAATCAGAAACATGGATGTGTGATGAAAACAATGCTTTGTCCAAATAGAACAACATAATTTTTCTCTGTGGAAGAACCTTGTCTCTGATATACAGTATAATTATCTCTCAAAATGCTCAGATTTGATTTAAATATGAGAATTAAATAAAAGTAACTAACAAAATCACTTAAGTCTCAGTGACCAGATTCATTATTGTTCAGGACTCTTTACTTCCAGTCTGCCTTCACCTGATAAATCCATAGAGACTCAGAATCATGTGACTCTTATTTGCTTAACATGCAAAGAATGGGTTTGGCGAGTGAGATATCATCCAGCAGGAAACCAACCATTCTTGCATTTAGGAGACACTGTGAATTTTAAACAGGAAAGTTTCCCATATATAGTAAGAGAGGGGCATAAAATAGAAACCACCAGTCAATTAAGTAGTCTCCATCATGAAAAAGGTTTCCAAAAGCACAACATAAGAATTTGATTTATGCTGCAAGGATGATCGGCTGATCGGCAAGTGCAGGATCCCAAAAGTATGCAAGTAGAAATCTGTTCTATAAAAAGCTGTTGAAGAGTCAGAAGTTAACAACTCTATATGCTGGGTAACAATGAAGCACTGTCAGAAAAACAAGCATGGTTATAGTATAGTTATAAATGCTACTGTATCACATTTTGCCAGCTACTGTACATAGATAGTGTTTGCTTGAATTTGATTATTAAGGTAGGCTGCCAAATTAATGTTGAGCCTATAAGCATATATATATGAAATATATATGGGCAAAAATGAAATATCCAACTCCACTGGCTTGATCGGTAATGTCACCATACTGGAAGCTTCATAATATTTAATTCCATACAAAATGTGATAGAACTATGATTAGGTGGGCTTGAGTGCCAACTGGGTAGGCATTATATTACTACACAAAAGAAGGTCTTTTGAAATTTATTTAGGGCTTTCAATATACAAGTTAAATGGTCAAAACCTCTACTGTGTTCATTTAAAAGATGGCACACAGGATAATGTCACTGAGTCATGCTTCAGTTTTTCTGAAACTTCGAGAGCAGCCATTGTGAGCATGTCAATGTTTTCTTTGGTCTAAATAAATACATTTAGACACGCTTGGTTCATCTGTCTCAATCCACTGTAGGCTACAAGTGCTACAAAGTGAGCTGCTGCTTGTGTACTTTACATGCCACACTACATGCCATGTGTTCAGGTCACATTTCATGCCAATAAGACACATTTTGCATGAAGAAAACATGAAGAAAAATTTATATCCAGAACTGTTAAAAGCATTTTGTATTGTTCTCATGCTAATTAAACAGACTGTTCTCCCAAATTCCCATTAAAATGCTCATAAAACAAGTGTTTCTCATTAGAAAACATTATTGTCATTAGATTATATTTACTGTAGCAGCATGTAAAACAATAAAAAAAAAGTAAAATAAATGATTTTGTGAGATTCACCCATAAAAATAAATCCAATGTTAATTGAAATATGAAGCATTTCACAGCATGAAAGAAGTGAACACTGAAGCATTTACATGCTTAAAAAATGAGATTAAATGTCACAATTTGTTTCAGAGGATTAAGGACTTCAGAGTGCAAATGGCATATTCAAACATCAAACGAATCGTACGTCTGTCCCTAGACTGGGAATGAGGTAACTAGTCAGGCTGTGCAATGTCAAGAGAAAACAGCTCACCTCTGATCACAGATGTGCAGAATGTATAAACAGACGAAGAGAAAGAAATATTTAATGTTGGTGGGTGAACGAAGAAATGAACAAAACATATATTCAAAAATCTATTTGCTGATATTCTCACAGCATTTATGTTTATAAGACAATAAGACGTAGTGATTAGCTCTGAATACCAGCAGAAGAGGTGTTATTGTTGGACAATGGCTGTTATCTGTCAGCCCAAAGAGTTTAATTAAGCCTTTTACAAAAGCCCAACTCTACTTGACACCAAGAAACTCTTATGCAAAAGCAATTAGAGCCGGTTTCTCTCCCTAAGCAAGTTGCAGTGAACAATGTAAAACGGACAGTTTTGCAAATCTCTCATGGAGAAACCTATCTGACCCTTGATGATTTGTGTATCATGAGGACCAAACCATAGCAGAGGCCCTGAGCTTTTATGCAACTCGCTGATGATCCAACAATATTCTGTTTAAGAGACAAAGGATGGATGTGCTTTTTATGATGAACAATGCCATTCATTTATGTCCAAGACATTACACCATATATCTGCTTTTGAATAAGACTTTTATCATCTTTCTATCATGACGAGAGGTCAATCATAGACTCTTTTAGACCACGAGTCTACTTAAAAAAAATGACAGAGCCAGCACAGGTTTTACAACATTGATGCTATTCATCACTACTGGACTGTGTCAGCAGTCAGAAACACCTGCAACGAATAAAATAGCTTTCTTGATGTTCTCATTACCTAAAACAGAAAAAAAATATGTTCTTAAAACAGACGGCAACTTTTAGAAAAAGCACAAAGGTACATAATAAAGTTTTTAATGAGTACAAAGGGAAAACAATTTATAAGCCAATTTCATTATACACTATACAAATATATTGCTTTCTCATCCAAATCTCACCTATAATGCTATACAGTTGCTAAGATGTTCTTCAATGTTCATTGTAACTCTATAGGATTCTTTTGTTTTATCATCTAAAAATCATCTACAGTAAGTATGATCATTTAAGCTGCATAATTGTAAGTATGATTCATGGATCACTAGCATCACTAATAAAATACACAGTGTTTGCCAAGCCACTGTTTCCATGACACAATCAATATGAAAGCCTAAACTGATGCAGTAACATCCCATAAGCAAAGCATGAATAATGCAATCCCACAAGAATGATCCATTTTGAGATTCACCAGTAACTGTCTTGGAAACTATAGAGTTAACAAGGCTTACATAATTTCTCAGCTGCAGAGGTTTCTAGCACTCAGCTGCACCCTCCTTACATACAGCCTATGTCAGGCAGGCGAGTCGCTCAGGCGTGCAGGAGAAAGTGCCGCTAAATATAGATAATGGTACACCTACAGTATGGCTCTCCTTCACTGATGATACGGCTCTAGATGTCCAGAGAATCAGAACAGAATCCCTAATATCTTAAAAAGGAGGATTGTGGGAAATGGCAGTGATATTTCTAGGTTTCCGAGGTCCTTTATACACTATAATAACTCTTATCTGAGACTCTTCAAGTAACTCCAAGAAAATATGGAACTATGTTTGAAGCTAAACAATAGGTAAAGCACTTTCAAAAAGAACAGTGAATGGTGCATTGTACTGTATGGATTGGATTCCCATCAGAAAATACATATGAATGCTGTGTTTTGAAGGGTTAGTTGAGTTCTTCCAAAAATGAAAAGTCTGTCATCATTTACTTACCTGTACAACTTTCTTCTGTAGGACACAAAAAGGTGATATTTGGACAACAAATACTGAGTTAATGATGACTGAATTTTCCTTTTTGAGTGAACTATCCCTTGAACCAATCAACATGCCACACAACAAGGATGAACTACTTAGAGTTCATCATTTCAACATGCTTCATGCATAAACAGGGACCAGAAGGGGGGACTTTAAAGTGAGGCTAAAGTGAGTTATCAGAGTTGCTGCAGCTGCCTGAGGAAAATTACAGATAAAAACAGGAAAAGAACGGAAAAGAAAGGGAGATACTGTCCTGATTTCCATGCGTTTCTGCACACTCATACCAAAGACTTCTACCCTACGGTCAACTCTTCTTGAAAAGCCTTTTAATATAGAACAGCGCTTCCCAAAAAACATTGCCTTCCCTGCAAGTGTGCATGTGAAGCAGGAAAGGAGGAGGTACTTCAGTAATTTCTCATTCAACACTTCATATGAAAATCTGTACTGCTTGACAACCCCAAAACAATTTCATCCATATAGTCGCACTGATCTCTACTTTATTGCACTTTTTCTACCCTAGCGCACACTGGCTTTGGTTCAGCAATTCAGAACGCTTCAGCAGATGTGGGACTCTTTTAGGTACTGAATACTGCCATCATCAGCGGCACTCTGCTTCATGGCAAGTGGTTTTGTTTTTATCACAGTTTTAGAAGATTCTTTATGATAAAAAGCACTTACAGACCAAATCCAAACCCTGAATACAAACACATGCTTTCTTTCAGTTTCATAATTTGCAAATATAATCTATAAAAACATATGTAGCCTAACTGTTTGTATGTTCTATTTACATCTATTTATACATATCTATTTAGGTGTCTGATTTAGTTTTAGGTGTCCTAAATTAACTAGTAGAATAAAGGAAGAATATTGATTTCACTTGCATATCACGATGAAAAGATCTCAAAATAATCCTCAGTCATAATACAACAGCAAAAACAGCAAATATCCTGCAATGATCAGCTGTAACTCTTAATAATAATAATTTAATTTCACAAGTTACCACCAAATAATGTATCAGCCACTGATATTTTGTGCACTTCTAATTTGCAGAGGAGATACTGTAATAACATGAGGTAAGGAGCGTGTGTGTGAATGTGTGTGCACACATGCACATTTAATACAGATATGGATTTTGCCTCCTTTTTAGAACAAACCTACAGCAGGCATGTACTAAGATGAATTGCATCCCAATTATCTGGAAAGCACTCAAAGGCCTGACTGTGGGAACAGTGCACTGAAATTCCAGTGGTCCAATGCAGAGGGCAATGCTCTTTCAATGAAGAGAAGATGTTAATGTAATCGGCTTCCAGCATCTGTTTTCTGCAGTGCTTCTTTTATATTCTACAGTAATTTCTCTGCCACTAAGCCCTATACAGGCCACATTACAACCTAATCCTTATTGCAATGAACAGCACTAGGCCACAGGAGCAGAGGGCTTCCATTCAATCTGAAAGTTCATCAGAGAGCTACTTAACAGGCCCTAATGTTCATTCTCTCCCCACTTGACATGTTTTTAGTCATGCAACCTGCAATACTTAACACATAAAACAGCCCTGAAATGCCACCGGCCAACACTGAGCAGCAACTAACAGTGCACATTGAAGTAATTGATGGCAAAGCTGAGAACATGCACAATCACTGATGTGTAAAACTCCTGCTCATTAAATCAATTCTTTCCAGGGTAATGATTTATTCTTGTTTATGCGTCAAACATGTGGGCCAGATGCTGCTTTGCAGGTGAATACATGCAGACTATATTCAGATAACTGTTGCTTCCCTTCTCTAAAAAGTTGTCTATGAAAATTAAAAAGACTGATATTCCGGTGACCCATTGGTACTGCATCATGTCCATAACACAACAAACAAATTAGGTTTTTAACAGTTGTTCCAACTCTCAAAATTATAGGGTTATAACCATCAGCCTCAAGTTACTAATCATGCAAAGTACTGAATAGAAGTGCACTTATGGCAAGCAGCTGTAACATTTATTCTTTAAAACTAACCAGTATTTATGTTATTTGTACTTATTGTATAAACTTATTTATTAATAGTAAATTATCCAGTAGCATCTAAAGCTTGGGCTCAAATACTGACTAGCTGATGGGTTCCCTAAACACAAGTTGACTAATATCTGTCTTAATTCAAAGTCAAATAGGTTTCGGCATATTAAAATATTAACAAGTCACCTCAAAAACTATGATGCTCTAAACACGTCAACTCTGTTGCATTGGCAATGGCCTCTGTTGCTAGTGTTACTGAAACTCACAAGCTGTCATTGAAAATGAACGTTAATGTAAATCGCTGTCTATGTAAACAACCCAAAAACTAAACTTATTTAAGAAAGATATTACATAAACTAGTTAATCTCACTGTTTCACTTTCATCATGACCAATTCCTTGTGTGTAAATACTGAATAGTTACTGAATATATAGGCTAACAGTCACTACTGCACAAATTATTGTTACTTAGAAAAGAGGTACGAGTAACAAAAAAATTTTAATGAACGCATGTTAAAATGGCTTGCCATAATGGAACACTAAAGCGCAACACTGCTATACCTCGCCGGTACATTGTTAAATGAAAAGTGAAACGTTTTCTTTATTTTTTATTTTTATAGCGAAACCTTAATGGAGACATTTAATCGACTCCAGTTACTTCCAATACAAATGTTAGTGCTCATAAATATTTATCCTCTTTTACCCATCCCATGCCTCCAGCACTCTTACCTTGCAGATTCTGCACTCGGATGTCGCTGATCTGCCCGATCAATTCCTCCCGTTCAAACCAATCATCCCATTCGTGTCCCGCCATCTGGATCAAACAGAGCGTCGCTCGTTTTATGAAGCTCCCGTCCCGTGATGTCGGTCGATTTGTTTCTTATAAAGTGCTCTCTGAGGCGGGTGGCCAGGCGGTGGCCATGAGTGGAGTTCGTGGGGGTTTCAGGGGTCTAGATCCGAAGAGATGCTGGTGTTCGGCTCCCGCATTGCTCCAGTAAAGTTACTTTGATTCCTCGTGACGCACAGGGAAGTCTCTCCAGCGCAGATTGGAGGAGGAAAATGTGCGAGGAAAAACCACCTGGTTAATGTTTGCAGGATTCTCTGTGCACGCCCTCGCAACCTCCGATACTCTGAGGACGGGACTTTCTCTCTCTCTCGTTTGATTCTTGAACGAATCATTGATTTGAACTGATTCTTTTTCAGTAGAATCGATGGCAAAGCGGGGGTACAACTCATTTGCGACATATGGAAGCCGGTTTAAATCATTAAATGTTAGTGTATTATATATAATATCTTATTGGCCGGATTTCACAGACAGGGTTTAGATTAGGTCAGGATTGGGCAATAGTTCAATTAGATAATTTAAGTATTTTTTTATAAACATGCCTTAGACCAAAAAAATTACTGGGGTGCATCTTAGACAAATCTAGGGCACTGACATATTTTAAGATATGTGGGCATTATTTTAAGATATGTCAGTACAAGTTTTTTTTTTTTTTTTTAAACAGCCCAGGCATGTATTTTAGTCTGGGACTAGCCTTAAGTTTTGTATGAGAAACCAGGGGAATTTGAGTTAACATTTTATAATATTGGGAATCTCATAATAACAGAAAGCTTTTTTGCAGTTATGAGAAGGCTACATCTAATATATATATATATGAGTTAGCCTAATAATTCTCATAATTATGACTTAAAATTGTATGATATTTAGAAATTGTCTCATAACAATAACCCTGGAGCTAAAAATAATATTTGTATTGCATATTATTTTAATGTTTAAACTATTTTCAGCTTTATATGTTTTTCCATTTTCTAAGTCTTCTTTTGTTTTATTAAGGACAATATTAAAGTACAAAATAAAATAATAGTGAAAAGAAATGTGTTAGTAACTTAAAAATCCAAAATTTATGAGTGTATGGGGCATTACACTGTAAAAAAAACAATAAGCATTAACTGGCTCCATGTCTTCTTCTAGAAACTTATAGAAAGTAGCACCCAATGAAATATAGCCTACACTTAGGTTATTGATAAATATTCACTTTGAATCAAAGATCCTACATCACGTAATACTAAAACTTGTTAACAAAACAGGTAAACTATAGTAGGTGTATATTTATAAATCATTAGCCTATTATGAGATCGTAAGCCATTATAAGAATTGATAAATTATAATTAAGATTTATCAATCAAATCCTTCATGACTTTTTGAGGCTATTTTGAGTGAAGACTCAATAGAACAGGTGAATTAGCCATGAGATTCGATTCATTTGAACGGAGCGTCAGAACGAATCGGTTCACTAAAATGAATCAGACATTGCAACAACTGGTCTCTCTCGCTCTTTATCACTGACGAAAGACGACTTGAAGGAATCGTGTCTGTATGCGGAGTTGTGCGGCATATAGGTCGTGTAAATGAGAAGGATACAGGCTTCGCTGCACGTTTTAGCTACACGATGACCGAGCTAAATCCGCTTCATGTGATGTAAACACCCACCCCCATCCCGCGAGCACATATCCGACTGATCGTTTAAAGTGAGCTGTAATGAACGATCTATTTTCGTGACCACTCCTGCAGAGCTTTTCTGATTAAACCAACAAACACTGATAAGATTTAATCAATCTGATAAGAAACAAGAATAGTCGCGTTAAAGGTTATCGATTAAACAATAGTAAACTGGTGCAGAGAGCAGCACAGTAGCTTAAACTACTGTAGGTTTTATCTTGATCCGCCTGTTTTTACTCTTGATGGAATTTAATCATCCAGGAACATGAGTCAACACGAGATCACTGATATATCTTCACTAAATCAGCAAACATTTTCTTGTTAAAGTCTCACAAGCCTTCAAACATTTATAAGTAAGATACATTAAGATAAAAGCCTTCAAACTTTTATCTTAATGGAAAACATATCAGATTGGTATTGCTCATCACTATGTGTAGTTTACAAAATTATCATTTGCAAAACTTAACATCTTTAATAATTATGATTATACATGATCACGGTAGCCTGATATTTCACAATAAATGTTTCTTTTTTACAATGCAAAGTAAATGCAAGTGCCCAATAAATAAAGTGCTTTGTGTTTTTAGTATACGTGAGATCATATTGGGCTTTTTTTAGAAAATGTATTGTAGTAATAAGGTGTACAGTCCGTTGACTACAACATCCTGATATTTGGTCCCAAAGCAAGCCATTATAATATAGCCTATTAACAGGGATCTCCTGTAGAGGAGCAATGCAGTGCTGCTAACAACATGATGTGACGTGACGTGTAGCCCAATAATGGTGTCCCATCCTCTGAATGTGGATTGTGAGAACAAGAGGTGACAGAGAACAAGAGGTGTAACAGCACTGTCGTTTTTGCATTGCAGTGATTATGATGAGACATGTCTGCGAGGGTCAGTTATGCAGAATATTCATAAAGATTGATGAGCACCAGCGTTCACCCACCCTCTGTTCCAGGCAGAGGCGGCTGTTGTGTAACAGGGAAGAAGATGAGAATTAAAAACTGCCTACAAACAGAAGCTGGAACAAAATATTTCATCCAAGTCTTTGTCCTTAGCATTTTACTCTTATAATCCAATGCTGAATAATGGGAAGGACTGTTGGGTTAAATGTACAACACTATCCGGGACTATGCATGCTTACTGGAAATTACTGATCTGTTTGAGATATTTACATTGATTTTGTCTACAATGCATGTCTATAACCGAATAGTAGCAGTTTTTGTATGTTGCTGTTTTAACTTAAATGTACCACTGGAGATGATGCTTATCAGGTCATAAAACCAACAACATCTGAGTCCATGAAACAATCCTTTGATTTACAATAACACCATGGGTGTATTTAAAAAATATATATTGTTTAATTTCACTTGTTTCAAGGCATACAAATCATAACCTAATGCAAGTATGCACTGTCTCAGTGTTGCTGCAGGGGGCACTATAGCAGAAATCAGTGGTAATGTCTTTAGTTTTTGGTTGGTTTTTCTATTTCGAGTTAACTACTGCCCAGCAAACACAGAACGTTCCCCTAACGTTCCCGTATGGTTCCCATTTGGTTATTTTTTTGGAAACCCAACAAGAACATTCTAGGAAAAAACAAAAAACTAATCAATGCTTTTTTACCAACAGACCAACGCAAGAAAAAGCCCAAATATGACAGACCGGGCCACACGTTGGTGTACTTCCAGAAAATATGTTTCAACCAATCAGATTTTATGAAAACAACAACAACAACAAAAACTATTTTAGAAGTGTGTCGATTTTGTATGAATTTGAAAGATGTGATTTGTATGAAAACATGATTTTTAAGACATTTTCAACCCTTAACGGTCCATTTTTTACAATAGGCATTAAAGTTCACTATCCCAACTAAATTGTTTATTTTATGAACAAATATAGACCTAAATGGTTGGTCTCTTTTAAAGAAGGAAAATTTGCAGATTTTTGGCAAAAGTGGATTCTTTCAAAAAAATAAAGTTTATAGAAGTTTAAATGTACTGTAAATAAAAATGCGCTATATTAATTTTATTTTTATTTTATTTATTATAAAATATTTACATAACAGGTTTTTTACTCTAAAATTTGGTATAAAATTAAAGCCTTGTGTCTAAATAAGTTATGTTCCAAAATTTGACGTTGATATGAAAAAATTTCGATGGTTTCTGTGAGATTTTATTTAGGGCGTTCATACCACAAACAGCCACTGGAGCCATCAAAACTCCTTTGAATTTTTGTTTATGAATTTTTTTCCCCGTAGATCGCTGTCAATTTACTTCATGGATCCTGAGACTCAACCTTCCAATGATATGTTTGTTGCCAAGATTTAAAAAGTTTTGATTCTGACCGTAATGCATTTTGTAATATGACACTTGACACTGCCCACTAAGGGGGAGGAGACCGCCATAAGATTTTAAAGTACCATTTCCATGTAACGCAATGTCGATTTCAAATGTTTTCATGAATCTTGGGCTTCTAAGATTTCAAATGATATATAATTTATGAGAATTACTAAAAGATTTTATAGAGAAAAAGTTCAAAAAAAAAAACAGTCAAAAGCATACCAAAGATGTACAAATGACATAAAAAAATTTAAGCATGAAGTTCCAACGCTAAGCTAACCATCAGCATACGTAGATTTTACAAATGAGATGATATGAATCAGCCACCAATTCACTAAAACATAAAATAGTTACGAATTCCTGTGAGAGTGTGCCGTTTCGTCCCTTAGATTTACATTCTTTGTCAAAATTTTAGGACTAACGTTTGCATTATTGCAAGTACATTATTTTCAACCAGACCGTGTGTTAGTGTACTTGCATAGAGCATGTTTCGGACAATCCGATCTCATTAGAAATTGTAAGTATTTTACAAGGTGGTGATTTCATATTAATTTGTACGATGTGATTTGTTCAAAAACTTTAGATTTTTTGAAAAACTAAGAACGCACATCCACCCTTAGGCTAGCCATCAGTGCTGGAAAAAAAAAAAAAAAAAAAAAACGGGGAAAATAAACCGGCTGGTTTTAGCTGGTTATCCATCCTGGTCATAGCTGGCCTGCAGGCTGGTTTTAGAGGGGTTTTGACCACTTCTTTAGCTTGGACAGGCTGGGAGACCAGCTAAAACCAGCTACTTCCAGCTTAAACCAGCTGAGACCAGCCAACCAGCTTAGGCTGGTTTTAGCAGGTTTTTTTCTTCTTCTTTATTTTTTTCAGCAAGGATGGGTAAATTGTACAAAAACACACAAATAACCATGGAACTCTATTAGCGTCCTGATTGGTTCATTCAGTCGTAACTTCTCCAACCAATCAGCTTCATGCATTCATTAATAGTTCAACCATTTAATCTTATCACATCCATACCCACAAGCTATGAGAGCCCTCTCCTTAGCCCACCACCTCCCCAGCACCACCTGCCTAGATCTGCTTGGGAGATCTACCTCTCTCTTTATTTATGTTCTTTTGCAGAAGCAAGTCATACTTGCTCTGCAGCACAACTCCAGCAGCAGCAGCGTAGCAGATCAAGTCCACCAATACCAAACCTATGTACATCTCCATTTAAATTAATAAAATGTTTTACAAACTATTTCCAAGAGTTGTCATGACTGAAATAGGATTATACGAATTAGCCACCAGTTCACCAAAAGATAAAATAGTTATGAACTAAAATGAGTGTGTTGTTTCAGCCTTTGGATTCCCATAGTCAATATTGCGAAATTAAAATATGCATTATTGATCAATATTGGAAACAATCATTCTAAAACCTCAAGGGAGTCACTGAGCTTTGGAATCTGATAAATATTGATGCCATCTGAATCTATATTTAATTTAGGCAGAAATTCTGCCTCTAGATTTGACACTCACCTTATTTTGATGTGGGCCACAGCTGTTTTGTGTTTCTTGTGCATTGACCCGAGGCACTGATGTGATGCCACTAGTTGCTGCAGTAGCACTGATTGGATTTTTTTTTCTGCTTTACAGAACAAGTGCCCTGCTAATGTTGCCAACACACTGGTGCCAACCATCTGTCCTCTGAGAAACATGGAGGGGGAGGCTACAGCGATGTCAAAATTGAAGAGTGGTGGGCAAATGAACACTAATGAAACACAATACTCGATCCATTCATCATGACATTCTGATGGTATTATATCATCTCTGTGCATATGATCCTGTGACACCACATCACCCTATCTGGTGTTTGAGCCGAAGCTGAAGGTCAGTGGGAACATTTAACCAGGTTTTGTGGTTCCAACCTTACCTTAGTGGTTTCTCAAAACACTGACTACTACAAAGGCATCATTAAACTCTGAGTTTAGCAGGCTTTAATTAAAAGGGTCAGTCCGTATATCAGGTCAGTCAGCCGAAACGTTTGCAGTCACCACAGATGATCCCAGCCTGCGCTGCTCTGAAGAACGCAGATTCTCGTGACATGCTATTGCTGACACACAGAACATTCAACTGCAGTAGCTGCAATAAACAGTTTATGATAGGAGATGTTATCACATGCTCTTCCCTTGGTAAATAATGTCTAAATAATGCATACTTGGCCATTTCTAATTACTACAGTGAACTCAATATTTTACAGCTGTTATAATAACATATACAAAACTGGAATTTTATATCATGACTGGGTGCTTAGCTAGTAGATATTAGCCTAAAAGTAATGACAGAAAATCATTTAGACCCGTCTCTCATTTTATAAAAGCCAATATGTTTACAGTAAAGCACTTTCACTGGAAAGCATTCTGGAGTGTTTAAGAACACATACATTAAGGTTATATTTTTATTACAGCTCTTATATTAAATCTTCACCTATGGTTCTAGGTGGATGACCTTCTGGTAATGTTTACTGGCTTTAAATGACTGTGACAGGCGCTGAAAGATTTACTATACAGATAATGTTAACAAGTCTTATGTTAGCATGTATAATATTAAAATACTCTTTAAAATATTGAATAAAAATAAAGTTAGGAAAAATTTGTATAATCTTTTAAATAAAGGAAATTATTGCTATTATTCAAGGATGCATGAAATTGATCAAAAACAACAAAATATTTCTATTTCAAATAAATGCTGTTCTTTACATTAATCAAAAAATCCTGGGAAAAATATCCACAAGAATACTAAGCAGCAAAACTGATTTCAGCACTGATAATAATAAGAAATGTTAAAATACTATAATTCTGAAGGATCACATGAGACAGAGGACTAGAGTAATAGTGGCTGAAAATTTAGCTTTGGCCATCACAGGAATAAATGATTATTTTTTAAATATATTAAAACAGAAAATAGTTATTTTAAACTGTAATAACATTTTAAAATATTTATGTTTTTACTGTATCTTTGATCAAATAAATGCAGCCTTGGCGAGCATAAAAGACAATATTCAAAAATTGTAGACTCCAAAAACAGCATTCTATTTTTTTTTAAGAGGTTTTTTTTTTTCATATTTCTTTTACAAGACTTTCCCAGTGGAGAGCACCCTGACATGGCAACCTTGGCTGCCATGGCAACATGCCACGAAATTAAATATTTACTGCAGTGGTTCTGGCCAGCCAGTGTAATAAAACAGATTTCTTCAGCTGCTGTTTTAACAGACCAGGTGCACAATGACATTAACCCATTTGTTATGCTTACTGATTAATTAACAATGACAGGGCTACAAAAAGTCATCCAGTTTGCTCAAGTGATATTGCTGTTTGACTTTTATAGTCAAAGACATTCCTTAGTTAGTCATACAACTAAACTATTCCTTAGTACAGTCATACAACTGGGGGAGTCGTGGCCTAATGGTTAGAGAGTCGGACTCCCAATCGAAGGGTTGTGAGTTCGAGTCTCGGGCCGGCAGGAATTGTGGGTGGGGGGAGTGCATGTACAGTTCTCTCTCCACCTTCAATACCACGACTTAGGTGCCCTTGAGCAAGGCATCGAACCCCCAACTGCTCCCCGGGCGCCACAGCATAAAATGGCTGCCCATTGCTCCGGGTGTGTGTGTTCACTGCTCTGTGTGTGTGCACTTCGGATGGGTTAAAATGCAGAGCACTAATTCTGAGTATGGGTCACCATACTTGGCTGAATGTCACGTCACTTTCACTTTCTTTTCACTTTCACTTTCACAAGGTTAAAAACTGTCCAGACTTTGGCACATTATTAAGCTAACGAGAAAACTGCAGTCTTTAGCAATGTGAGTCATGTCCGGCACAATAACAACAGCAGTTTATCATGTGACCAGGAGCTCTTGGTGTTTTTTTCATATCCCACTTAAGCCAGCAAATGTGTAACTTGTACTCAAGTTAAAAGTTAAGTGGCTAAATGTGATTACGGAGCACATCCGGCTAGTGTGACTACAGCTTCATCTCAGAAATGTCTTCAGTGAACATGGTCAATATTTGTGGGTCCAGATTATGAATTACTTATTAAAAACAGACTGAACTAAGTTATAACTCTAGATTGGCAGGTCAGTGTTATTTGTGTAAAGCAGTGGTATTTTAGCATTGTTTATACACTATTACAATATTTAGTAATATTTTACTTAGATTTTTCAGTTTTCATTTTTTTTCATTAAGTTACAATATTAGTAATTTTGTTATGCACTGTCATTTTTTAAATATTTCTATAATTGTATTTGTTTTAGAAATTTTAGAATGTTTTTAAAATAAAATGTTCATATGTTTTATTTTATTTCAGCTTTATTTAACAAAAACTTTTTACAATTAATTTTAGTTATCGTTTTAGTCTGGATTATTACATTACTAGAACTAAAACTAAACCTGAAACCAACAAAAGCATTTTCATTACTTTAATAAAATAAACTGAAAAAAGAAATATTATATTTCAGCAACATTTCTTGTACTTGTAAATAACCAAAATGAAATAAAACTAATAAAATCTCTCTCTCTCTCTCTATATATATATATAAAATACAAAATTCTAAAACTTGAAATTAAAATGAAAAATGTAATGAAGAATAAAAAAACTTCAAAATATGAATAAAAACTAATAGTATCTTGATACTAAAATAAAACTGGTTTTAGTTAACAGCAAAAACACTGGTGTAAATTTAAAGAATGTATCTTGTTTTGCAGATAAAGGGTATTTTTTATTGTTTTTTGGTTAATGTGTCAGTGTGTAAAGGTGAAGTTTAACTTGGGTAAAATGCTGCATTCACACCATGATTTTGAGATGAAAACATGTGACGTTCTACTTTGAGCTGTTCACACCCTTGGATTCGGAACTATCACACTTCAATGCATAAACATAGCAGATAATGAATTCGAGGTGCTCAGGTGGTACAAGCTGAAGCTTGTTATTATGAGTTCTACAAGGACATGAATGCTAATGATCACTGTATTATTCAAACCCCATTACTTTCACCTGAATGGCTAATGTACATCATACCACAGCCTGGATCCCTCCTCCAGAATTCTAGGCATCAGTAAACAAACATGATTTGGATTGCACTGATATGACACATGGCATTTCCACACCAGAGAAATATCTGCCCATTGCTAAGCAGGAAGGAAACGGCATTGTGAAATCTGTTGCTGCGCATGTGGGTGAGCGTGTAGAAAAGATCCAACTCTTTCCCACTCGCAGGAATCGCATTTGAATAATTTAGTGTGCTTTCAGTGAGTGGGCTTTACCATTAAAGCTATATACCATCATTTCTTTGTGCCAAATAGGCAAGAGTTCACATACACACCTCGAAGACAAACAACCACATGACTACACAGCGACTATGTCAATAAATGCACTCCGCTATTACCAATATGTAACCAAAACTCAAAGACTCAAATAGCTGTTCTGACAGTGCTGGGCAGTATCCTTCAATTAGATCTAGTTTCCCTTTAGCTGGTGACCTAAATGAAATGAAAAACAAATCTCAAGTGACAGAGTACCACACACATTGTTGCTAAGGCAACCAAGAAATGACTAATCTATGCAAATAAACATTTCATTAACCATAGTTAGTCTGATCCTAAAATGTGAACTGATAAAATGTAAAACCCTCCTATGGCTTCTCCTTTTCAACTATCCCAAGCAAATCAAATCATCTGTATAGTAACCTCAGGCCAACCTTATGACCTCACATGGCCCCTATTGATAGGGAAGACCTAGCCGTGCTCCATTGCGTGATGTTTATTCACACCTGCACGCTGGTTTTGCGTTTCATTATCATTGCACATCTTGTCAGACCAGTTCAGCTTTGGTTTAACGCTGAATGCAGATAAAGAAATGTTTCCTGCAAAAAGAGTATCACTGGCTTTCAGAATGGGAATCTTGATATTGAGTCACACATTTATCTATTCAATCTCAAGTCCATAGCAACAAAAGAAACACAAACAGTACTGAAAATGCACTGCATGTTTATTGCCTGGAATAAAATACAAAAATACTGGTTATATGCTTCATACCATATATATATATATATTTATCGGTTTACAAATACATTATAAGAGTTTCATCCAAAATATGGTAATAAAATACTTTTTTATTAATACATTGTCTTACAACCCTTCATGCATTTGAAGTCTCGCTATAGTTCCTACATGCTTTCATTTCATTTTTTTTTAGCTGTCTTTGAAAAAAAAATTCTTCCCAAATCAAAGATCTCCAATGAGAAAACTCTCCTATGCACACAGTGCTGTAAACTAGCTATATTAGAATACATTTAATTATCTTGTAACAGCTGAACCATTTAACAGAATTTTGTACAGTCTAGCATTTACAATATCATTGATGAAACCAGTACAGATCATTAAAGGGTTTGCATTGACATAAAAAGAGATAGTTTACCCAAAAATATATATTTGCTGAAAATGTATTTACTCTCAGGCCATACAAGATGCAGATAGGTTTCTACATCAGAACAGAATTAGAGAAATAACGTGCTTGATGGACTGAAGTTGTGTGCATTACTTGTGGGTTATTGTAATGTTTTTATCAGCTGTTTGGACTCTCATTCTGACGGCACCCATTCACTGCAGTGGATCCACTGGTGAGCAAGTAATGCAATGCCAAATTTCTCCAAATCCGTTCCAAAGAAGAAACAATATCATCTACATCTTGGATGGCCTGAAGGTGAGTACATTTTCAGCAAATTTTCATTTTTGGGTGAATTTTTCCTTCAGATACAAACAATAAAGCAGTGCATTAACCCGATATGCCGAGCTTCAACATAACAGTTTCTTTTAGAAAATGCAAAATATTTTCTGTTAAGTCTCTTTCTGACCATGCACTATTATTAATGCATGCCATTTACCATTAGATAGTTCATTACGTGTTAACAGAAATTGCAGTTTTAACATAGGAGAGATATGCAGAGAGGTCTGAATACAATTTTAAAAGGGGATTTTGCTACAGGATAAAAGCAGTTGAGTCCGGTGTGCGTATGTGACATACTTCTCAAATCTGTAAAGCCATGCAATACGCCTCTAAATAAAATGACAAGCACTGCAAACATAAAGCCCAATGATGCGTTCAAAGAGGGTTTTGACTTTTTGCCAGCTCTGAAAGACAGACCATTTGTGAGAGAAGCCATTGTTCTGGACAAAAAAATAAATCAAGTCATTCCTTTCATCAAACCATTACTTTAAAGAAGCAGTCCTGAAAGAATAACTGAACTCAAACTCTGATGGTTTTGGGCCCTTAGAAATCCCAGCTGAGACAGTGCTTGCAAAAAAAAAAAAAAGAAAAGAAAAAGGAAAGAAATCAAAAACAGACCAAGGAGGTCACAGAGTTCCAAACTTTGGTTCAAAAAAGGACATTCTCCCCAAACAGGGGTATTTTTACTCCATAATCTATGCCTGCAAAACACTTACAATAACCAATAACAACAATCAGAGGCAAACCAATGCCAGTCTTAAAGCTCAACAATGTGATTCTGCAATCACGACTTCCAAAAAACGTTGAAAGAAAGCTCTCTATTCTAAGAGCGCATGTGCACAGCACCTTTGCTCTGGAGTGATACAGGAATATCTGTGTTGATTTGGACCTTTTCCACTTCTAAATCTAACCTATATGAAGAGCATTTTAAACTGAGCTTAGTTTTGAAACTTTTAGATGATAGTCTTATCTATGACATCAGAATCAATACACGCAACACAGTAAAAAATTATATCCTATCATCAAACAGAGTTTAGTTTTTGAGTGACCTGAGTAAAACAAAAAACAAAAGAATCTGAACAAGTGGTATGAATAAAAACATGAGGGACTTGCGATGGATCCTGAGTAGATGTCTTTAAGGGAGTTTTGATCTTTGTATAAGTTGCATTGGTTTATCCAAACGCCTGTAGAGAAATGAACAGCTTGAATCATGTTGAGCATATATTTAACTCCCACACAAACAAACAAACAAACACTTTACTCTCTCTCACACACACACACACACACATACACACACGCTTTCTGATGTGCTGGGTCCACCGGTGGGTGTACAGTGGAGCGAGACCAGCTGAGGTCCAAAAATAAAATGACTTCAAACATTAACGGAACAATGATAAAAAAATATAAGTATTTGTTAGATAAACACAAGCGCAGATTGCCGTATTTCTTAAAAAGCTGCTGTTGACACTTAAGTGGGTGGAGGTCCGTCGTAGCGGAGCATGATGTTGAAGGAGCGGGCGAAGTTGTTGGATAGTGAACAGCTGGTGCCCTCGTCCATCATGGGCAGCAGGAAGGCCAGCAGCAGCAGGGCCAACAACAGGAGCTGGAGAGGAAGAGCCACACGACATACACGGTACAGGAAGCTGAGACCACTGTTCGCCTGCAACACACACAAAACACAGATGCTGTCACATGTTGAATGGCTCTACTACAAAACCTTGAGTTTCTTCAGGATCTTTCACTCTAGAGGTCACCAAATAACATTGTAGATGTTTCTACTTAACTACAAGTGTCCAAAAGTTTAAATCACGCTAGTTTCACTGCAGTCACTGCTCAACTTTGCTCAACTTTGGCCATTGCTCACATAAAATTTAATTGTATGACATTGACATGACATTGTGAACATTAACCGACATCTGAGAACCGTGAACATGTACATTTGTTGTTAAATTATTGAAATATGAACTTATCTCAATATTAACAATATCTCAGGGGGTACTTCAAGAAAACACTTTAAGTCATAGGGGTTCAACTGACAAAAAAGTCTGGGAATCCTTGCTTCAATAGCACACACACACAAAAAAAAAACTTCTACAGATGTTTTTCAGTTGTGTATAAAATAATCTACTTTTTTCCTTTCTTGGATAAAAACCTTGAGTGATCTT
Source organism: Cyprinus carpio (assembly GCF_018340385.1). Lineage (NCBI taxonomy): Eukaryota > Metazoa > Chordata > Actinopteri > Cypriniformes > Cyprinidae > Cyprinus > Cyprinus carpio. Next base: position 6,473,440 of record NC_056588.1, on the reverse strand, counting down.
ATTCCAGTACATTCTGGGTTTATCTTATTCTAAAAGGATTTTTAAAATGTTATTTTAAAAAGTTTTTGTGCCAAGTGTTGTCAAAGTCTCTTCAAGGAAAGTCAGTTCACTTGGACATATTAGCAGTGCCTCCAAGCAGCTATTTTGGGCATGCAAGGCCAACTCCTATCTACTTGAGTGGCAAAATCTCAAAAACTGCTGGCCAAACTCATACATATTTAAATAACGTATTTAAAATCAGCAATAGAATCTGACAGGAACTGTCCATTAATATTGTTTTTTGTCCTCAAATAACACTAAAATGCGTAAATTTCAGGTTGGCCCAGCCAATGTGCATGTGCAGTCCTAAGCACTCATCTCAGGACACGACCGGACCTGCAGTAACGCAATGACTTTTCCAATGGTTGAATGGCTCTTTTATTTAGAAGACCGGATTTATTCCACAATATTAAGCGTTGCTATTTATCCCACTCATGGTTATATGGGTGAACAGTCTTAGTATTTCTAAAGTCTTTGTCGCCAAGGTAGATGACTCACTAGATTTATTACAAAAATAATATGAACACACAATAAGCTCAAATTCTGAGTATAGAGAGAGAGTTTTGAGAGTAATTTTAAATTGCCAACAAGAACATAAAGAAAATGTTTTACTTTTCTAAGTTTATACTTTTCTTCTGGTGGATGATAAAAGGGCAGAAACATTCCATATAAATCTCATTTAATTCCTCCAAATCATGACATTGCAAAAAAGAAAACTTTGACAAGAATATAGATCCTGGCTTGTGACTTAATGCAGCAACACAACACCCATCTCTCATTCATTAGCATTATACTACTGATAAAAAAACATCACTATAATTGAGTCATTTTTCCATGACTCACTGGATGCCGAAAAACATTCGCACAGACAAATGAATACCTAAAAAAATAAGGATGTTTTTCAAGCTTCTGTAGAACTGTGGGAGTGAATGTCCACCCACAGCTGCTCTACAACCGACATTGCTCTGAGCGCCGGGCTGTGAGATATCTGAACTTTATACAACCCTTTCTATTTAACTGTAGCAAAGCTGAGGAACATGGGAACTCTTTCTCTCTGGGTGTTTGAGAGACAGTGTAGAAGTATGAGAAAGTGAGGAGGAGGAAATGTGGGTGGATGAAAAGCTGAATTTTTCCACACTCTTCTTTTGTCAGCCTCTTTTCAGGACAATATAATTATACAGAAAAGTAATTACAGCAGTGCTCAGGCCTGGTGTAATTTAGGCTATAGAACCACAGGGTGTTCTTACAGATCAACAATCGTATCGTTCTTGCTTGATAATCATACAATAGGACAACATACAGTGGGGAAAATATTTTTCTGATCCCCTGCTGATTTTGTAAGTTTGCCCACTTACAAAAAAATGCATGGTCTGTAATTTTTATGGTAGGTTTATTTTAATGTATAGAGTGAGTGAAATAAGTGTTTGATCCCCAAGCAAAACATTACTTAGTACTTGGTGCAGAAACCCTTGTTGGCAAGCACAGAGGTAAGATGTTTTTTGTACAGTCATGGCCAAAAGTTTTGGCAGTGACATCAATTTTATGTTTTGCAAAGTTTGCTGCTTAAGCTGTTTTGGTGTTCATTCACATTGCTTCTAGATTATTGTGTAGAGTGATCAGATGCATCTTAAATAATTGCTAAAAGCTTCATTGGCCAAAAATAAACGTAATTTTTTAAAAAAATTAAAAAAATTGATTGTTTGGAGAAGAAAAGGTGACCGCTACCATGAGTCCTGTGACGTGCCAACAGTGAGACCATCCATGTGGAGTTGCTTTTCAAGCAAGGGAGTGGGCTCTCTCATAATTCTGCCAAAAACACTGCCATGAATAAAAAAATGGTATCAAAACATCCTGCAAGAACGACTTCCTCCAACGATCCATGAGCAATTTGGTGATGATCTGTGCAGCATTTTCCAGCATGATGGAGCACCATGTCACAAAGCAAGAATGATAAAGAAGTGTCTCTCTCTCTCTCTCGCTCTCTCTTTCTCTCTCTCTATACTGTGTATATATATATATATATACTCCTAATTAATTTCGGATGCTCCATTTCAAAATAATTCCAAATGAGTTTTTTTTCTCATTTTGCAGAACTAACTCAACCAAAGCATCTGTGAATAGCCTTGTTAATTGGATGGCAATGCTCCATGTGCAAAACAACATTTCTATCTCCATCCACTAATATCTGCGTATGTAAATAATGCAGGCAAACTCAGAGCAGCCTTTTATATGCAGTCAGCAGGGCACCTGCATCTCTTCTCAAGCAGACATGACAGTTCATGAACAGATGGCCAGAGAGTGAAGGAGTGAGAAGAGGTATTAAAAAAGGTGTGAACGCTGAGAAAATTAAGAAATTACTGAGAAAGGTAAACACGCTCCCCAGACAAATGTGTTGGAGCAACCTTCTTGATGTTTTTAAGAGGCCCACAGAGCCAAAAAATAGCATTTGTTTTTGGGGGCTAAGACGATGCTTTGATTCAGTGTTTCTAAGTGCTATTCATGAGCCTCTATTTCAAATCCCTCCTACTAATCCAGCTGAACAGTGTTTCACTTCACTTGAGAGTAGTGGTCGACTGATATATCGGCATCTTTCAAATATCGGCATTGGCCGATAAGTTTTTCTGCTTGGCCAATACTTTTATTTTGACGGTGCTGAGAGCGGCAGCGCCTGAGCACACAGTGCTTACATTCTCCCTCTTGTTCATTGTCGTTGTTAACAGTTCTGTCTAATAATCTGATAGAACGGTTAAACAAAGGAATTAATGTATACAGAAAGTATTATAACGATTGCTTTTATATCATTAGTAACAGAAAGGCAAACATTATTAATACTTTCTCGTCTGCCATCAGCATTAAGAAAATATGCATTTATATCATTTAAACAAATCTTTGAATGACTAATGAACATTTAATTTCACAAACCTTGCAAACTTAGTCAAATCCAGCTGTGAGATCTTGTGAAGTGTGCAATTTTATCCAGCATGATCGCGTGTTCTCTGTGTGTTGGTCGGTCCGTGCGAATAGAATGCTTTAAACTCGTGATTTCAAATTATGCTGCACTTTATGCATTTGCCCACTGTAATATTCATGTCATTTTCACTCTGCGCTGTATGAAAAATTAGTGTTACCTTTGCTTTATTTGAACAATATGATTCCCAATGGACACAAACTTCCCAGAATACTAAGTGCCCTGTTGGTTACAGTGTTTACTTCCTTTTTAATTATATTTTTATTAAATATTTATTTGTGAAAAAATACTTTGTCATCTAAAGTATAAGTATGTTTATTTTACACATTTATTTTTTAATCCATTGTCAAATGATTTCAAATTTCTCAAATAGTAATAATAATAAAAAATAAATTATATAAGCTTTATATTGGCTATCGGCCCCCCTGCTTTCCAAGATATCGGCATCGGCTGTCAAAAAACAATATCGGTCGACCACTACTTGAGAGTGCTTACAAACTCTTAAAGTCGGCATGAAACAGCATTCAAAAATCATTGTGTGTCCATAATTTGACTTATTTCAGAGTGAAACAATATTTAACAAGAAAGAAGAAGTATACAGTTGATTCAAACTGCTAAATGAGCACCTTCTTTCAAAATTATTAAATCACATGCCATTGTTACATCTCAGAAACAAAGTCTACCAGCCTCAGTTGGTGTCAATAAATAAACACTGCTTTCTATTCTGTTCTAGACATGAAAAGGGAATATTTTCTGTTCAAAAAGGCTTTAAACATTCTCCACTGTCAGATCAGAGAGATTCTGAAACCCACTTTAAACACATGCCCACTCACAACATCAAGGCCTACTTTCAAAGAATAAAACCTACCTTTCCAGCTCGGACATGCTCCTGTCCTTGTCCACTGACACCCTGAAACAAACAGAAACATTAGGTTTAGTTAGTTGCATCCAGCTATAATCTGCTACCCCCTTCTGGTGGACACATGATACTACAACAAAATCTGCATTGCGAAATAATGTAGTAGATCATATACGGCTCTTTACTGTTATTATAAAAATGTTATTCCCCATTTTTAAAAACTGAAGGGATTTATTATGGCTTTACATTAAAAATATTTTTTTTTATGGCACAAGGAAAAAAAAGTAATGTAAAAATAATGTAAAGAAAAATACCTTCCTAAGGGAAAGTTAGTTTATTATAATAATAATAAAATAAGTTAATAAAAGTTGAATAATATTTTTATTATAAATGCATAATCTTATCTAATCTAATCTAATCTAATATAACATAACTAAAGAATATAAATGAATTAAATGAATAAACAAAACTTTAAAATTAAAAAGTAAAAAAGTAATAAAAGAAAAACAATTGTCACAGATTTTCTCTTTGTACCTTGTGTTTCAGCAGACCTCTGAGGTCAGCAGCCTCTTTAAGTTTGGACTTGTATGACATCCAGCGGTAATGCAGCTCTTCTAGTTCCACGTCTTCCTCCGCTGAGGTACTCTGCTGACCGGCCATCAACTTCTGGAACTGACTTTGACCCCAGGCTACACCGGCATGTAAACCCTATAAAAAAATAAATAAAATAATAATAATAATAATAATTTTCATGACAAATTTACTATGAAGGGTTTGTGTAGGTTAACCCTTTGCTTACAAAAAACATTACAGACCAATCCTGCCTTAGAAATTTGATGCCAACAATATTACAAAACAAGCTTTTGCAGTTTTTGTGATGCAAATACAGTACCGTTCAAAAGGTTGGGGTTTTGATTATTTTTTACGTTTTTGAAAACATTATTAAATATTTAATAAAAAATACAGTAAATAAGTATTGTGAAATATGAATATAATTTAAAATAACTGTTTCTATTTAAATATATATAAAAATTTAATTTATTCCTCTGATGGCAAAGCTGAACTTTCAGCAACCATTATTCCACAATTCTGAAATTATTCTAATATGCTAATTTGGCGTTTAAGAAACATTTCTTATCATTATTAATGCTGAAAACAAATGTGCTGCTTTATATTTTCATCTTTCCAGTTGACTGATAAGCAAATCTGATTCATAGTCATCAGTTTTCAATGACATTACTGTGTAATTTAACAATTTCTTTACAGAAAAAAAATGGCAGATAAAATTTTAATTTTAGTCCACATAGAATAATATCCAATAGATTTTTTACCACTTTATGAGCACATTATACTAACAATCTCTAAGTCATGCCTATAAGTAAAAGTGTCTGAATTAACAACAGTTATTAATGGAGAAGGAAGAAGTTCCTGCTAACATAAAGTCAGGTCTTAGCATTGAAGCATCTAGGCACTTTGTCAGCTGTGGGGGAGATTTAATTACCTGAAAATAATCTCAATGTGGCTTTTTTTCCCCACAGAGCACAATATGCAAATGATTGATATTCAACAGGAAGACCACCTAAAAATTGCCATTCAAGAGCTTTCCCAAATCAGAGCTATGAACAAAAAGAGTCAATGTGACACTGGCTGTCAGTCAGTTCAGCTGTCATCAGATATGACAGCTTCCAGGTAGTTGTGAAGTTTGAATTTTTCCAAGCCTGGGGTAAAACCTGAGCACAAGCCTTTCAAAGCTTCACAGATCCACAACGGCAATGATGTAAACGTACGTATGGCACACAACACATCAGATTTCCACAGACATGTAGCTTCAAATACTGAAAATTATCCAGCATTTTCTTTGTGACCACAGTAAAACATCACACTGCGCTTTGTTGAATAAGATATCAAAGCTATCAAAGATTGTTTTTTACTCTCTAACACTTTTTGATATTTTGGACTCCACATGAAACTTTAATCAAAAACAGATAAAAAAGAAAACAAAAAAAAACTTAATAAACACCACCAACCTTGAGTGTATTCTGTCTTATCCTCAGTTCTTTATCGCTCAAGGATCTTTGGTTGTTCAGAATTCCTGTGAGTTTGTCATTTTCCTCGAGAAGCCACGCTTCAAACACCCTCCTCTGGGCCTCCATATCAGCATGATGTTGGGGCCCCTGAGAGCCCATCTGCAGCAGAAATGAAAAGAGACATGATTATATATATTATTATATTATATTATGAATATAATAATATATGATCATAATATTATGATTTTTTTTTTTAAGTCTTTTGATGTTATTGCACATCTCTTTTTAGGTATTTGCTCTGAAATAGTACCAGTCTCAAGAGTATGACTCAACATGTTTAATAATGTAAATTAAAGTAAAAATCTAGTTTAAAATAATAAAGGCATGTTTTCCTTGCTAAATAAACAAAACAATACTTTTCATTTTCTCTACTATCCAAATGTTGGGAGTTTTTTTTTTTTTTTTAAGAAGTTTCTAAGTTTCTTAAAGTCACCAAGGCTACATTTATTCAAACAGTAATACTGTGAAATATTATTCCAATTCAATAATTTTTTCACTATTTTGATATATTTTAAAATGCAATTTATTCTTGTAATTCATGTAAAATGTTTGAAACTTTGAATTATAACAGTTCCTACTATTTATATAAAGCCATTTTGCTACTTTTGTTTAAATCAAAGACTTCGTTATACTAAGTCAAAAGACAAGGAGAGACTGAAAATAATATTGGAGTTTAATTATATTGCAAACAAAATCACTGCACATACATAGCATATTTTGAGATAAGTCCCAGCCTTATAAGACTGTCAAAATAACAAGAATCATATTTGAATCATCCTAACCTGAGTGTCATCAGGGGGGATCTTTGACTGCCGCATCCTTTTCTGTGCATCAGAGTCAGTCCCACTTAAAAAGCTGTATCCACCTTTTATATCAAGGTCTTCAATCCCAGAACCATGTATGTGTTGTTCAACCCATTCCCCAGTCTGACCACTGCTCCTGAGCAAGTCACCTTCATCCATCCCAATCCTCTTCCTGTTCACATTATGGTCACCTCCAGATATGACTGCATCCACTTCATCATCCATGGACTGGTCTTGGTAAATCCACTCTCTTCTCCAGACCTCTGAACCTCCTGCTCGTCGATCTGGTTCTGCTTCCATGTTTCTCTCCAGCTCTAGGTGCCCTGTTGATTCTGGTCCGTGGTAGGATCTCTGATGCTGGCCTGTTCCTTCATCTCCTTTGGCAAGTCCCACTTCAAAGTCCGAATCCATTCCCTGGTGATGCCCTTCTGCCCATCTGTCCAGGAACTCAGTTCTCTGTAATTGGGGATCTTGGTCGCCTGTGGCAGCATGTCCATTCAGAAGCCTAGCAAGTTATGGTTAAAGTAATAAATAGGTTGTCAAAAATATAATTTTTATTTTATCTTGATTAGTGCTAAAGTGAGATATAGTGACCAGGTCAATGATTAATCAGCCGGTATTTGTCTATTTTGAAGTATTTTAAACTGAAATATTACACATATCACCTTTAAAATACTTAGTTTAACAGTAAATGCTAATTTCTGGATCTTTTTCCTCAACTTCTGACTAGTAAACATAGTGAGAACACAGCAATGATTCACAAAACAATCAACAATAATTAAAATCAAGTTGACCAGGTGAACTGGGTGCAGTACAGTTAGAATGTGAAATATGTCTGCTGTAATTTCTATGAGGCTTGTTTAACAGGTTATGGTCCTTGAGTCATAGTTTTTCTTGATACTAACAACACCCACTACTACTGCAAGCATTACTACTTCTAACCTGTAAAGATTGAGACTAAGTGTGTGGAGGGACATCCAGGTCTCTCTGAGGCGTTTAAGGTCTTGCTGGATGTGAACTTTGCCTTCATCAGAGGTTCTGGCCAGCACGGTCTGACCCCGAGCCTCTGTCTGATGAAGCTGAAGCTCCTTCTCTGGAAACTCTCCTAGTGCCCTCTAAAGGAAAACAACAGTGAAACAAGTTAGAGTCTAAAATGCTACAAAGACATGCACATTGCATACACAGGCAAACATTCATTCGCTTTTATGACTGTGTGTGAACTCTTTATATAAATCATAATATGCTTTTTAGCACACAATGTTAAAAACAGCATACTTAAAAAAAAAAAAGAAAAAAAAAAAAGTGTTGTAAAGCCTAGTTTGCACATTGTTTGAATGTTGTTTTGGAATACCATGCTTTATATCAAAAAGTTGTTACAGATTTTTTTTTTTTAAAGTGTAGTAACTAAGCCATAATTGTTTCTCTTGGTGTACCTCAGCCTCATGCTGGCGGTTATCGATGCTCCATTCCCCATTTGATCCGCAGAACGACTCTAGCTTCTGTCTCATGATCATTAACCACTTCTCCATATTCAGAATATTGTCATGGAAACTCTCATGTTCTGCAATGTTCTCCTCACTTTCATTCACCTTCATCTGCAGGATCACCAACACATATACACATAAATACACACATACATTATGAACCCGAAACAGACGTGAGAAGGATTTTAATGCAATAAATTCTGGTATCTTTTCCGAAAAGAAAAAGAAAAAATCTCTTCAGGACACAACTGTGCATTAAAACTGAAATAAGGAGGTTTGATCAAGGCCTTCATAGTCGTCATCTTCATCATCATCATGATCAACACACGGCGGGAGATATGGAAACTGGGGCGTGATGGCAGCAGTTTCCACAGATCTTCAGGGTTAAATCAAAATCACTTGTGAAGTTGGGAATTTTAGAAGTGGCTAGTAAAAAGATTTGTAGCCTCTCCTCATTATTCTAAATTTTGTATTTCTATCAATTAAAAATAAAAATATTATGAATATTGAGTAATAGGTCTTTCAAAAAAGAAAATTCACTGCAGATGAAAATCTTCCCCCTGCAACAGCTCTCAAATTCTTAACTCCATAGATACATTCATCCCAGTTATTGTAAAATTCTTTTTACGGTTTTGTTTTGTATCATGGTTGCCTGGGCACAGGATGTAATAAATCATGTTCACACAATACTTGTACAGTTGTAAGGGTGATGCATGAGCATGATAATACGATTGGTTGAAATTTAGAATAGACTACACATCTGAGAAAAGCTTTCTCATGTTTATTCCTAGACACCCTTTTGTAAATTCCATAACAACTCTTTTTGATTGATTGTCCCATAGAATCATTTCCATTAATTTTTTTTTTAAAATAATTCTAATTCAATTAAATGCTGCTCTTTTGAACATTCTATTCATCTACAAATCATGATAAAAAATGTATTATGGTTTCCACAAAAATATCGAACAGTAAAAACAGTTTTCAACGCTAAAAATAATAATAAGAAATTTCTCTTGAACCCCATACTATAACATAACAGAAATAAATCACAATTATCATGTGACACTGAAGACTGGAGTAATGGCTTCTGAAAATGCAGCTTTACCATCACAGGAATAAATTACATTTTAAAAGAATTAAACAGATAACATTCATTTTAAACTATAATAATATCTTACAATATCACTGTTTATATTGTACTTTTGATCTAATAAATGCAGTCTTAGTGAGCAAAAGAGACTTCGGAACAATATGAGGGTTACTAATTGATGACAGATTTTTCATTTTTGGATGAACTACAACTTGAATTAAATTTACAACCATAGACAGGAAATTCGAAGAATCTTGAGCAGAACAAATCTTACCCGAACTGCCTTATAAAGCAGTTTCCAGTTCGCATAGAGACGCTCAAACTTTGTCCTGTTTGCAGGGCTGGATGACACCAGTGTCTCGAGAGCTATGATATGGGCTTCACAATCTTCTAAGTCCTTTCTAATGACCTGCAGAGAGATGCACATTCATTTTACATTCAGTCTGCTACTAGCGAGTCTTTCCCACTCACACCTGGATAAGTCACTCTGATCAATCAGTGCAAACACATTGAGCTCCACATGACATAACTCCTAGCTCCTTTAATTATTCACATGACTCTTTTAGTGTGTGTCAAAAGACCATCAAATCAAAAGTCACTGTACGTCTACAGCATATCACATGCAGAGATTAAAACCAAAACAGCTGTTTAAAAAGAAACTCAAAAAGCTGCATGCATAGCAAAACATGTTTGAAGTCGGAAACAGCTATATTTTCTGCTGCTCACCCTGAGTTGGTCGGCCTGGGTCTTCTTGGTAAGAATATCAGGTTGAAGTCCATCCGTCATGTTGAACCTCTCCTTTACGGAGGTCAGTTTTTTGTGTATGGAGTCATAGGTGTCAGAAAAGTCCTTTGTCTTTGATATCAAACCCTAAGGGCATTCATAGGATACCACATGGTTTGGGGTGTTTAGACAATATGTATAAAGTTTAAGACAGGGATCTGCATCCCTTTTGAAATACTGTCAAGCGCTATTTTTAATATTTCTTACTAATACCAGACAGAACAAATTTCTATTGGTGGGCAATATAACAACATATTTCTATCATGGTAATCTGAAAATAAAATAAAATAATTTATCAGTGGGCAATATAACAACATATTTCTATCATGGTAATCTGAAAATAAAATAAAATAATTTATCAATGGGCAATATAAGAATAAATTTATATCATGATAATCTGAAAATAAACAAATCTATCAGTAGGTGATATAACAATATATTTATAACATAATAATCTGAAAATAAAATAAAAATAAATAAAATAATTTATCAGTGGGTGACATAAGAAAACATTTATATCATGATGATCTGAAAATCAAATAAAATAAGATATTAGTGGGCGATATAAGAATACATTTATATCATGATAATCAAAAAATAAAAACACAATAAAACATTAAACAAAATATTTATAAGAAAGCGATATAGAAGCTACTGAATAATAATTGAATAAAAAAAAAGTCTCATTGATTTAAAACAACACCTAAAGGTGTGGTATTTAATGAAGAATAAAGTAACTAAAAAAATACTATATTTTTTTCCTGCATACATTTACACTAATAAACAGGGCACATTTTCTTTTATGCAAGACTGTGCATGTTATGGCTAATGGCGGGGTGAAGAGCGTTAAAGTAGCTCAGGCATTTACAGTCTGTACATACAGCAGTAAAATTTTAAACTGTTGCTGGCGGGGTACCTGCAGGTGGTTCTTGCGCTCTAGGAGATTGCTGTGGAGTAACTCTCTCTTCCTCACATCCCCGCTGAGCTCTTGGAACAGATCATCGGCTTTCTCTTGGCCAAAAACTGAGCTGAGCAGATCACTCTTCACCTGGAGCAAACTCAAGCGCTCCTGGAGCTGCACACTGTTTTTAAGTAACTTCTACAAAGAATAAAACAAAAGAAGAAAGAGCACACTCAAAAACTACAAAGAGAACAAAGCACGAACACAGACTTAAGATGCCAAGATTAAGACAAAAAAAAAAAAAACCCTGCAAATGCTTAAAAACAATATAATCATATACCACAACAGATTATGGCATAAACTGGATCTATAGCCTTTATTTTCTCAAAACAAAGTGCAAATCAGGTGTCAAAAAAGCTGAACGGGAAAACATCACAACATTCAGAGTGGGGAGAAAAAAAGAGGCTGACTTAAATAAAACAAACAAAAACAAAAACCTGACATAAGAGAGATTCAAACCTCTGTTTCACACAGTAATGTTTTTTAGCTTGCTAACATAAATGGTAAAAACTACTTATGATAACTCGGAAAGTACCACTTAGAATAGGCCAAACATTATAAATAAGTTAGAAATCGTTTTGCGCTGTAAGCCCTCATTTTACAGCAAGTGTGTTTATGAATTTAAAGCTATCGAGTTACATAACTATACACAGATTCCAGCTATTATTGCAAATAAAATAAAAAAAAAAACAATATATTATTTGTTAAATCTTCATTTATTTTTAATTAATTTGTTTATTTGACATTTTTTAGAAGGGGCCATACTAGCAGAAAAAAATGTCCTGTTAAATATTTCTTTGTTAATATTTGTTCTGAATGATTTGATTCAAATACAGTTCTTTACTAAATAATGTGATGCATGATGCAACCTTAAAGTCTGATTGCAAATTGGTTATTTTAATACAATTTATAATTATTTTCAAAAATATGCTTTAAACACACTACTGCTGAATTTTTTTTGATTTTTTTATGTTTTTGAAAGAAGTCTCTTAGGCTCATCTAGGCTGCATTTATTTGATCGATATACAGTAAAAGCAGAAATATTGTGAATTATTTTTACAATTTAAAGTTTTCTGTTTTTCTATTTTAAAATACAATTTACTCCTATGATGGCAAAGCTGAATTTCCAGAAGCCATTACTTCAGTCTTCAGTGTCACATGATCTTTCAGAAATCATTCTAATTTGCTGATTTAGTGCACATATTATTATCAATATTGAAAACCGTTGTGCTGCTCAATATTTTTTGTGAAAACCATGACCTTTTTCTTACTGACCCAAACTTTTTAATTGAAGTGTATCTAGAGGGACACTTTTTTACTCCATTTCTTTGCACAACAATAAAAAAAACTTTTGTTGAAAGCTACTAATATAATTTACCTCTATATGCTGCACGAGCAGAGCGATTTGGGAGAAATCTGTCACCTCAGCAGAGGCCTCCAGGACCTGAGAAACCACCTGACTCCACTGGATGAAGCCATACAGAGGATCCTGCAGTATCTGCCGAAGAGCCATCTCACTCTCAGAGGACAACCTGAAAGATCTGCCTTTCACACTGCCACAGGAAACACAAAACAACTCTACTTAGTAGTCCTATACAGTATGAGCTTATAGAGTTTTCAACAGATGGCTGCCACAAACAAATGAATAAATAAATGCAGTAAACCCTGTGTGTAGTGCACTAATTGTCTGAGGTGTTTACATTGGCACTCTTTTAGGATACACATCATTTACGGCTGACTAGACTTGTGTGAGTGACATCACATTGACAGTGTTGACACATTGTGAGTGTAACACAATGAGGATGCAAACCTACATGACGAGCCTCCCATTGTGTCTGCATGACAGAATGTTTATCAATGACATTACCAACAGCTAATGATTAATAAAATATCAATCAAAGTATTTCTCCTCGCCTCGTTCCTCCTTTGCTGGAGGCTCTTTGCATATGTGTGGTTGCTGCTCACCTCTGGTACTCTTTCACCACTGCTAGCATCTCATCAGACAGGCTTTTGGAATCTTGCGGGAATCGGAATAGCTCTTTCAACCGGGATTTCAGCTGTTCCACCCTAGGCTCCTCTGCAAAAAGCTTGTTGCGCACACCCTGAAATGTGGACGTAGAGAACTAATCAATGAAATGAGTACACACAGTGTGTCTGAAGGCAGCTCATTCAAGCAGGGCATAAATGCAGAATTTCTCCACATGGGGTCCAGACAGCTTTCATTGATCTAAAAAAGATTTTCATCCTTGTTGGTTTTCCCTACTGCTTACAGCAAGCTTGGTCTAATTGGATACTTTGATGGACTGAAATAAAAGTGCACACACACACACACACACGACTATGTGAACATACAACCTTTGACGTTGTTTTTGCTAATGATGTTTAAATCAGAGACACTACTAAAGCATCTCAACATCTAATTGGTCAAATTTAGATAATAGCATATAATGAAGCCCTATACCAATGTGTACTGCAGTTAATGAATAAGACGCAGGTCGTTTGCACTGAAATAAAGCACACAAAGTGTTAAAACTGTATAGTGAATTTGCCCTTGTGTGTCTCACATGTAGGAGGTATGCCACATTACTACTCTTCCAAAAACAACTTGTAGAATTAATTTTACTATGGCTCAAATTACGGTCTCACCCCAAATAGGAATTTACCGAAGCCATTCCCTAAATCACTGTAGTAATCATGTGCTGTCACAAAAATATGCTATAATCACCATGTGTATCCTACAAGAGATCTGAAGACTTTTTGTGAGTGGTGAGAGAGATGTACAGTGTGCTTACCGTGTGCGTCTTCCATTGAGCTACCATGTGTTCCTCAGTTCTCTCTCCATCCCTGCTTTCCAGATCACTGCGGAGTTTCTGGACCAAGGTACGAAGCTGCTCCAGGTCCGCCCACAGCTCCTTACAACGGTTTGAATACTCACTCTCAGAGTCCAGTGAGCGCTGGAGCTCTCCATGAATCTCAACCAGCAATTGGCGTAACCTCTGCCAGGCCTGCCTCAACTCCTCCATCTCCTTTGTGATCTTCTCCGCACCTGCTGGAGACGTGTTGGCTTTCACAGCTTCAGACAAATTTTCAATGTGCTGGAGAGTTTGTTCTTCTTTGGCTATACTAGCATCCAGTTCCTGATAGAGGTTGGATGGGTAGAAAATAATGAATTATTTACCATTAATTTCACATATTGTTTATAATATATTTGCAACAAGGCTTTCTAAACATGGCAAGAGAGGTGGAATGGAATGCAATGGCCAAAGACGTCTGTTAAAGACGTACACAGACCAGTATTTAAGAATTACTGCAAATAGAATATACAATGATTACTAAAACTTCCTGCCTTGGCAACTAACTTAAGTACTAAACTTACTAAAACTAAAACTGAAATAAAAAATTAATAAATGTAAAGAATAAATATATTGTAAAAATACATAGAAATATTAAAAATAATAAAAATTACTCTTTAACACATTTAAATTTTTAAATTACTAAAACAAAAAATTAATATCAATAATATCAATAAATATTATAGTATAGTCTATAAATATCACTACAATAGCACAGTATAATATACAACTAAATTAAATTATCAAAAAGATTTGTATTAACACATATACACACTATTTATTATTTTAAATAATTATTAATAACTATGATCATATAATTAATTACAGGGATGTATGATTTAAAAAAAATTTTTTTTATTATTATTATTATTATTTTGTTTTGGTCCCAAATTTTCCTTGTCATGAGATGTGGTGAGTTGACACAAAATCAGAATCAGAAAGAGCTTTGTTGCCAAGTGTGTGTACACACACAAGGAATTTGTCTTGGTGTCAGGAGCTTCCAGTACAGAAAATACAGACATAATGCAGACATACATATAATTTAAGGTAATAATGTGAAATAAAACACTAATAATAAAGAGAATAGAATAAATAAGAAATATAAAATGGTAATAAATATATATATATATATATATATATATATATATATATATATATATATATATATATATATATATATATATATATATATATATATATATATATATTAAAAAAAAAAAAAAAAAAACAATCAATAGACATAATTGTGATTGTGCATATGTGCTATTTATAGATGAAAAGTTTTGATAAGTTATTTACTGATGTACAGTCCTAAAAAGTGTTATGTATTGTTCAGGTGGAATATGGCCTGGGGGGTAAAGCAGTTCTTGTGTCTGGCTGCTTTGGTGCTCAGTGCACTGAAGCACTGGCAAGAGGGCAACAGTTCAAAAAGGATGTTACCAGCCCTTTTTCTCACTGTAAAGTTGAGGTGTAAAGTTCTTGGAGGTTAAGCAGAACTGCACCCATAATTAATAACGCTGTTTTGAGCGTGTTTAGCTCCAGGTTGTTAAGGCTGCACCAGACAGTCTTGTCAGTAAGCAGACTTCTCACCGCCCTGGATGAGGCCAGTGACTGTAGTGTCGTCTGCACACTTCAGGAGCTTGACAGAGGTTTTTTTTTTAGAGGTGCAGTCATTTGTATACAGGGAGAAGAGTAGTGAGGAGAGCACATATCCCTGAGGGTCACCAGTGCTGATAGTGAGGGTCCTGGATGTGAGTTTCCCCAACCTCACTAGTTGCTGCCCGTCTGCCAGTAAAGTGGTGATCCACTGACAGATGGAAGTGGCCACGGAGAGCTGGGTCAGTTTTGGCTTAGAGAAGATCAGGCATGATCGTATTGAAGGCCAAACTGAAGTCCACAAATAAGATCCTTGCATAATTCCCAGGTCTGTCGAGGTGTTGCAGGATGAAATGCAGTCTCATGTTGACTCATTCGTCCACAGACCTGTTTGCTCTGTACGCAAACTGAAGAGGAACCAGCAAGGGTCCAGTGATGTCCTTCAGGTAGGCCAAGACCAGTCTCTCAAACGACTTTGTGACCACAGACGTGAGAGCAACAGGTCTTTAATAATTAAGTCCAGTGATTTTGTTTTTTTTGGGAACCGGAATAATAGTGGAGCATTTAAAGCAGCAGGGAACTTCACACTGCTCCAGAGATCTGTTGAAGATCTGTGTGAAAATGGAGGCCTGTTGGTCAGCACAAACCGTCTGAGCCTGAAATTTTCCTAGTTTTCTGAAGAACCTGTTCACATCCTCTACACATACCTTAAGCGCAGGTTGAAAGGTAGAAGAGGGAGGGAGAGGGGTTGCGGGGGGGGGTGGGTGGGTGGATGGTTTAGGTGGATGTATGAAATGCAGATCTGAGCGGGTGTGGGGTGTAAGACTGGGCTTTTCGAATCGGCAGTAAAAGACATTCAGATCATCTCCACAGACTGCCGGGGTGGTGTCTTGTATTTGGTGATGTTCCTCAGACCTGTCAAGACTGTCGCCGGGTCATTGGCTGAAAACAGTTTTTTCAGCTTTTCAGAGCAGCTTTTTTTAGCCACTCTGATATCTTTTGTTAGTCTGTTCCTGGCCTGGTTATACGAGATTTTATCCCCACTTCTGTAAGTATCCTCTTTGGCATGACAAAGCTCTTTGAGTTTCCCAGTAAACCATGGTTTATCATTATTGAATGATAAGAATGTCCTCACAGAAATTGATGTATGACGTTACAGTCTGTGAGCTCGTCCAGATCAGTGGCGGCAGCTTCAACAACACTCCAATCAGTGCAGTCAATGCAGTAAATCCGGCTCTACTTCATTAGTCCATCTTTTTACAGTCCTTATTACAGGTTTAGCTGATTTCAGTTTCTGCATGTAGGTCGGTATAAAATGAACTAAAAAGTGATCAGAGAGCCCCAAAGCTGCCATGGGACAGAGTGATATGCATTTTTTATTGTGGTGTAGCATTGGTCCAATATATTATTGCCTCTGGCAGGACATGTAACATGCTGTCTGTATTTTGGCAGTTCACAGGAGAGATTTGCATTATTAAAATCCCCAAGAATGATTAAAAGAGAGTCTGGGTACCGTTGCTGAACAGCTGGAAGCCCGGCAGATGTAATGTGTCATCCGGAATAGCTTCACTTAGCCAGGTTTCAGTGAAGCACAATGCAGCAGATTTTTAAAAGTCCTTGTTTGAGGAGAAGTAGTTAATCCGTTTTGTTAGGAAGGGATTGGAGATTCGATAAACGGATACTAGGAAGCGCTGTTCAGAAGTCGCGTTCGCGGAGCTTAACCAGCGCGCCGACACGCTTCCCTCATTTCCGTCTGAGTGCACATTTGAATAGGACCACTGCCCCTCCGACTAGAACATTCAACAAAGTGTCTAAATAATCAAAAACCAAAATAATTTTGTCTGGTGTGTGTTGCCTTATGTCCAGTCGTTCGTCTCTGGTAAAACTAATAGTAAAAGAATGACTAAACACAGAACAAACAAACAAAAACAGCAAAAGAATGTGGGTGCCTCTCCACACCGAGGCACCCATATGTAGCGCCATCAACTGCAACTGTTCACGTCTTTGTCAAACTCTGACCATTGTCATATAAAAATACATGCAAAATGGCAGCATAATCAACAGTGAAAGTCACATCAAGTTTATTTGTATAGCACTTTTCAAACTACACATTGTTTCAAATCAGTTTTACAGAAAAATCATTCCTTAATCCCCCAGTGTTCAAATTAAACACGACTGTGGTAAAAAATGCACAGGATAGAGACAGCTGATCTTTTATATGTAATGATAGATTAATCAATAGATGAAGAAAAAGTGATACAGTACCTTCCTGTCAACAACAAAGTCATAGAACCTTTTTAAAGTGTTAAGTATTGCTATGGAAACAAAAAATGAGTCCAAGGGTGTGAACATTTCAGAGTGGAGTCGTCAGATCATAGTTTTATTAATTCTGATGAGACCATTCAACCCTCTACATAAATCTTGGCAATGGAATCGCCATTGGCTAGTAAATTTTATATATACACGAGTGCCAGCCAATAAGTTTGCTGCTTGTGCATTAGTTCCGCCTACTATCAAAGGAAGTGAAATTAGCTACTGCTTGTTCTTAAAGGCTAAATAATAGACTTCTTGCAATGAGCCTCATGACGCACTTCCATGCTGTATTATTCCGTGCTGTATTCATTATTTTGAAATAATACAGCTCAGTTATTTCCGGTTATGTATATTTTCAATGTGCTGTAATCACTGACCTAAACGGCTGTTAAAATGAGAGACTGCAGAATGATTTCAAAAATCTGATATTTTCAGAGACAGAAGAAAAGATATTCTGATGACTGCTGTGTGCAGAATTTTCCATACTTAACGGAATGTGAAATTTTAATCCAACATAAACCGATCTTAGAAAGCAGTGGCTGGTAAACAACCTGGAGTATATTACAGTGCAATATATGTGACCCTGGACCACAAAACCAGTGTTAAGTTGCTGGGGTATATTTGTAGCGATAGTTAAAAATACATTGTATGGGTCAAAATGATTGATTTTTCTTTCATGCCAAAAATCATTAGGATATTAAGTAAAGATCATGTTCCATCAAGATATTTTGTAAATTCCCTATTGTAAATATATTAAAATGTAATTTTTTATTAGTAATATGCATTGCTAAGAACTTCATTTGGACAACCTCAAAATCTACATTCACAATAATGCATTTAGCAGAAACTTATACACAAAGCAGACGACTTAAACCAAAGCGACTTACAGTGCATTCAGGCTATACTTTTTTTTACCAGTATGGATTTAGATTTTCAAATAGTTGTATCCTAACAAAATCTTAGGCCATTAGTATTTTCACCAACAAAAAATTTTTTTTTAAGCCAGGTATTTCTATATGTTGCATTAGTGTGTCAGTAGGAAATAACAGTTTACATTTCCAAACATTCCTTTTGCCATTAATTTTAATAATACAGTGAGATTTTTGTATGTACAAGGAGTCTGGCAACAATCAGTGCTCCACAGAGATCTGATCTCATCATCATCCAGTCTGTCTGGGATTACAAGAAGAAACAGGTAAGAACGGAGACAGACTAAATCCAGACGAACTGTGGTAATGTCTCAAAGATGCTACAAGAAACCCACCTACAAAGCTACAGTACTGTGAAAAGTTTTAGGCACTTGTGTAAAAATGCTGTAAAGTGAGGGTGCTTTCAAAAATAATGTCATAAATAGATTTTATTTATCAATTAACTAAATCAAATCAACATTTGGTGCGACCACACTTTGCATTTAAAACAGCTTTTGTCCTAGGTGTACTTGTGCATAGTTTTTCAGGTAGCTTTACAGCAAGGTTTCTTGTTTCACTAGACACTAATACT
The DNA here is from genome assembly GCF_018340385.1 of Cyprinus carpio. Lineage (NCBI taxonomy): Eukaryota > Metazoa > Chordata > Actinopteri > Cypriniformes > Cyprinidae > Cyprinus > Cyprinus carpio. The sequence continues at coordinate 6,454,105 of NC_056588.1, read as the reverse complement.
AGACATACTACTAGTACTAGACATAGTAATCAGATTTTTCATATGACCCCTTTAATATACTAGACCCAAGTGAAAATGAGGCCGCAAATTAGCAAGTGCTAAACTTGAGTTGCTGGAATGACTTCTCCACAGTTTGACTTCCAAAACAGGAATGATTTTCCCACTTGACCATTCTGACCTCCCCTCCCCCAAATAAGTAGGTCATTGTACCTGCAGGGCTTTCAGCCTATTTTCTGTCGTATCCTCCATGTCGCTGAAACGGCTGACTTCTTCTGTTTTAGACATCAGCCAGCTTTGAAACTTATCAATGAAACTTTGGTACTGCTGGTGCTCCTCTGCTATTTTCTGTGCCAATGTTAATCTTTCCTGCATGCATTAAAAAAAAAAAAAAAAAAAAAAAAAAAAAAAAAAGGCATGTATCTGACATTACAATACTATTTTCAATTTGATGATCTTAATTCTGCAGATAACAGCAATAAATGAATTATGCATTAAGAATAATAATATAGGTTAAATAACAAATTATACACTACCATTCAGCAAGGATGCATTAAATTGGACAAATGTGACAGTAAAACAGTATTACTAAGTTTCTATTTCAAATAAATAAAAGATTTATCTTTCAAATAAATGCTGTTTAGTATTAAAATAGCAAACGGTTATTTTAAATTGTAATAATATTTCACTATGTAATTGTTTTACTGTATTTTTGATCAAATAAATGCATTAGAGACTTTCAAAAAACAACAGAAACATTTTGCTTACCCAAAACTTTTGAAAGGTAGTGTAATTTTCACTAATATCTAGAGGCCCCTAATAGTTCACTCTTTCATAATAACTAAGAAAGAGTAACATAAGTTACAACCTATCAGTGACAGTAACAGAGAACTGAAGAACAATGGTAACTTATTGAGACTAGATTTTTTGAATGGCCTTCATGAGTAAGTGCAAAAAAATTAGAAGACAGAAGATTAAAAGACTGTTTTGACTTATTTAACATGCTGAACAACCTTATAAAACATTAACAATACAATACAGCTTCAAAGAATTTCAAATTCTTTGAATGCAGCGTTTTAATATAGAACAAAGGCATTACCTTAATACCCTCAAAACTAAAGCATTCTGAAATGACTCATCACACACAAATTTATTCTGACTGTGTGGTTGTCAATGATAAGAAAAGAAAACTAAATTTTACCTGTGCTCGTTCTTGAATGTGGTTGTATGCATCTTGAAGACCCTGCTGAGCCTTCTCATCTACACTAGGGTCTTCAGTGCGGTTGAACAGGGCTGCAGCCTCATCCAGGAGCCTCTTCAGAAACTCAGCCTGGGATTGAATGTCACTGTGAAGGACCCGCAGATGATCCACCTGCCACAGCTTCTCTTGGAGACCCAGTTGCATCTCAAGCAGGGGCTCCAGAGACCTGTGCATCTTCTCTATCCACATCCCAAACTCCTCGTGGGCCTTCAAGTATTCACACCAGTGCAGCCACACCCACTCTATACGACTGTCAGAGGGGCACAAAAATAATCAAATAAATAAATACATTTTCAGATATGAGAATACACAGCATTTCCATGGTTCTCTCTGATTCTGATTGGTCAATCATGGAATTTTGTGCTCAAATATTTTTGTGTAATGATGGCTAAATCAATTAATATAAATAAAATATAACTGTCCTAGATAGACAGACAGACAGACAGAGACGACAGAGACAGACAGACAGAAATATAGACAGACAGACAGACAGATATAGATAGACAGAGATAGATAGATAGATAGATAGATAGATAGATAGATAGATAGATAGATAGATAGATAGATAAAAGTAAATGATCCAAAATTATAGTCAATTCCCCTCAATGGTTGTAGTAATATAGCGCTACAGTGATAACGCAAATGTCACTATATGCAAATGCTTTTAATATAGTAATAAACCTTTTTAAGTATGGACAAAGCCTGTACCTGTGACAATGAATGATGTAGGTTAATGTCTCCTCCCAGAGTGCTTTTATATCTTTGAGTTTCGAAAGAGTCTGATTCTTCATCTCTTCATCTCCATTTCGAAGCAGAGCTTCAGAAGCCACCAACATCCTGTCCATCTTCACATGACCTTCTGGCTCTGAGCTATGAATTTTCTTTACAACAAAGAAAAGTCTTGCTTAATGGAAAATTGAAATTAATGAGACTTTAAATTGATGAGATATCCACTGTAAAAAAATTAATTGTAAAATATTGTAAAAATGCTACAGAAAAAAAAAAAAAACTGTTAATAGGTTAACAGTAAGTTCCCGTACTATATACAAGGAAAAACTGTAAAATGCTGTTAATTTTAGTTTTTAGAAGTAAAAAAGAACAAATCAATGTATAATTTACAGTCAAAAACTGTAAACTGATATTCCCAGAATTCCCTGGGACATTCCACTGTGACATTCCACATTTGAAAGTATTTTGTTTAAATAATTTCTTTAAATAAATAACTACTTGTGATGAAATTTGATTCTTCATGTCACTTTCTTTTACCACCTGCATTATTATGGTGGTTGTCACTTGTCAGTATATGTTAAAGATACAAAACATATTTTAGAAGCAATGTGATTTGTTGATTTTACTGGTTTCCATTCCAATTTTCTTGTTGGTAAATTAGTTTTATACAGTAAAATATAAAGTTTGTTCAGTAAATGTGTTTACAGGTTATATATGTATATAATTTTTTTTTTTTTTTTTACAAAATTATTCTGGCAACCACAGCTGCCAAAATTATTAGGCAGCTAAATTAGAGCCAAACAGATTTTTTTTTTTTTTACAGCATCTCTTTTTTTTTTTTTTTTTTTACAGCATCTCTTCTGAAATTATCTCAAGAGCTTTTTTAGCAAATATGAGACACAACTGAGAAACTAAGATGGTTTTATTTCAGTACCACCACGTCCTCAATAGGTCTAAGGTCAGGGAAGGTCTCACCTCTGTCTCTCGGAGCCGGACCTCCAGTGCTGATCTGGGTCCTTGGGTGTTATCATTTTCTTTAAGTTTCTCCTGGATGGCCTGCATCCAGGACAGGGCTTCTGCCAAACGTTCCCTGAATTCATGCTGCTCTTGTTGGGTCATTAGGTTAACGCTGACCTAATGCAAAAACATAGGGACCACATTTGCTAAAATCCAAAACAGCTGTGAATTTAGAAAAGACAAGCCTTTTCCATACCATACATTCCTCTTATACACTTAGAGCAGGTTCTTTTATCCAAAGTGTCTCTGGAGCTCAACTGGCAAATCCAAAGTACCTTTAAGGCAAGTCTGTTCACTGGTAACACCCTTGGGCAGCTATTTACAGTCATTCAAGTACAGCTCTCTCTACTTGAATGGTGAAAAACAGTAATCTGGTCAAAATTATGTTTCTATAACATTTCAGATCTGAAATACAGCCTGAATAACAATGGTATCATAAATTGTGTTTTTTTTAGCTCTAATGCCAAAGATAAGTAATTTTCAGGTTGGCCAGCTAATGCACATTTACGTTCTGGAGTAAACAAACACACGATTGCCTCATTTAACTAAAAGGTGGGACTTTACATTCCTACAGCTGCTATTTTGAGCATTGTGATGAACCCAACGGAAAAAAGCGATGACTAGCATTACAGTTTCTCCTATTTATATATACTACCATTCAGCAGTTGGGGGTCGGTATGCTTTACTTTTATTAAATTGTTTTAAATTGAAAGAAAAGGCATTTATAATCTTACAAAAGATTTCGGTTTCAAATGAATTGTTTTTTTTTTTTAACTTCCTATCAAATAATCACGGAAAAAAAATCACCACCGTTTTCATAAAAATATTAAGTAGCACAACTGTTTTCAACATTCATGATAATTAAAAAAGCACTAGAGCACTAAATCAACATATTTATTTCTGAATTATCATTTGACACTGAAGACTAGAGTCAAGGCCGCTAAAAATTTAGCTTTGCCATCACAGGAATAAATGACACTTTCATTTATAAAAAAAAAAATTAAATAAATAAATAAAAAATAAATCATAGCTTTGTGTGACTATACATTATTTGGATAATTAGTCAAAAGAGAAAGAGTTAGGCTATATCTGATTCAGTTGAATAGAACTGAATAAAAATAATATATTGATATTTAATATTAATATATTTTCTGTCCAATTATATTGTGTTACTTTCAATAAAAATGTGGTTATTTTATTGGCTTGTGTTTTTTAAATTCAGTATAATTAAAATTATTGAGTTAAATTAAAAAGTCTTACACAATTAAATTTAAATAATTTAATAAAATAATAAATAATTAATACAAAGCTTTTTAGGTTTTAGGTTTTTTTTAGGCCTAGAATTACATCCCTAGACAGTATCTTACCCTTTTGGAAGGAGATCCCATATTAAAACTCTAGACGCTTTTATAGTAGTAACAACAAACTGTAGTAATTATGTGAATTTGGCGGGCTTGCTGTGCTCACAAATGGTGACAGTTCATGAATCAACCCTGGCAGCTGGTTTGAACCAAACACCTTTCGGTTACAAGCCAATATTAGTAACCACCAAACCACTCCACCCTACAGAGCAATGTTTCCGCCAAACCCTGCACACTGGCAATGCTGCATAACTTTCTAAGTGGCATGACACACAATTCCTTATGGCTACATAGGTTCTTTCAAAACAAGAGACTGAATGAAAAGCAGTGCCAAATATGCCATTTTTTATTCTTTACAGAGATGCGCCCTAAAAAGGATTACAAGCCTCTTTCCTTCAATATTAAAATACACAAAAAAAACCCTTTCTCTGGCATCCCCATAACCCTTTTCATATGAAAATACACAAACAATACATCTGGCCATTTTGGCCTTGATGGTTATGCAGTGGGTCCATGAAACAAAACATATATGTAAAATAAATTGTATACAAACAAAAACACACAATAATTTCATACAATTTGACCATAAACAGCATTTACACAGATAAAACACACCTTAAGTGCCTACAATTTGACCATAAACAGCATTTAAAAAAAAAAAACACACACACCATATGATGATTAAATAAAGCCGTAAAGTCACTTAAACGGAATATCCAGCTCCAAAGGAAAATATAACGTTATGGCTTCAATAACATGTTATATTACATCTTCTTACATCTCTTATCTGTGCAGTTTAACGTTGTTTTAGAAAGACAGACAGACAGAATCACGTCAAGTCACACCCAAACCAACCCCACGCCCTCCTTTACGCTACGCTGATTTTCATACAGTTGAAGGTCTGTTCTCTGCCTGACTCTGTATATCACATAAACGGAACCTTAAAGAAACATATAATTTAGTGAAACAACAAAATATAGAGGACTTCTGCCTCGAATGACTCATGTAGACACAGTTAAGTACATTAAATTCCACCGTGTAGCACTTTATAAACTGTAACGTTAAACTTTGTGTTCAAAAAGTAACAGTCCAGCAATGCAGCTAACGTTACACAGACAAAGAAATCACCTAAATATGCTCATCTATCTACGATAAAGTGGTCGTACTCACGGATATATGTGCATCTGTTGCGAGTATTTATGATAATAAATTACATAAGTTGCTCCTCGAGCTACAAAGTTTCAGTAATCCGTCAGGAAGTCAATGCAGGCCTGTCAGTTGCTTGGGCTGGTCGAGGAGGACATCAGGCAGGCAGAAGCAGCGCATCCGCCGAGTCACTGATGAGCGCACGTGACCGCGCGCGCCTGAATAATTCAAAAATAGAGCGGGCTTTACCGACCGTTTGGGCGGGCGAAAAAATTAAATTAAATACATTAAAAATATAATTGTGTTATTAAATGAATGTAATACATAAAAAAAAACTACCTCATAAATATCCCTCACCATAAAGCTCCCTCAGTACTGGGAGAAAAATCACATAAACTTTGATGGAATTCAATTTTTGATGAGCCTTTTAAAAGTAAGATTTTAACACACCTAATGTGTGTTTTCCCCAGCATATCACAAAAATAAGGAATCAAGTAGTTATTATAAATATTGTATATCTACAAACCCGATTCCAAAAAAGTTAGGACACTGTACAAAAAAGGAATGGAATAATTTACAAATCTCATAAACTTATATTTTATTCACAATAGAATATAGATAACATATCAAATGTTGAAAGTGAGACATTTTGAAATGTCATGCCAAATATTGGCTCATTTTGGATTTCATGAGAGCTACACATTCCAAAAAAGTTGGGACAGGTAGCAATAAGAGGCCGGAAAAGTTAAATGTACATATAAGGAACAGCTGGAAGACCATTTTGCAACTTATTAGGTCAATTGGCAACATGATTGGGTATAAAAAGAGCCTCTCAGAGTGGCAGTGTCTCTCAGAAGTCAAGATAGGCAGAGGATCACCAATTCCCCCAATGCTGCGGCGAAAAATAGCGGAGCAATATCAGAAAGGAGTTTCTCAGAGAAAAATTGCAAAGAGTTTGAAGTTATCATCATCTACAGTGCATAATATCATCCAAAGATTCAGAGAATCTGGAACAATCTCGGTGCGTAAGGGTCATGGCCGGAAAACCATACTGGATGCCCGTGATCTTCGGGCCCTTAGATGGCACTGCATCACATACAGGAATGCTACTGTAATGGAAATCACAACATGGGCTCAGGAATACTTCCAGAAAACATTGTCGGTGAACACAATCCACTGTGCCATTCGCCGTTGCCGGCTAAAACTTTATAGGTCAAATAAGAAGCCATATCTAAACTTGATCCAGAAGTGCAGGTGTTTTCTCTGGGCCAAGGCTCATTTAAAATGGACTGTGGCAAAGTGGAAAACTGTTCTGTGGTCAGATGAATCAAAATTTGAAGTTCTTTTTGGAAAACTGGGACGCCATGTCATCTGGACTAAAGAGGACAATGATAACCCAAGTTGTTATCAGGGCTCAGTTCAGAAGCCTGCATCTCTGATAGTATGGGGTTGCATCAGTGCATGTGGCATGGGCAGCTTACACATCTGGAAAGGCACCATCCATGCTGAAAGGTATATCCAAGTTCTAGAACAACATATGCTCCCATCCAGACGTTGTCTCTTTCAGGGAAGACCTTGCATTTTCCAACATGACAATGCCAGGCCATATACTGCATCAATTACAGCATCATGGCTGCATAGAAGAAGGATCTGGGTACTGAAATGGCCAGCCTGCAGTCCAGATCTTTCACCCATAGAAAACATTTGGAGCATCATAAAGAGGAAGATGCGACAAAGAAGACCTAAGACATTTGCGCAACTAGAAGCCTGTATTAGACAAGAATGGGACAACATTCCTATTCCTAAACTTGAGCAACTTGTCTCCTCAGTCCCCAGACGTTTGCAGACTGTTATAAAAAGAAGAGGGGATGCCACACAGTGGTAAACATGGCCTTGTCCCAACTTTTTTGAGATGTGTTGATGCCATGAAATTTAAATTCAACTTATTTTTCCCTAAAAATTATACATTTTCTCAGTTTAAACATTTGATATGTCATCTATGTTGTATTCTGAATAAAATATTGAAATTTGAAACTTCCACATCATTGCATTCTGTTTTTATTCACAATTTGTACAGTGTCCCAACTTTTTTGTAGCATTACCTCACTGAATCTATTGAATCTACTGAACTCACCACTATTAAATAGAAAATAATAATGTGTTGATAAAATAACCATGATGTAAATATCACAGGAGTAATGAAGTAGCTTTTTTTTTTTTTTTTATCAACCTATAGAAAATGAGGGAAATAATCTATATATCCCAAACAACTTAGAAGAAAATTAGCAGTTCTGAGCCATGGATTCCCTCAGGAATTTCAAACAGATTATTAGATTAGTCGTTTTGATTTATGAATAAAAAAAATAAGGCTTGTGGATAACATTAGGCTACTAGAAGGGTACATGGAGAATTAGACTTCCAGGTTGGCCCACAAATTGATGTCACAACTGCACAGTGCAACTGTTAAAAATGATTAGTACAATCTCACCAGTGCCTATCTGACCTTGTTGAACTCATAGAAAATGACATTCAAGATGAAGGCTGACTTTATTATTGCCTGATTTTTATATGCTTTCATAAATATTCCATTGTGTTGACAAAAAGCAGGAACTCGGCTGTGAAACCTAAAAGAGATACTATATTTTTAAAATTAAGTTCTGCCTTCTGTCAGAACACAGTAGTAATGATTTTTAAAAATTGTATTCCTGATTTTCTTCACTTTAACATTTTAATTTAATCTATTAAGTTATAATCTTAGGACAGGTCATTTCAACAGTGATAATGTAATAACAACAATAAACTTCACCTGTATGCATCTGCACAGCATTTAAAAAAAAAAATACAAAATATGTGTAAGTCTACATAATATATTTTACAAACGTTTAATTATAATGCACCATATTCTGGTCAACACATTACATTCTTAACTTTTCAGTAATTACAGAAACATCTTATGGAGTGGTACTGTTTTCATGATGACCTTTCAAATACTGTATAAACACGAACTTCAAGCACATGTAGAGTTCACAGTTTTTTCATTTACAGCAAGAGGTATTTTAAAAGTCTGAATGTGATGCCTGCACGTGCACTAAAACCATCCCACCAAAATGAATAATCACCTTCAGTGTTTGATGTTGCATGCAAGGCAGCTTCAAATTGTATTCTAGACCGTTAAATCACAAACTAAACTTTAGCCTGCACTGAGTGACTGCCCACATGAAGAAGCTTTGTACTCTTATAAGGTATCATGTAAAATTCAGGTTGTAGTATAACTAATATAAAATTGTATAATCAATAAAACTAACATGCATGAAGATGAGCCACAGTAAAGACATACCGATTTATTTTGCATGAGAAATATAATGGTATCAAATACACACTCTCTCTCTCTCTCTCTCTCTCTCTCACACACACACACACACACACACACACACACACACACACACACACACACACACACACACACACACACACACACACACACAGACACACACACATCCAAATAAACCTCAAACTGAAGGAATATTCTTTCTTGTTACTGGTAATTACAATACATTAACATGAGAGTTTGCCTTAGCATAAACAAACTGCCTTGCCTAAATGAAATAAAACTGGACATTGTGCAGATAAGCAAACAGACTTAAAGGTGCACTAAATAATTTGTGAATGCATTACATTTCATTAGCCACTGCCACTTTACATTACAGCTGTTTAAAGGGATACTCCACCCCAAAATTAAAATTTTGTCATTAATCACTTACCCCCATGTCGTTCCAAACCCGTAAAAGCTTTGCCTTCGGAACACAATTTAAGATATTTTGGATGAAAACCGGGAGGCCTGTGACTGTCCCATAGACTGTAAATAAATAAATAAATAAATGAAATAAATAAATGAAGTAAATAACAGTGTCAAGGTCCATAAAAGGTATGAAAATCATCGTCAGAATACTCCATCTGCCATCAGACGTGCAATCTGTGTTATATGAAGAGATGGGAACACTTTCTGTAAGCGAAGAAAACAAAAATAATGACTTTATTCAATAATTCATTTGTCGACAGTCTCCTCTGTCTCTCTCAATATCACGTATGCTGTATATGCTCTTCTGTATCTTCCGCGACAAGGATGCGCTGTTTCTACGTGTATTTAGCTTTGATTTGAAATAAAACAGTGCATCCTTGTGGCACGGATGATACAGAAGAGCATATACAGCATACGTTAATTTGGAGAGACACAGAGGAGACTGCTGACAAAGAAATTATTGAATAAAGTCATTATTTTTGTTTTCTTCGCTTACAGAAAGTGTTCCTGTCGCTTCATTTAACCCAGATTGCATGTCTGATGGCAGATGGAGTATTCTGACGACGACTTTTATACCTTTTATGGACCTTGACACTGTTATTTACTTGGCGGTCTATGGGACAGTCACAGGCTTCCGGGTTTTCATCCAAAATATCTTAAGTTGTGTTCCGAAGACGAACAAAGCTTTTACGGGTTTGGAACGACATGGGGGTAAGTGCTTAATGACAAAATTTTCATTTTGGTGTGGAGTATCTCTTTAATTTCTAATTTCTGTTCTTTTTCATAGATTTTTTTCATTTACTATTACTATTACTATTTACATTTTTTCATCAACTTTAGGAACTTTGTTGTGTCTTTAATATTTATATTGTATTTGGTTTGTTTTATGTCTGTTTTGTTTAATTTTGATGAGCACCTTGAGCACTGCAAAAGTGTATAAATATGCTATATTAATAAATAAATATCTAAACTTATTATTAAATTGCTTAAATTGCACAACACAGCAAGTCATATGATCTCAACATAGCGGACCCTATGAGGGTGAACCACCCAACTTACACATACACATCTGTAATATATACAAAAAATAATATTATTATATCACATGATATTAAAAAACATATTCTAAAAAAAAAAACTTTATTTATCGTAAAAAATAAAAAAATAAAAAAAATAATAGTACACCTACCTTTAAAAGAGAAGATAACACCAGACTTCCTTGCAATACTTAATAGTCCAATGACGCAAACATGAAGAAAAAACACATAAGCCCATACAATGTCTGATAAGTGTTTTACAGTTAATTTGTCATAAACCAGAAAAGGCTTACATGAAGCACTCAACTGACACAGACAACCCTCTTTCTCTCAGTCTTTTTGTGCATGAAGTGACAAAGGTAACTGCAATTTGGTATCACATGAGCCAATGTCTGATGTGCATCAAAAAGTCAAGGACGGTTGTATAAAACCTCCATAAGTCCAAAAAAGAGTAAAAGATGGATGTAGCTGGAGAATGATCAGCAATACACCGACCAATAAATAAGATTAAAAAAATATAGGCTCCAGGGAAGATCATGCGGGAGTACTTATCAATGGCATGCGTGTTCTGCATAATGCGTAAGGCGCGGATGCCCTTTTTCTTGGTGGTGGTGGACTCGCTGCTCATTGACAGGTGCACCACCATGTGCTCCTGTTTCTCTGGCATCATATCCTCAAGAACCATGGGAGCTTCTGTGTAGCCAGCCAAACTGTTGGTGTCAGCCTCACTGTAGGTCCCATCTAACATCATGGTCCTGGTGTGGGACATACCGCAGGTGCAGGGCAATGACTGGAACAGGTTGAGTTTGGCACCCAGGGAGAACAGAGAACAAAGAGAAGAGATCATTAGCAAGGGCACATTATCAGTTGGCTTTATTTAGCTGATGGCTAACTATCTTATCACATTACTCAACTTTTAAAAATGAGAAAATAAAGAGGGTGTTAAAATGCAATTTTTCTTTCCTGTGTTGATGTATATCCTGCAAATATACAAAGTGGGGTTGAATATAGAGTGCAACAGTTGGGGTCTAGAAGTAAAAATTCTATAATTTTTCTCCATAGAACTGATTTTGAACAATAACTTAGAAACTGTAAGTTATGAGGTTGTTAAATCAACTGGAATTCAACTGGAGTCCAACAGCTTATATTATTTAAACTTATTTAAATAATCATGTTTAAAGTGGAATATCTGATGGAAAAGCTACATTAACCATGATTCTGCCAAAAAATCTTCACTAATCAAATCGAAACAAGCAAATTGTGCCAAAAGAACTCTTTAGCGCCCACACATTCCCATGAAGTGCTGTAGATAGAGACCATCTTCTTACACTCTCAAACGATTTAAATATTTGTATATAGATATATTTTTTGTTCAAATGAAAGTTTGTAATGTTGTGATTCACCTCATAGCTGGTTGGCTTGGTTCAGGTCATATAACGTCTAAACAAAGACTACTGAAAATCTATACAGGGAAAAATGAATGGGAAAATACTTCCAGAACCATGGCCAGAGATAAAGTGGGCGGACAATGTTGCACTCTATAGAGAAGTTAAAATGGCAATAGCCTTTAACATGAGTAGTTTGTAATATTAAGCAGAATACAATTAGGCAAATTTTCTGTCTGCATAGAAATAAATTTAAAATATGCACTGTGTGAAGTATAATATCCCACAGTGCAATGTGGTTGACATGGCCTTCCATTCAGAAGTAATCAGAAGTAATATCCACACATTCTTTTGTGTTAGGATATCTGATTGGAATAACACAAGTTTTCCAATTTACATTACTTCATTTTTATTTGCATTTGAAAACCTGCATAATTGAAAAATATTTTTTTTTTTCTATTTTTTAACTGCTCACAAAATGTCATGAGGTCATGGCAAAGTAGTTGATTACAGTTGGAAAACACTGCATAATTGAAAAATATTTTTTTTTTTTTTGGTGTGTACTGTTTATTTAACCAATTCTATTTTTTACCTGCTCTCTAACTGCTCGATCTCTGAGCTTACGCTCTCTCCTCTCCTGGACCGTGGTCAGATAGTTGACTGCTGCATACTCCAAGACGGACAGAAACACAAACACAAAACTGACCCACAGGTAAATGTCCACAGCTTTGATGTAGGAGACTCTGGGCATGGAGGCGTTCACCCCAGTGATGATGGTGGACATGGTGAGCACCGTGGTGATACCGATAAAATCAGCACATCCTGTTAAGATCTGCAGGTGTGTGACTTGACATAGGAAGTAACGATGACACCTGATGCAAAAATGCCAATTTGTGATAATCTTACCTAATGAAACTCTGGCTGGAACAGCCCTGCGATCAATCCAAAATGACACCCATGACAACATAACCATAAGTGTGGCTGGGAAATAAGTCTGCAGCAGGAAGAAAAAGATGTGGCGGCGAAGCGTAAAGTTTATATACAGGCGGTTGTACCATCCTAAAGAGAGAAAGAGATAAAAATGCACATGGAGTCAAATATAAACCTAGCAAACAATTTAGCCACACTTAAAAATTAAACAATTGGCATTTACACTACCATTCAAAAGTATGGAGTTGATAAGATTTTTTTATGTTTTTGAAAGAAGTCTCTCAAGGCTGCATTAATTTGACCCAATTACAATTTAAAATAACTGTTTTCTGTTTTAATTACCATTACTCCAGTCTCCAGTGTCACAATGATCCTTCAGAAATCATTTTAATTTGCTGATTTGGTTCTCAAGAAACATTTCTTATTACTATCATCAATGTTAAAAACAGTTGTGCTGCTCAATATTTTTGTGGAAACCGTGATATTTTAGGATTCTTTGATGAATAGAAAGCACACTACAGCATTTATTTTGAAATAGAAATCTTTTGTGACATTATAAATATCTATCAAAAATCGTACTGACCCTAAACTTTTGACCAGTAGTATATTTTAAAGCAAGACAGCACAAGCACACTTTTCAAGCTAAATATTTCACAAAAATACATTTGTTAGACTGTAAATTATCCAAAATTTTTTACACATTGTCCACAATTTGATGAATCAGTAGCACCAGTTGGTTAAATGTCACTACAAAACCAGCTCAGAGAAGCCAAGTTAGTTCTGAGAAAAGCATCATATGTGTGCAGATGCCACCTGCTCTGATATTTAATGCAATAACATTCATACACATTTAAGTGTGACTTAAGTGTCCAAATCCATATTGGGGCCACACTACTTGAAATAATTCAACTTGACAAATAATCGCCCAATACCTGTGCTGCTGTAGAAAGCCAGCCGAGAGGTAGTGTGAAACTTCTGAATGAGGAACTGAGAGAGAGAGATTTTCTCATCTATACTCAAAGACTCATCTCCACTTTTCCAGTACAGCATCAGATCCTCATCTGTGTAGGCGTCTAGAAAAGAAGGATCCAATTCAGGAAAAACTAACTTGGCAGAGTGAATTGAGCATGTGCCGCACTAAAAATAACACAAATTAATGATTCGCTCACAGCTTTCCAACTCCAAAGAGCAGGACTGTGAATCCAGCGGGAAACGGCTGAAGTCCATGTTGCAGGCTGCTGTAACCGTGACCCTGGGCACAAGAACCATGTATAACACAGGACGAAAATACAGAAACCCACCGTCTTAGATCTTTATATTTCATCATATTCCTCACAGATGCCTGCTTTATTCACTTTTCAAACCCAAAATTCATGGAACTTTAATATCAAGAATTATAACAAATTCCAACATCACCAAAAAACATCAAAATACAAACTTTTAATACCATAAATTCATATCAATAATAAAAAAAAATTTACAACAACTAAAAACCATATCATATGATATCGATATTTATCACAGATATTAATTTACAGTTAATGGAGAAAGAAATGTTTTCCATACGTTTACTAGACCTTGAAAGTGAATGTAAACATAAACTGTTTGCTCTCAATTAAACTCCACAGAGTAAGCTAACTTTGAATTTAGGGCTCCATGAAATCAGTTTTATTTTCCTCTAAATTCTTTTGTATTTCCATTTTATTTCCTCTGGATTCTAGGTTTTATGATTTAATATAAAAGTATAATCAAAAATGGTGTCTAATGAAATTAATTTACAATCTAATAGACTGTTAGATTAATCCATATCCATGTCCAAATCCATGTCCAGAGCCTACCATGGGTATCAACAGTAATTTTAATTGCAATCTTGATATAACATTTTTTTTGCCCAGCCCTACTTTCTTGCTTCTGTGAAATGCAAAAGTAGTTTTCTAGCAGAGTGTCCAAGCTGCTCTTTTCCACACAATGGATGTAAAAGAGCAGCTTGGACATTCTGCTAAGCATCTCCTTTTGAGTTCCACAGAAAAGCGAAAGTCATATGGGCTTGGAATGACAGTAGCTTTGGTAAGAAAGCCCCTGCTTAGAATAAAAATGTAAATGTGATGTAAATGTGCTTAGTAATGCTAGTCAAGAAGGCATACTGGCGCCATTTTCTGAACCGACACTAAGGCTGTTTCATTTTTCTGACTCTCTCTGTTCTCTGTAGTGGTGTCCATCATTTGTCGGACAATGGAAATAATCTGGGCCAGTCCCATCAATAATGACACTTTCCCTGGAGCCAGAACAGTGTCTGAAATTTGACTTTGAACTCAGCCCCTGATTATAGCCTGCACGCAGGTAGCTTGGCCTAATTTTTAACGCGCAGCACAAAAGACACAGCAAAAACATCACAGGCCAGAAGCATCATTCTAATTTTAACACCGAAGCAATATGCAAATGCTTAAGCCCAGTGAAGTGCTTTTGTTTTTTGACCACATTTAAATGAAACCACATTCAGTAGTTGAGTTGCTTGGAGGTGAAATGTAGTAAATGCTGAACAACTGAAAAAATATTAACTTTTTCTTACACTGTACAAAATAAACAGGAATTAAAATAAATATGTATAAGTACATTTGCATGAATACATTTAAACTCTATAAATATATACACAACTTACATTTAATTGGAATTATAATGGCTCACTTAAAAGTCAGAAATGCCGGTGTAGATAATCTGCTTTTTTACCTCAGGCTGTAAAGAACGTGACCATCAGGGAACACTCTCAGCATGATATTTTCTGTGGTGGTGTCATGAATAAAAGATCTTTTAGAGTGGACGAAGAAGACGTCAGGAACCCAGATCTTTTTCACCAAGCGCCCGTCGAAAGTCATGCTTTTATTTGTAGTGCTGGTGAAAGACAAGCGCTCATCCTTCCAGTAGTGTCTCAGGTATAATGTCATAGTAAAGTCCTACACAGATGGAGGAAAAAAAGAATTTTCAAGAAGGGTTTGTACAATATTTAGTTAAAGCACAGTGATTTTTAAAGGAGGCTCTACCATTCTTGTTTTCTGAACTGTTCAAAAGTTTTTTTTTTTAACATACTAACACTTTTATTCAGCAAGGATGCAATCAGTTGATCAAGTGACAGTAAAGTAATTCATAATGTTACAAACATTTCTATTTCAAATAATTGATTTTCTTTTAAACATCCTTTTTATCAAAGAATCCTGAAAATACTCTATCACAGTTTCCACATAATTATTAAAAAGCACAACAGTTATCAACATGATTTGAAGATTTTTGAGCACCAAATACGCCTATTAGAATGATTTCTGAAAGATCATGTGACACTGAAGACTGGAGTACTGGCTGCTGAAAATTCAGCTTTACCATCACAAGAACGAATTACATCTTAAAATAAGTTCAAATAAAAACAGTCATTTAAAATCTTTTATTTATTTAAAAAAAGTTATTTTACTGTATTTCTATCAAATAATTGCAGCCTTGGTGAAAAAAACTTCTTTTAAAAAATCTTACTGACCCCAAACATGAGACCGTGCATATTCGGGTTAATCTCATGAAAACCTGTCACATTTGACCCCAAAATCAGAAAAATAAATAAATAAAAATTATATTTGGCTTTAATAAAATGAAGGACCATTAGGAATTTTAGTATTGACACATTACTAAGCATCTTACTGTGAGGTAAAGAATATTTGATTTTCATGTATGTGATGTGAAAGAAAAACTTTTTAAGGAATAGTTCTACCAAAAATAAAAATTCTGTCATCATTTACTCATTTTGTTTGCTCATGTTTTTTTCATACTCACCCCATGTTATTCCAAACCTGTATGACTTTTTTTTTTGATTTTTTTTGTATATGTCACAAAAATGAGACTAGAGCTTCTGAGACCTTTTTGAAGTACCATAAAAGTGGTTCATATGACTTGTGTGGAATATCCCAAATCTTCAGTCCTCTGAAGACAGAAGAACATAGCGCACAACTCATAGGAACCACTGTATTGGGACTTTAGTATCCTTTTGAAGCTTGAAAGCTTTATTCCTTGTCATTGCAATCAAAAGAGTGACCACATTCTTCAGAAATTCTCCTTTTGTGTTCCAAGGAAGGAAGTCTTTATGTTCACAACATCATAAGGGTGAGTAAATGATGATATATATAATATATAACGTTGTTTTTTCATCATCGTGATAAGAATAGGATTTTGTTTTCTTTACAGTAATGAGAATTGAGAGGAGGGTCATAAATTTAATGCCCAAGGATAAAAACATTATGTTGGCTTTATTTTCTAAGCAAAAAATGGTTTCTTTCTTTTTATTTTGGGGTGAAATAAGACCATGTTCTTCAAAGGTTTTGTGAGGTTCACTTATTTACTTTATAAATACAGGCAATGTACACACTGTAAAGTTTTGGGAGTGACAACTGTTTTTCGCTGCAGTACAAAACCAACTTCAGATCTTTTCCTTACAACAATTCTTTTCTTTGCAGTTTGTTTAAGTAGAAAGTTGATGTACAGTAACTCTCGATCCTCCAAATGCCTCTCTAAATTGCTCAAGCAGACCATCCCTTCTCTATTCTTTCTTTTGGTTATATAATCATAAAATCTGATGTGGCCTGTAATGATATATGGTCAAGAAAAACACCACACAGTTTCTTTGTTGCATCGCACAAAGGCTTGTGAAATCCAAAAATTGAGAATGGAATGCCAGAATGGGTGTCATATTCTGTTAAAACAGAAGTAAAAAGAAGATCCATGATCAAAGTTTCAACCATCAGAGACGGCAGCAGCTCTTTTAGGAATACCATTGTGGGATTTAAAAACAGCCAGTAACAAATGGGCAAAAAGCAAGAAAATTACGAAATTGAAAGTGATTCTTACAAAACTTGTGAAGATCATGTCCAGGTAATTTTTTTTTAACAAAATCAAAAGAAATAAATTATATATATTATAAGGATTTATATTTTATTCGAATATTTTTTCTGTTATTTAACTATATTTAAATTATACTTTGCATAGAAAATGCAACCTATTTTTAGGACCTTTTTATTTTTGGATAGTAGATTTTCATGACGATTAATCACAAAATTCTAATTATTATTAATAAATGAATGAATAGATAAATTAATAATAATAAAAAAAAGATATATAAGATGATGTAAAAACTAAACAGTTTACACAATGGTAGTGTTTTACTGGCTTTGTTTTTATTTTATTTCAATAGCATAAAAATATTTTTTTAATATTTACATTTAAGCAAAAAAAATAAAGTCTGGCTAAATTTAATTTCTTGTTTTGTCAAATTCAAATTTAACTGTTTAATGTGTGCTCATATGTTCAGTAATTTAGAATCAAATAGCTGATGATGTTATGTAAAACGACACATGTGAAAAGCAACTGTTTGGGATTACTTACCATGTCAACTTCTGAAATACTGTCCAAGCTTTCCACTTGTACATCAACTCCCACAGGAATAGCAGGACCTGCAAAAGACAAAACATGTCATCGATTTCTACAACAACTATGTTTTTCAATTGAATTACACCATCTTCTCCATCCCATTGCTACATGACCTCTTCTGCATGTACCATGCATTTATTTTTCATAATTCTCATTGTTTACTGGATTCTGACAGCTTCATACCAGTCGCAATTAGCAGGGTGTTCGCTAAGACTTCTGTGAGCATCATTAAATACGTCCTCATGGCCAGATCTGGATCTGTTTGCTTTCCACCAGATCTGTTCACAAAAGGCTTAGCAGCTGCTTTGACATCTAACGGATTGTAAGGAATGCTAGCTCTCAAAGGACGGGCCTTCAACCGGAACTGCAGCTTTGATATCCTACATGGAGATGCACTTGTAAGGTCTTTTGCAGCAAATCTAAAGCCTTGCTTTTTACCAGGATTAGTGTAATAGGGCTATCTGTCACTCAGAAGGTAAGACATTTAGGTAAATGGGCAGGGGGCAGGCCTGTACATACGGACGGGGATGATGTAGGAACGCCGGACAGATTCAAAACGAGATTTCCAGCGTGTCCCATCGCCACTCCTAGTCCTAGTAATCCAAAGAGATTACTGGAAATGGTAGATTAATCTTTGATGCTCAAAATGATAGCGACACTGACTGAAACTTGCCATTACATGTCACTTAATGTATCACTCATAAAAACCCTTCATGAAATGCACAAGCATTATTTTATATGCTGCAGAAAACGCATATGAGTCCTGTTGATAAATACTGTAACCACCAACTGTGGAGATGACTTTTACAAATTTGCTTATGTAATCCAAATCCTCATAAGTAAACGATTGCTATGCAACACTCACTGGACCATCCTGTCAATTTCCCTGTCATGTACCATCAAGGCTTTTCATATCACACAAATAAGCCTAAATAAGGACACAGCTCCTAGGTAAAATCGATTTGTCCCAACTAATCAACCCCCTGCTGTCAGTTTGAGTCTGAAACCATTAGAATGACCTTGAGTTCAGTTGTCCTATTTCTCAGTTGCAGTTACCACTTGGAGGTGGGTATTTGTGCTTTTCCCATTAAAAACAAATTCAAAGATCTCTGTATTAACTGGATATCATTAAAGTTCATAAATAAATAAATACATATTTTTCTTTCTTTCTTTTGTTTTACACACTCTTATATTGTTCAAAATCCATATGAAATTGTATTCTCTTAAAATGTTATAAAAATGTCCCCTTTTGGATTCCACAGAAGAAGGAAAGTAATAAAGGTTAAGCACAATGTAATGATTATGACAAAATGTTCCTAAAGGCATAGTTGAATGAATGAATGAATGAATGAATGAATGAAAATTCTCTTATTATTTACAAACTCTTATGTTGTTCCAAACCAATATGACTTTTTATTCTCATAAAATTCATTATCTTAAAATATAAAAATTAAAAAATTAAAAAAAGAATTATTATTTATATTCTCTCATGTTGTTTCAAACCAATATGATTTTTTATCTTCTTAAAATTCATAAAAGTATTTTCATCTTATGTTCCACAGAAGAAAGTAAGTCATAGAGGTTTAGAAGCACATAATGATTACAACAAACGTCCATTAAAGAGATCATCAAAAAATAAATTAACAAAAATTAAAGAATTTTCTCTTTATTTGCACACTTTTATCCTCTTAAAATTCATAGAAATATCTCTTTTCGTGTTCCACAGAAGAAACTCTTAAAGGTTTGAAACAACATAAAGATGAGGACAAAATGTTCATCAACAAATAAAATAAATAAACAAATAATTTTCTGTTTTTATTTTCACATCCTCGTGTTGTTTCAAACCCATATGACCTTTTATCCTCTAAAAATTCAAAGAAAAATATCCTTTTGTGTTCCACAGAAAAAGAAGAAAAGTCACAGAGGTTTGAAACAACGATTATAATAACAAAATGTTCTTTAAATGGACAGTTCATTAAAATAATAATAATAATAATGATAATGTTTTGTTATTATTTACACACTCATGTTGTTCCAAACCCATATGACTTTTTATCCTTCAAAAAAATTCATAAAAATATCTCCGTCTGTATTCACAGAAGAAAGAAAGTCATAGTCATAGTACAACAACATGTTTATTTTTAAGGTGAACTACTCCTTTTTAAAAAAGAAATAAATCACCCCTTTCCAGTGTTGATTTTATTAATAGTGCTTTTCTTTCAAAGTTCCCGAGGCTATGACATTGAGCTGGTAATCGCTGGTTGATGTTTGGCTAGTGGGCGGTCTTTAAACCAGCTGTCTGCGGGGCAGGGCAGGCTGGGATTGTTGCATGTGCTAATCCACATGACCGGTCAGTACAAACCGCTGCCAGATTAATCGCGCCTCAGCCCATAGCAGATCGAGCGATCCTCCAGATGGACCAACCCATCAGCGAGGACCGCTTAAGTCTTTAACGGACAAATAGAAAAAGCGAGAAAAGAGAGAGAGTGCCAACAAAATGTAATTTGATTACAATCGTCCTCAGTTCCGCAAGCAGCTTGTAAAACTAAGTGATCCTTTCGCAGAATGTCAGAATTTAGCCAGATTTGGCTGTACGAAAAACACGAAAAAGGCCGCTGGCTTCATCCTGGCACAGAGATGTTACTTGATATCTTTTGATCTTTCATTTCATTTCGTATCTGGTTTTCAGAAGCTGCTGGCACAGCTGGCCTGAACATTGAAATGAAAGCTGCATTGTGCATATGCAAATCTGCAGACTACAACATGATACCAATCTTTAATAATATGTGTAATCCTTCACATCAAGAAACACATACTGCCCTGTAATGACCCATAAACACGCAGTGAGTGCTATATGTTCTGTGTACATCAACTGATACTCCCCTTGTGGAGGATTAGACCTAAGCTTTATGCACCATCAGTTAGCCGTCTCTGGATTTAAACCAGAGTGCAGTCATGCATTAGCAATTCTCTTTTGCTTCAGAAGTAAAGCTCATTTATGCAGTACCCATGGCACATTATACCTGTGCTACCATTTACTAATCAATTTTTAGCATGCTTTTCAA
This sequence comes from Cyprinus carpio, assembly GCF_018340385.1. Taxonomy (NCBI): domain Eukaryota; kingdom Metazoa; phylum Chordata; class Actinopteri; order Cypriniformes; family Cyprinidae; genus Cyprinus; species Cyprinus carpio. The sequence continues at coordinate 6,432,918 of NC_056588.1, read as the reverse complement.
TGACCAATGGCAGTATCTATATACTGCCACTGGTCGATGAAAAGCATGCTAAAAAGCATTGTTTAATATGATAGGACACAACAGGGATGAAAGCCAATGTCATCTTCCTGGTCCAAAATTCATAATTTTATATATAATTATTATTGCAGCATATTGACAGAGCTGTGAAAAGAAATGGTTCAACAAAACCATGTAAATATTTGGAATAGAGCAAGATATTTTTGAGTAAGATCTACATGCAAAATAACCCCTTATTCTGAACCGGCCTGTTGTCATTGGGCAATTCACAACATCTTTATTTTAAGAAGAGCTTCTCTATTATTTTGGTTTTAACACAGTCTGGTCCATCTGGTATCATACATATTTTTGAGCTACAATGTCAGTATATGCATATTTCACAAATGCACTGTCAAATGCACTGTCAAATGCACTGTCAATTTTTAAGCTCAGGATCCTTTGACTTATTTGACATTTACTGAAAAATAAAACGTAATTACCATAAAACCAATTATTATTTTTATTATAAGAATAAAGTACTTTATAATAGCTCATTGCATTAATTCTACATTTTAAAATAATTTAAAAAATGAAAAAACGAAATATTGACAGCAACAATTTCTGTGAAAAGTAATGGTTCAACAAGATCATAAAAATACCTTTGATACAGCAACATATTTTTGAGAAATGTCTACACGCAAAATAACCCATTGTTCTGAACAAACCTGTTTATTTAAAGGGGACATCGGATTAAATTTTTTAAGCTTTTTTTGCATTTAGTTAGATTTCTGGCATATCTGGCAGCTCAGAAAAGCAAAAAAAGAAAAAGGAGAAAAAGCACTCAGCCAGTTAGTTATGCGCTGTCTGAGTGTGAAACCATGTCATCTGGCAAGCTTTTTTAATTTGCAGCCAGTTTCTACGCAGTAGCTCATTATCATTTAAAGAGACATGCACCAAAACGAGTTGCTGTGAACAGGGTTGTTTTTGACAAGATAAAAAGGGTGTTTTTATACAAAATCTATCTATCTATCTATCTATCTATCTATCTATCTATCTATCTATCTATCTATCTATCTATCTATCTATCTATCTATCTAGTGTTTTGGAAGAAAAGCAAATGAAAATGCCCTTTAACCCCTTGGTGAAAATCTATAATACTATGAATCTATGCCATTGGTTGACAGCTGTGAACTCATTACATCATGTTTTGAACCAGCAGTCAAGTGGATGCAACAATGCTTTACTGACAGAGCTGACAGATCTGTGTATGCGTCTGAGGGGGTGAATATGTTTGGGCTATTTTCATTTCCTTTGCTGTGACCCCCTGCTGAACAAAGAGCAATTCCCAAATGTATGCCGAGTCAGAACATTCAAACGAGTGACTTTTTAGATACTCTATTCATAGGAGGAATGGCATCAAACATGGGAGTGTTTCTTTTTCTTTGCCCTATATACAGTAGGAACACATTATTAAAAAAAGAACAGGGGGACTGTATGGACTAGCAGGAGAACTTTCATTAGTTCTTAGCTTTTACTACGCAAACTTTTAAGTGTCATACACTTAAAGAGAATCTTTGAGCTCCCCCTTATATTATCCTTTAATACAATAGCCGTGGTAGAGAAGGAATAGAAGGCATTAAAGGAATAGATCATACAAAAAAAGAAAAGAAAATTCTGACATGATTTACTCACCTTCCTGTCTTTGCAAACATTCATGCTGTTATTTTTGTCCATGGATCACAAAAAGAAGAGTTTTTGAATCTTTACACCATTGCAGTGACAGTTCAGTGACCATGACTGTAAAACTCCAAAAAAGGCAAGAAAATAAACCCACTAAAAATAAAAAGCACCATAAGAGTCTTCTGAAGTCATGAGAAGTCATTAGTCCTTAATAATCTTAAATTCTTGTTTATCAAAAATGGCAGGTTGTGTTTATACACACACAAAAACATTTTGCTGTTGACAAGCCATTTTTGAATCTGGACGTGCTTGTATGCTAAGAAAAATTAATAAATCTATCATTGAAATCCACTGAAAATATCTAATGTAAATATCTAAATGATAGCGAATAAATAATAGCAGTTTGCATTTTTTGGGTTAATTACAGTATTACTATTTCATAACCTCATCTTCCCAGAGGATGCCCAATCTGGACACACATCCAGCTGTTTCTATGTGATCTGACTGATTGTTAACTTTAAAAAGGGTGTAAAAAGCTTGAGAAAAGTGCACAAGGCTCCATCTGCCAAGCTAAAAGCTTAAAAAATGTCTAACTGCAATTGATCTGAACGAGTTTAATAAGATATTGCTTTGAAAAAGAAATATGTGAAATCAAGGTCAGAGAAAGTCCATGTCCATGCAAAAATTAAATCAAAGCACGCACATTTCTAGAAAAAAAAAAGTTCATTATTATTCTGAACATGAAAATAACAGACCGATTATATTATCACTGTAGCAATTCGAGTGGGATATTTACATTGAAAATAAGCATGAAATACAGAAAGTAATTGGTTTCTGTCCCTTTGCTTCAATGGCATCAGCTCTTGAGCTGCACAAACTCCACAAGTTTATGTAAATCTTCTCCAGCATGATCCAAAGACAATCTTGTGCTTCAATCGAAGCAAAAACGTATGACTATCTGTACAGAGAGTCACATGATCAATGGCAAAAAATGTATTTATTTGATTAGTGACATAGCAATAGTTTTCTGTTTCAGAATCATAAAACTTTATATTTCCAGTTTAAAATAAAAACGGATTTGGTTTCAGACTTTCAAAAATTTTATATTGGACGAATAAAAAATTCTATGTAAAATAATTGTTTGGGGTATATGATACACAATACAGGCAACTTTATGGTTTAATATCAATTAATAATGGGCTAAATTCGCCTGCCTATCAATGCACATCACAAACTCCAATTCTTAAAACCAAATGCACTCCAGTAAAAGTGAAATCCCAGTCTTAATTACAGGTCACAGCAGTGCTTAATAATGAGGTTGTTTACCCCTCTAGAGGGAGCCAATGTAGATTTAATGCCTGCTGGTCAAGTAACCGACCTGAATGCACTCAAACTATGCATACTAAATACTGTATGTGCAATCTGTACATAAGATCAAAACAATGCAACTATTTAGTGGCATTTAGGAAACAGATGGAGTGAAGACATCATAACAGTACTTTATCAACAGGATTTATGACTTTCTTAGTCTCATGTCTGAAGTACATTTGTCTTATTTTGAATAATCTTTAGAGGATTTGGATGCTAAACCTTTTGAATTACACATACTGAACATGTCTTTGAAGATTTTTTTTAAAAAAAGGCTCCAGACTGAGGTTGTGGCATATAAATTAAGGCAAAGAAATGCAATTTACATTTGCAATGCAGGAATATGATGAACTAACCTCCAAACGCGGGCCTCATGGTGAAGTCATGGTCATCCACTTTCAACAACTGCTCTGTTTTCAGTCGCCGTGATTTTGTCACATCCGGTGGCTTCTTTGCCAGTGAGCTGTGGGTTTCAAAGTCACAAAAAAACTCAGATCAGCCTCTTATATCACAAATTTAGACAATGTGCACTATTGCTAGGAATCTACCAGAGGTTACATGAAAAATTCAGCCTGAACCCTCAAAGTCAATGACGTTTACATAATTTCTGTGATAATGCAGCCGCAAAAGTGTAATGACGGATTAAGATCATGCACTGCGCTTGTATCAGCAAATTGTTAAGGCAGTGGTGAACTAACTGCAGCAGTCGGATCTGTTACAAATTACAGGAGATGTTATCGACAGACATTCATATGAGTCCTGAACACTGGATTCATGAACTGTGATTGTCTCAGTCAAACAGTGCACATAATTAACTCTTTATGTGACAATATAACAATCACAGACAATGAGAAGTCGACTGCCTCGTTCCTCTCATTTGTAGTTTAATTTCCTGTATTGAAAATGAGACAGAAGGCAGCTTGCTATGACAGGCACCCTGTCTGCAGTGATACTGCTGGATTTTCTCATGCAAATCTGCACTCTAACAACATGTTAATTCTGCAGATTGTTTCTTTGTTTTAATTTTGTAGACCCATGAAGCTGTACTCATGTGAGATGTTCGTCAGGACAGCTCTGTGCCAACGTACTGTCCTGTGACACATGGCTGTTTGTCTGAATAAGATGCACCAGTTCGAGCACACCAGTGATATGTGTTCGGTTCAGTGGCGGTATCATCTGTCTGGGTCACGTTAATTGCGCACTGGCCCCTGGCCTCATTTATGGCACTATTCTGTCATACAGAAATCAGGCTAATAAAGGTGGTCGAAAAATGAGTCTGCAAAAGACATCAATGAATGAGTTCACACCATCACCTCAGTTCTTATACAGTATGCAGCACGCGTCATCTTGTTACACATAAATCAGACACATTATCATAAAATGCTTGTAATTAGTAATGGACCGATATAGATCCGATACACTAAAACTTTAGTTTAAACTATTTTTACTCAGAAATTGCTAGTAAATTTCACAAATAATTACTAAGAAATGCAGCTAAATTAAACATGAAATGAAAAAGTTAACATTAAGATAAAGACACATGAGATTAGACCATATGGAGATTACCAGAATCGGCCGATAACTGGCCACTTGATCGATTAACAGAAGTGTCATACATTTTCAAAGAATTTTTTGCAGTTTTTAAAAAAAAATAAAATAAATTATTTATAATTATGATTTTTAATTTAACCCTAAAATGCAAAGCTAGCTTTCCCCCATAAAATTCATATAATATGTGGGTCAAAATGCATATGCATAGACTGTATATAACATATAGTATATAACTAAAATCAAGTTAAATTAAAATTCACACTTAATTTAGGCATTCCTAGATTTGCAGATGAAAAGACCACAAGTAAAGCAAAAACTGGCAACCAGACATGCATTTTAGGGTTAATTTCTATAATTTTATATATCTCAGCTGCTATAATTAAATAGTATAATATCGGCCAGACAGCCACTCTGCTCTGTAAATATCAGTATTAGCAGATTGTAAAACCCACTAAACCTTAAACTGAATTGCTGCCTTAAGTAAAAATCAGTCTTAACATGCAGTAATAACTTCACTGATGAATCCAGTTGAAACTGAAATCTCAACAGAAATAATAATAAATAAATACATAATCGTGACTAGTAAAAAAGATGTTGTGTGCACTTGTTGACAGACAGCTTCAGTCAACTTTATTGTGATCATTGCTATACTATTCCTCATAATCATCATCATTATTTGTGAACCCAGCAATGTGCAAGTGAAATATCAATCCAAGTTCAGTTGTCAAAGACTGAAATGCCACTTACGTCCCGTGCTTCTGAGTTTCCACAGCTCCTGTCCACCTCCTCTCTCGCGCGGTATGTTTATAACGGCATTCCCCAAACGAGCCCAGGAAGAGCACTAAAATCAGGAACTGTCTCAGGTAAGGCATTATGCAGAGCAGGTGAGAAATCTACAGGTGTGTCCTGAAATCCAGCTTAATCCATGAACTCGGTGACTCGGGGAAGGCAGCATCTTTCCGCTCTCGGCGCAGAAATCGCTGCAGCTCGCATCTCTGGCATGCGCGATGTGTGGATGGTTTAAATATCAGCGCGGCGCGACGCGACGCATGCAGCAGCTCCGCGCGGCGTCTTCTGCCTGTCATTGGTTATCAGCTGCACAGCTGCTTTGACCACATGGCATCAGCGGTGGACATACACGCCTTTCCCACAGCTGTCTGTACGGCTGGAGGAAAAGACGGATTAAGACACATATGACCTCAAAAATCTCTGCAGAGGAAACTATGAATGCTTTCAGATCTAATGCACGCGGGAAATGCATCCGCTAAAAGCCAAAACATAGCCTACTCGTGATTGACGCAATTCCACACAGGTTTATTCTCGTGGGATCAATGCATTGTAGTTGTGAAAGGACAAGTTCGATTCACTTCCGATTTTACGATTATTTTTGTTTACAGTAGGCCTACTGTGTATTACATAATCGTGGCATTTACTAGCCTATTTTTACTACACTGTACATTCAACCGAACTGAAACGAATTCGTTCTAACCTGCAGCCATATACTGTAATGCATTTTTTTTTACCATTGAGTCATAAACTAATTTGTAGACCGAAAATGGCCCAAAAGATACTTAATATAGCAGGTTTTAAAGCATGATTAAAATACACAAATTACAGGGAGTTTTTTTCCTCAATTATGAATTTTGAAGCGGCTGTTTGTTTAAAATCGTAGCTTCCTTGGAAGAACGAACTCGGAAGGACGCGAGGACAAAACGTTTTTTATAGTTTCTTTCCCCACTGTTTCTTTCAATTTGTGATTTATTTCCTGTTGAGAGAACATCAGACAGTAGGCAGCTTGCCATGACTGGCACCCTACAGTAATACTGCTGGATTTTCATTGTTAATTAGCATGCTTTTTGCATCTGCAACAAGACAAACTGCGTCCTCTGAGTGATTGCCGCAATTCCAAATGTTTCTGTTTGAATGGTAATGATGCAGTTTTGTGCAGACACATTTGATTTACTATAGGTAGCCTAAATAATGTTGGGCAACATGCATAATGTCAATACACCAATGAATATCTGGTGCAATTACAGATATCTGTAACACTGCAATAAGGTCTTATTACTTAATGTTAGTTAATGCATTGAATAATGAGCAATTCAAACTCTATACAGTTAATAAAAATAAACATCACACCAACACACAACACATAATCCAAAAACATTATTATATTTTAAAAGCTTAATAACATTTAACTTTAGTAATTCAATACTCTCATTCTGCTGGTACCCATTCGCTGCATTGATGTGCAAGTGATGTAATGCTAAATTTCTCCAAATCTGTTTTGATGAAGAAACAAACTGATCTGTTAATGGCCTGAGGGTGAGTACATTTTCAACAAATTTTTTGGGGTGAACTATTGCTTTAATCAATGCTTAAGAAGTATTTTCTTGGTTAGTTCATGTTAATAACAAATGGATTCTCATTGTACATTGTTAACTACATATCTGATATCAAACCAAATGGCACTGAAACATCACATTTCACAATAAGTCCTTGATGGAAACGGGACGGGACATCATATGTTTCCTTAAAAATAACACCAGTTGCTTAAGTCTTTGCAAAGACGGCATATAAAATTGAAGTTACTTCTGAGAAAAAGTCTATTTTGTTATCTAACGCAACTGAAATCTTTTCAATCTCATGAAGATTTCACAAACCCCTGGCTTGGGTGGGTGATCTGGAGGTCTGCCTTTGTGTCACTGTCACAGCAGCAGATGGTAAGGCTCTTTTTTCATGCATTTTTCCTCCCACTCACTCAGCTCTGGCTCTACTGCCACTGAAACTCAGCTTATCTGGGATTTCACAGCAATTCTGTGCTGCCACGCCCCAGCTCCGTATCCACTCGATGCCTGCCACTGAGCTGGAGCATCGCCAGTGTGTCACTAAAGGATCTGTTACATAAAAGTTTGTCAGGCCTCTCATATTAAATGGATAAATCTGTCCCCTGCACAGCCAGGGCTTTTGTGTTGCAGTGTTTGCAAATCAAAATGGAGAAATTCAATTGGAAATATAAACAAAGCTATCCTTGGACCTTTTATGTAAAGATGGACTGGTGGCACGTAGGAGGCTCTCCAAACGTGCCGTGTCAGTCTCATGATATCCAGCCCTAACTGTGTCCAAATGAGTACTCCCACATTGGTTCTGCGCTAACAGCCAAGTGACAAAGATTGGCAATCTGAGTGACTCTGATTGGAGGTTACTGCTCATGCAGAAAGGCAAGATTTTTTTGAAGTGCGGAACAAAGCACTGTAGGGCTCTTTTGTGTTAAATTTGCTCATCTCCTCCCTAGATGACAGGTGGTGGAATCATTCTCACCATTCAAACTGCTGGAAACCTCAAATTGTGGAGTAATGTTGCATGCATCACTCATATTTAGATAATAAAAGGAGAGTGACAACAATGTTGTGTCTTTTTCACTGTAATTTTTTTAGCACAGATCCATTGATTGTTTGGCAAAGTGCAATGCTCATGTAAACAATGTCATACTGAGACATCCGTTTTACTAGAGATATGATGAAAGAATTGCACAAAATATATGTTCAGTAATGAAATTACAAGTGTTACTCTAAATCATAACATAGAGATTATGTACAGCCAGGTGTTATGCCATTTATTAAATGGCTAATTAGCATATCAATTAAAAAAGTGACATGATATATTGATTTGAAAATCAGTTGCCTGGGAAAACAGTCAATTATGCAAAAATATTTGAACGCCACAATTTTCCCAGTCAGAAACATGTATTCCGGAGAGCTGTGTAAGTTATTCTAATAGTCATTTTGTTATGATTTCTCATACTTTAAATACAGTAAATAAATAAGTGACATAAAATATTGACCTGAGCTGATTTGATCATTTTGCTATGTTTTTATATATTGAAATACAGTAAATATTGAATGAATGAATAAGCGACAAGGAATATTGATTTGAGTTGAAATAATTTTAGTATGAGAAAAAAAGACTAGAAAATCACTTGCTTTAGACAACAGTGAATTATGCAAAAATATTTGACTGTCAAGATTGGACAATCAGAATTATGTATTCCAGAGAGGCATGTAAATTACTGTAATATTAATTTCTCAGACTTGAAATTCTCATAACATAAGAGGTCCTAGCCTCAAAGATTATTTTAATTACAAATCAGATATTGGAGCGATAATAGATTTTAAATATGTTGGAAATGACTGCAAGCTCAGCATAATCCAACAAAGACGAAAGATAAACCAGTTATAAAACTTTAAATTAATACTGTGGGATAATTATTAATTTATGAATATTTCTCAACATTTATAACTCAAGTGAAGCAGACAGACTGACTGTTTTAAAGTGCATCAATCTGAAATAATTAAAAGTGTAAAATCTGCATACTTTTTTATGTGAAACACAATTAATTATAAGCAAACTAAGTTGCATCTCTGCATACTTTTTTAGTAAGGCTGCTGAACCAACAAAAAGCAAAAAACACAAATTAAAAGTGTAAAACTCTGCATACTGTTTTAGTAAGGCTGCTGCTGCAACTCTCAAAGCCATAGCCCTGCTGGTCCTGAATCTTAGAGAACTTTTTAGGTGCAAAAAGCTGGACACATGCTTTTTATGTGAGCCTTTAACACAGACACTGTAAATGTAAGGCTTTTAAAAGATACACAATAGTTTTGGTGAAGAAATATGTGACGTATAAATTACTTCAATGTAATATTCTTCTTGAAACACTCTATACATAAAGAAAAGAAAGAGATAAACGTGCAATTTTTCACAGAGCTTTATGAAATGATCTTCAGTTGCCTTCAAAATCTGTTTCCTAGGTGATAAACATAAAAACGTTGTTCAGTACTGAAGGTTAATTATAGACAAGCAGATCTTTGAGCTTGTTGTTTCGTGCAACATGTATGATTAATTATCTGATATTTTTTCTGAACTCCAGCAATGTGACATGCAGCTTAACTGAAAAGAATAAAAAAGTAAAGCATCTGTTGTCATTAGCCTTTAACCTTACAGCACGAAACATATGCAATCAGAAGTGAAAATGAGGCCTGTTGTTACCATTGCCAATACAAGGGAACATAAAAACGTAATTTAAAAAATGCATCATTCTTTTCATGTTCTCATCTCATTTAAAAATCATTTGTTAGTTTATTTAAGCATATTGAACTTTTTAAGTGTGACCTTCATTTCCCTTTTACGGGGGTGCAAACAAATTATGGCATTTGAAACGTGAAAATAGGTCACAAACAAAAAAAATTGTTAAATTGTTAATTTATCATTAAATTGAATGTTTGCCTCGGTTCCTGACAAATTGAAATGGTTCTTAGATTTGCTGGATGCTGAGAGCCTAAATTATAAGTTATCTTTAATGAGGCACTTCTGAATTGTTAATAATATTCGGGCTGCATATTCATGTGTCAGCGGGAGGTAAATTCACAAGTCAGATCTGCTGTTTTTCCTCCAACTTTTTCATTTCGTTGGGGAAATAGCGAGGTCAGAGAAACGCAGGCTGGATGCTGGGCTGTCCTCACTCATCACAGAATCTGGGGCTGTTGATCAGGGCCAATAGTTATGCAACAACAAAGATTACTTTTAAGAGAGGTTGAAACTGAAGAGAGTTCCTCTGGACTTCAAATCATCTCGCATCATTTTATCAGCTGTTTGGATTCTCATTCTGACGGCACCCATTCACTGCAGAAGATCCAGTGATGTAATGCTAAATTTCTCCAAATCTGTTCTGATAAACAAAACTCATCTACATCTTGGATGGCCTGAGGTTGGATACATTTTCAGCATATTTTCATTTTTGGGTGAACTATTCCTTTAACAAATTAAAGCTATTGTAAAGTTTTACCAAAATAACAAAAGATAAATGATTTGTGCTTCAATCATAATGTTGCACAATAACAAGCAATACGCAAACTAAACTAAGAAGCTTAAATATACATTGAAAATCCATCAACAGTGTGTATGTGTAGCACACAAGAGCAGATGTATCTGGATAACTTGACATGTGTCTGATGTGTACTTCATGTCTAACAGCACAAGTTACATGAAGACTGCTCTCTTTTCACAGAATCAATGAAGACCATGTGAAGAGCCCATAAAGCCTTTTCTTAATGTGGAGCGACAGCTTAAGTCTTGAAGCAATCTAATCCTCTATGACAGCCTCTGATTGGTACATTCACTATAGCTGCTGACTAGTTGTGACTGAGAACTACGGCTGATAGATTTAAATTACATTCGTTTTGACATGGCAACAGCAACACTATTTAAAATGCTGCTAGTAAAGAGTCCTTCTTTGATTCTAATATATTCACACTAAGAGAGAGTTTCTAGTTCTTCACTTCACCCATGTGTCTTAACAATACATAAGCGCAAAAGGAAAAGCCCTCAGTCACAGATGCGTCCCTGCTCTCGACTAAGTAAATAGCGTTTGGCCCTCTGATAGAGATTATAATACTAAACATGAAATTGTCTTACATAACACATTGTAGTTTCACTACAGATGATTTAGTGTCCATCCAGAGAGGAGCAGCTCTTGCGTAAGCGGCTCTGACCTCATGAGATTTACCCATCAGGCTTCATTGCTGAAGCAAAGGTATCCCCTGGGATTAGCGCTGGTTCTCTAACCCCGCAGCGAGACACTTCCACTGCACACGCATTAACCCTGACAACACACAACAACCACTAAAATCAGTTACATGATATTAGCGCCGGGGCGGAGACGGGACCTTGTACTTCCTGTGACGCCAAAGAAGTTAATTGTTCCTTGCAAGCAAAAGCTAAGTGTGGATGGCCTGGAAAGAGAAAAGTGTCTGATTCAATCATCACTTCCTGCATTTGGTTAAATGTGAAAATAAGAATCATATTTGGAAACAAGACATTATGAATTAAGAAATATGTCTATTATAAATTTAGATACGTGGTAGTGAAATAAAATAAAAAAAACTATTTTCCCGTAGTTGTGAGTGACAAAGAAAGGGACTTTTTTTTATTTATTTTTTAAACAAAATCACTTTCATTTTTTTAAACAAAATAAATATGCTGCAAATTAACATAAATTTTTTTTATACTCAATATGGCAACTGTACATGCCAGTGGTTCTCAACCTTTTTGACTCTTAGACCCTTATTGTCAAACACATTTTTTATATACAATATTTTCTCAAGTATTTTTGCTATAATTATGATAAAGATGTTTGTTTTTAATATGTTTTGCAAACAGAAACTACTGTATCAATAGTTATTGAGGGGGGAAATAAAGAAATAGCATTAGTTGTTTAATTATAATATTATTTGTATTATAATAATAATTCATTTGAATTATTTAAGTCATCCTGTGCCCCCTTGGAAGTTTGAAGAGGTCTTCTAATGGGTCCCAGCTCCTTGATTGAGAACAACTGGTATATGCAAAACAACCAATCATATGCTTGTTTGTTCATTTAAAGTTGCTGAAATGCTTCAATTACAATTTTAATTAAATGAATAGACAAAAAAATTCATAACATCAAGTCAGATCAAAAAAAAAATCAACAGCAGATAAAAAAAAAAAAAACATTAAATTAAAAATTAAATTCTACTTTTAATCAAAATCAATTTTTTTTATTTTATTTTTACTACGAATAAAAAAGAAAACAGAAAAGATATTCGTGCCCTAAACGTGACAAAAGTATGATCTAGCACTTGTGACTTTTAGCACAGATTTTTTTCAAGGTAAAAAAAAATATTATTGAAAAAACAAAAAGGTTGCATTCTTTGCAAAACATTTAAAATATGGACAGCTAAATTAGTTGTGCAATATATTTAATGTACACAGCGGTCTGTATTGTCTATTTAGACAGGTAAAGAACAGTAAATGGCCCTAAAAAAGCTGCTGAAAAACTGAAATCACAAATTTAAGTAAATAAAGAAAGAATATGTGAAACTGAATAGCTATTTAACCATCAATAACAAAGTAAAAAAATGGGGCATTCATTTTTAATTTTAACCAATTAAAAATGTATGTAAAAAAATCACTTTCTTGTTTTACCATGTATGATCTTGCATTTGTGACTTTGGAAATTACTTTTACCATGTTTTTGTGAGAAACTGTAGCACAGTTGATTGATTTTGAGTAAAAAATATTAATGAAAATAACAACAAAAAAAGTAGCTTACTTTACAAACTTTGCATGAACAGCTAAGTTAGCTGTGCAAGATATTTAATGCACAACGGAATCTATATTGCCATTTTGGATCACTGAAGAGCAGCAAGTAGACCTGAAGAAGATTCAAAGAACAAGCGAAGTCTGTGTGAAGCCTTCACTCTGGAGTCACTGTAACAGGATGGAGGGCTTTCAGTGCTCTTCAATGAGGATGCACCTGAGTCCCGTTTGGCACGGTCTGCCTGCTCCACCTCCTCTGGCTCAGAAGCTTCCGACTCCTCTGCACTTTCAAGCGCACGTCAAACACCTCTTCTATGGCTTTCTTAAAACAGTGGAAATTGTAATCGATAAGTCCTGGGTGAGCAAAGACAAGTGTAATTAGCCTGCGGTAGGAAAGTTGTTCGACCCATTCCCAAATTGGATCTTTGAATTAAGATTGTGACACACATAACAAGAGATGTCATTTAGCTTTGATCCAGAGAAAGAAAAAAATTGATCTACATAAAATATTTATTAACACCTACATACAGACATACTTTGAAAGCTAGTGTAAAACAGACAGTTCCACTTGACGGGTGCCAACTAAGATTTTTGAACCCACAAATGATTAAATATTCATTTTGAACAGAAAGAAGAGAATGAGTTCAGTTGAATATAGTGAGAAAAACTGAATAAAATGTATATATTACTTTATGATGCAGAACATGTAAGTTATGTCATCCAAGAAGCCAGTGCAAATCTACGCCTTTGTAAAATGCCTTGTTTTCCCCGCTGACTAACATGATTGCTCATGATACTCTCCCTAACCCCCTTAGTAATTCCTAGCATGAATACTGTATTTCAATCTTCATTAGCCTCCCAAGGATTCCACTAATTATCCCATTCTCTCATGTGAGTGCCGCTTTACACCAGCAGGTTCTTTTCTGACTGATTTAAGACAAATGAAGTGTAGTTGTAATTGCTAAAAACAGCTTGTAGGCAAAAGCTGATCTTTAGGTCTTTATTGTAGTCCCTATTGAATCCATATGTGCTGCATGAGGATTACTGGGGGAACTGTTAATAGTTAATAAACATTTTGCTGCATGCTGTTTTTTTTTAGCCTTTTATCATCTTTTTAAATTTTCAAAATTTCACCATATCACACTAAAACACTCAATACAATTATCTTACACATTTTTTTACTCTTGTAAATATTTCTATTTAATTTTTTTTAGTCAATTTCTGTATAGGAACAAACCTAAAACCCAGAGCAATTGCAAAGTGAATTTTTTTTTACTCAATTAAACGTGCATATACACTACTGTTTAAAAGTTTGGGGTCAATAAGTTTCTTCAGGTTTTTGGAAGTCTCTCATGTTCACTAAAGCTTAATTTATTTGATCAAAAATACAGAAAAAAACACTGGTATTGTAAAATAGTTTTAATTTTATTATATTTTAAAATGCATTGTATTACTGTAATGACAAAGCTGAATTTTCAGCATCATTACTCCAGTTTTCAGTGTCACATGATCCTTCAGAAATCATTCTAATATGCTAATTTAATGCTCAATAAATATTAATTTAATGTTGAAAATAGCAAGTGGTAAATTTGTTCAGGATTTTTTGATGAATAGAAAGTTCAAAAGATGACCATTTATTTGAAATTTAGTAATTTTTGTAACAATGCCTTTACTGCCAGTTTTGACAGTGATTAAAATAATGCAAATATATAAAACAAAACAACATAAATAATAAAAAAACTTTTCAACAGTAGTATATAAAATATAAAACATAATAAAAACTAGATGATTGAAACAACATACAGAAGTGCTGCAAGAGAAATCAGCTATTTTTATAAATGGACTTTAACAATAAATTAACAATAATATTTACACCAAATAATCCAGAAAGCTTTTGTGTTTCTCCCGTCTCGCAAAAAAAAAAAAAAAAATAAAATCGTATTTGTATTGATATCTTAAAGAGATTCATCTGGTTGGAAACCTCTTACATCTACACACCAGGGCAAGGAATTTGGTGACCTCTTTTAGGTACTGGACCGTAGTGTTGTTCAAGTGGATTATGGCCATTGATTCTTTATCATAAGGAGTTCCCACCTCATCTCCAGTCAACCTATATAAAAAATAACAACAATAAAAACAAAGCACAACCAAAAACACAACTCTCTCATCATGTCTTCCCTGGTCTCAGCAGTTCCAGAGACATCTCATGCTATTTTTTTGCACTTGTCCTTCAGTTTGTATGATAAATGCACATAATGACTGTGTCCCTGACGGGCGGCTTCCTGTGAGGATGAAGAGCAGCGTGAATTACTGCTCCATCAGGAAGACACTTTCCCAATTCAGCTTGAGAACAGACTGGATACAGCTGAAAAATTGTGCAGTGTGGAACAGATGTTGATTCATATCATAATTATCAAAAATGAACAGATGCCCTGTCATAATCCCCCCTTTTATAACCAAACAAATTCATGCTATTATGCATGGATGTTACAAATATATAAATATTTTCCCACAAAAAAAGAAAGTACGGAAAAGATGATGAGCAAATTGAGTCGACATAATAAAGCATGTAATTTGGAGCTTCCTGAAACTGAGAACACGAATCAGTGTCAATATGATGAATAGGGAACAAATAAGCAACTTATTAATTTCAATGAGTTACAAACAAGGCTTGCGGAAATTTATTCCACAGCAGCTCACCAAATCTACATAAAAGCCATATACTGCATATTAATGCACAAGCTGTCAGTCATGCTGAAATGGGCTGAACTGACATGAAAATCTTGTGCCTTAAAGGAATTCACACAAAAATGAAAATTTTATGATTATTTACCCCCAAACCATTCAAGATGTATATGACTTTCTTTCTTCAGACGAAGGGAAATTAAGGTTTTCATAAAAAAATTACATACTTTTTAACTACAAATACTCACTTTGGTCCAGCTCTCCAATACACGTTCATGAGACGGTTTAGTTCACAACCTCTTGTGTGACATAGTTGGCAAGAACCGGCCAGTTGTTTACAGGTGTGGAGAACAAGCACTGTCCAAAAGTTGAATGGTTGCTGCTGTATAATTGTGTTAATTTGTTGTTAAAAATGGTCCGGGCATGTGTGTATCATAGCTTGTGAGGCTTGTGCCGCCACGTCAGCCTCCTCTATCTAAGTTCTTCATCCATGTACTTGGTATCAAAGAGGTAGTGTTGAGTGAAAAACATCATCATCATCATCATCATCATCATACAACATGGTTGTTTTGCACTGTTTTACATTGTGAAGGATGCTTGACATGTAGTCTTTGCACGTTCCTCTTAAACCAAGTTGAACCAAGGCCAGGCCATTTGTAGTTAAAAATTATGTAATTTTTAATTTTTCCTGAAAATGACTGATTGTTTCGCTAGAAAAGAGCCTTATTTGTCATGTGGATTACTTGCTGCCTAAATAAATGCTGTTGTCACAAAAGGTCTACGTTGGGCTCTTTTCACCTGGAGTGTGAAATTCTGAAATGCTTTCTTCCAAAACCTTAATTTCTTTTTGGCTGAAAAATAGACATCTGGGATGGCCTGTGGGTGAGTAAATAATAAGAAAAAATTTAATTTTGGGTGAACTTTTCCTTTAAACTCCATGCCTCTCAGTTAAAGACTAATACCTATTCATCAGATAGTGATGAGGTGGCCCATCTGCTCTTGCAGGCCACCGAGAACTGACATATGTGGGGCCCCGGGTCAGGCCTGTGTTCCTGTACCTACCCAGACCGCTCTGTCCCGTCAAATTCCAGGACAAACTGGGTCAATGGCGCTGGAGGTGCCACTCTCTGCCCTTCCAATGTTTATAGCCAGCGTTTACATATCCCCAAGTTATATGCTACTAATTCACAAAAAATTAAATTCCATCCAACAACAGCTATAGGGAAACAAGGTTGTTGGATTTTATCATGTATTTTTTAGATGAATGGCAAAAAAGAATTATAGTGCTCTATAGGGTACAAACATGTCTCGCAGTTTAATGTGACTGTGGTGTGATTGCCATCCGGCGTCACTCACCCATAGATGCATGAGATGTCGATAACCACATCTATCATGTCACAACACAATTCATAGGTCTGCATGTCCACCGGGCTGCTGTCGGTTGCTATGTAAATCTTACTGACCACATCAAAGAGAAAAGCCTTTTCAATCCCTGAATTCTGCAATGAGAGCACAGGACGGGGTTAGGGGTCAGCTGTTATTCTTAAGAAGAAATGCAGCGGAACAGGACATCATATCTAAGAACACTTTGAAGTGGAAATGAATTACGCAACCAAGTAATCAACTGCATTGCAAGTACTGTTGTTAGAAAATGCATTTAATTCTAT
Organism: Cyprinus carpio; assembly: GCF_018340385.1. Classification (NCBI taxonomy): domain Eukaryota; kingdom Metazoa; phylum Chordata; class Actinopteri; order Cypriniformes; family Cyprinidae; genus Cyprinus; species Cyprinus carpio. The sequence continues at coordinate 6,415,837 of NC_056588.1, read as the reverse complement.
AAAAGCTGTTGAAAGCCTCTTCCCAAGTTATGTGACTTTTCCCATGTGACTTTTTTGACAGTTTTTTTAAGCATAACAGTAAAAAATTATAATCAATTATATTTGTACTTTATTTAAATTTATATTTTACATTTAAATTCATTGATTTACATTTATTTAATAAAAAATACAGTAAAACAGTAATATTGTGAAATAATATTACTACTTGAAATAACTCTTTCTATTTTAATATATATAAAAAATATATTTTTCCTGTGATGGCTTTATTTTATATTATTCAATATTATTCTTAATGTTGAATACAGTGAGAACAGTGAAAACTGCTTAATATTTTTGTGGAAACCATAATATTTGTATCAGGATTCGTTGATGAAGAGAAACCTCAAAAGAACAGCATTCATTTGAAATAGAAATATTTTGTAACATTATAAATGTATTTACTGTCACTTTTGATTAATTTAACGCGTCCTTATTGAATAAAAGTGTTTATTTTATTCTTTTAAAAATGTATCTAAATATAGTTACACAACACGAAACAATCAATCAAAACAAACAATTCAAAAAAAAAAATTAAAATAAAAAACAGATTAAAATAGATAAGAGATTTTAGTCTTCATAATAAAAAATCCATAAATTGCTCAGTTATTGTACTCATGTAGCAGTCTTTTCATCCTTTCAATTTACCCTCTGCTGCCACCAACTGGCTAATTTAAAAAACTAAAAAAGTATTTATGATTCTGCTAAATGTAATTGCTTTCTTGCTCAACATTATAATAAATCAGTTTACCACTCTTTTAATTCTAAACTTTCCATGCATCATTGATTGCTAACATTGACGTCTTAGTTAATCATAAGTTTCACTACCTCAGCTAAAAAAATGAATGAATTACTAGAAATTGAAATGTTCTAAATGATCAGTCATTGAGCAAGAACATAATTAATTCAACACTAAGCACTGATCAGAGATTCACTTTGGTTATCCATGCTGAAAATAAGAGAAACTAAGATATAAAGAGGTGCATGGGCCACACATCTACTCACAGATATAAAAATGTTGAGCAGATTCTCAAGGGTGGGAAGCTGAGGGATGAGTTTTTGCACAACTTTACTGAAGGCCTCAAAGATTGAATGATCATAGATGCTTGTCAAGTAGAAGCTGAAAGAAATAATACATTTCACATCACAAATCCAACATCTGATGATTTCAAGAAAGCCACATAATATCTGAGCTGTTATGATACCAACCTCAAGTGTATTCTTTCTAAACCAGCATCGGCTAGATCATCATTGGTTCGTTTGTGTATGTCCCTCTGTTTCTCAATCTTGTGGTCATCTGAAAGGCCGTCCACCTTGTGGATGAAGACCTCGAAGTTGATGTCAGGATTGACCTTGTAGGCTCTTGTCACGGTGAGGTGAAGTCTACTCAATGCCTCCACGTAATCGTCCTGCACAGTAACACATTTGTAGTGTATTTTTAGAAAACAGACAGACAGATAGATAGATAGACAGATAGACAGATATTTCACCTGAGAGTCTATGACAAAAATGAGAGCCCCTGTGCCACGAAATATCATCTCATAGTCGAATGTGGGGTCGAAGAAATCAATCTGACCAGGAAAGTCCCAGATTTGGAAGCTGACAAAGGAACTGTTGGAAACATCCTCTCGACAAATCTTATTAGTGCTCTCCAGAAACAGAGTCTCGTTGGGTGACATCTTGTGGAATACAACTTTCTGAATGGAAGACTTGCCACTTCGCCTCAGGCCCATGAGCAGGATCCGAGGTTTCACCTCACAGCTGAGTGGATCACTGAAGCCCAGCACTGTACAACAGCCAAACACAGAAACACTGCTTGTGAACCATCAATCATCATAAATACATAAGCCACATTTGGTTAATGGTAAACCAAACCCAGGAATCAAACAAAACTAAACCGAGCCCATGAACTGCTAGTGACATTTATTTTAATACTTTTACTCATCAAAGCAGCAATTACTGTAAATTGACTAAAAGTGACAGTAAAGACCATAAAAGCTGTTTTTTTTTCCAGAACTTTCTATTTATCAAAATACATGACCATTTTTATAAACAGTCTGGGCTCCAGACTAACATTTGAGAGCAGTGGCATTAGCAACACTAAGTTCTACATATGGTGTGGCCATAAGCAGATTTGGTAGCGCTGGGGGTGTGGGGGTAGTAAAAATAAATAATATATCATTTTATAAAAATAAGTGCAGTTAATAATAATATTATATATATAAAAATAAGTGCAGTTACTAATAATATTATATGTAATAAAACATTTATTTCACGGTAATACAGAAAATTTATATATTCTACTCTTATTAAATACCATCATTAACCTTCAAAATCATAATAAAAGAAACACTTTTTGCTTACTTTAACTCTTATTAAATGTACCATTATTCTTCTTTAAAGGGATTATAAAAGAAACACTTTTTGCTTACTTTATGTGTGATTCAAGGCATTTTGTGGCTTTTCTTTCCTCATACACACACACACACAAAAAAGCAAAACTCTGACATAATTTGATTTCTTGACGATTTGATATCTTATAATAGTGATTTTATCATCTTAAAGTATAAAGCAAAAAAGTGGAAATGAAATGACTAATAAGCCAATAAGTGCTCCTCTGGTGCCATCTACTGGTTACAGTGGTAATAACTTTTTTGTTTAATAATTGTTTAAAATTATTGTTTATAATGTTTAATAATTCTGACTGGATTTGTTTATATAGTCAGGTTAAGGCGACTGGTACAGTGGTCTGTTGTCATCTCCGTGTGGTCCTATTTGGTATTGCAGCTTGACTTGTAGTTATTATAGAAAATGCTGTAAACAAATGTGACATTTATATTTTCCTTACATTTTTTGCTGTTGAAAATTGTGAATTATGAAAATTAAAAAAATAAATGCTTCACGTCTTAATAATACTTCAACTATCAATAATCAAAAATCAAAACGCCTCAATACTTAATATTCTTTCATACTTTAAAACAATTATCTTTATTTAAAATGTTTCAAATATTTTTCCTTTTCTTATACCGTGATAAATCATACATACATATACACACATATACACACACATATATATATATATATATATATATATATACACATATACTGATATATATATTATATATATATATATATAATATATATATTATTATTATATAATATAATATATGTCTATAATATAATATATACACCGTACAGACCAAAAAGTTGGAAAAATTACTATTTTAAATGTTTTTGAAAGAAGTTTCTTCTGCTCATCAAGCCTGCATTTATTTGATCAAAAATACAGAAAAAAAACATTAATATTGGAAATATTATTACAACTTAAAATAATATTTTCTATTTGAATATACTTTAAAAAAATAATTTATTCCTGTGATGCAAAGCTGAATTTTTCAGCATCATTATCCGAGCCTTCAGTGTCACATGTAACATCCAGTCTATCACATGATCATTTAGAAATCATTCTAATATTCTGATTTATTATGAGTGTTGGAAACAGTTCTGCTGTCTAATATATTTGATGAGTAAAAGGTTAAAAAGAACTGCATTTATTCAAAAAAAAAAAATCTAATAATATATATTCTAATAATATATTTTCTTTATTTTCTTTACTATCACTTTTTTATCAATTTAACACATCCTTGCTGAATAAAAGTATTGATTTTATTTAAAAAAAAAAAAGAAAAAAAATTACTGACCCCAAATTACTGACCAGTAGTGTATATTGTTATTACAAAATATTTATATTTTAAAAACATAGCTTCTTTTTTTTTTTTTTTTTTTACTTTTTTATTCATCAAAGTATCCTAAAAAAATATCACATGTTCTGAAAAAATATTAAGCAGCAGAACTGTTTCCAACTTTGATAATGAATCATCATATTAGAATGATTTCTAAAGGATCATGTGATAATGATCCTAAAAATTCAGCTTTGCATCACAGAAATAAATGATAATGTAAAGTATAATAAATTTAAAAACAATTATTTTAAATTGTAATACTATATAAAAATATTACATTTTTTCTGTATTTTTGATCAGATAAATGCAGGCTTGGGCATGAGCAGAAGAAACTTCTTTCAAAAACATTAAAAAATAGTAATGTTTCCAAACTTTTGGTCTGTACTGTGTATATATATATATATACATAAATATACACCATACATATATCTGCACACACACAAAAAAAAAAAAAAAAAACATATAAATATATATATATATATATACACACACACATATACATATATATATCTTTTCAGTCTCTCTGGTTGTCTTGAATGTATGTCATATGCCCATAGTAACCACCAGAAACCAGCTCATTATGCCCTTGAGAGCGGCATGTCCTGCAGGTACTGACTACTGCGGTACACAATAACACCTGATTAACATGCCGTCATCAGCCAACAAAGGTTATTAATTACTTTAGTCAGTGTGCTGCAGATTTTGACAAAACAGTTAGATGTGGAGTCCCTCACCTGAAAAGAAAAAGCATGCATTTAAATGAATAATAACTAGTCTAAAATGAAAGTACACCTAATTTTAATAGAAAAGGTATGTTTAAATATAACTGCAGCTGGCTCTAATGTTTAAAACAAACCTAAAAATGACATTTAATAACAAAAATGATGGCTAAACAAGTTTTTTCTTTTATACGAGACAGAACATTTTGACATGAAACGTCGTAAAGGAGGTTTTAGAATAACTGTCATTTTTATTTGATTTCAAAACAGTATCATTCTGCATCACTGCACATACTTTATCTAAAAGAGATGCCAAACCACCAATAATACAGGCTTGTGACAAGTTCATACACTCCCAAGTAGACATGTAGCAAAGTGAAAAGAGAAGTGGCATACTCATCCCATCAGTTTGAATCATATTACCAGAATTTGACTGCTGGAGAGCATGAGTGTGGAGTTGTGGGCAAATCCTACACTGGAATTATTCCACTCCTTCATATCACATGCTGCAGCTGATTTGATGACTGTGACCTTGCTAGCTCTCAGCTGAGGAATGTCAACTGCATTTGGTGAGACTGAGGGACACTTCTAGTCTCAAAATACAGCCTCAGGAATCCTGCAGTGTTTATCGAAGTGTCCAACTGTGCACCACGTAGTGTTTGTTGAATTGGTAAACAAATGTAAACTCGAGTCAAAAAAAACTTCAGCTGACTGAGCTGAAGATAACAGTTTGGAGCTAAAGCTGTGTAGAAACAATGAGCTGTAAGCAATGCCTTATAAACATATAAATCTACCTGCTTTCTAGGAAATCTTGCCTAACAGGTATTATGAAAGTCAAACAGCCAAATATGCTAAAAGCCACAAATCCATATAGACTATATATAATTTAGACATTCTTTAAATAAACCAGTTGAGAAACCAAATGTGTGCACCCTTATTAATAAATACCTTAAAAATAAATTTTATGGTATTTCCAACTTCCAATTTCCAAAGTACCATAGTTACTAAAAACCATAATTGTTTTCAAGTAGCTATATTTTATGATATTGGTGGCCAATACCAAGTTAGCAAAGTTTTACTGTACCATGATTAATATCATGGCGACCATATTTTCCACCAAAACACCTTAGCGTTATTTATAAAACCATAATACATTTTTATGGGTTCTCAATTGTTTATGAAGCTTGGAGAATATTTAATTGAATATTTACTCTCATTTATTTATTAATGACATTGGCGGACATCTAATTACATTAGTTCATTAATAAATCCATCATAAATATTTACTAAACAGGGTTTCCACCAAAAAATTAAGTTACTTAAATTATTGGCGACACTTTCAAAACCATAATAAATTTATATCGGATATCACACAGTGGAAATTTATATAATTTAATGAAATAGTTCTTTATTTATGACTTTGCTGGCTATCAAGTTATCACAGTTGTGTTATAGTAACAAATGAACCTGTCTTTTAAGAGGGAAACATTGTTACAAAGGTAATTGTTTTGTAACGGCTTTATACTTAGCGCTCGTTCAGAAACACGTAAAATACACACGAGCCCTTATTTATGGGTGATAAATGAACACTACCCTCTAACCTCCTTCATCACAGCCGCAGTCTCCGTCCTCGAATGTGTCGAAATCATCATCATCGTCATAATAATCGAACGACAGCGCCTCGTTTTCTCCGTCCACTTCATTATATTCCCGTTCGCTTGTCATTCTCCGAGTTTGAGAAATTTAATCTGAGGAGGCAGCCAAACTTTTGCACATTGTCACCTGATATGGCCAAGCCATGGTGAACTTTCACCTCCCCCTCGCTCTCTAGCTCTGTGACACACACACAGCAGCCCGCCAGGAATCCCAGCACACTGTGACTATTCATCACTATCATCACAGAATGAAGAGCTGCACTGCAGAAGAACTTTTTGAGAGAAGACGGAGAGGAGAAGACGCCTCCCTTCTTATCTCCTTCCTCAAACAAACAGGCTATGCATGGACTCCAAAGATGGCTGTGGATCTCGGGAGATGTAGTCTGTTCTTCACAAAGGAAACTTGTTCTATTATATATATATGAGAATTTATAATGCATTTATTATATTTAGTGAGCTTATAATAACTTCTTGTTCTATTTTTATATATATATATATATATAGATATATAGATATATATAGATAGATAGATAGATAGATAGATAGATAGATAGATAGATATAGATATTCTTATAGCCTGTGTGAAATATAAATGATTAATAATAAGTAAAAGACTAACTATAATAGTAACACAATATTTTACTAACATACATAATAATACTGAAATGTATCAAATATAATAGATATCCAACGATCTTACAAAATACTAATAATTCAATATCAATAATTGACAACAGTAATGATAATAACATTTTTGCTTTTATTATTAGTATTATATACAAATGTATTTAATTGTTATTTAATTAAATAAAACATTATCAACTAACATATATCTAAACAAACTAAATAACTTAACTTATTTCAAATGTTGATTTCGTAGCCAGTCGACAGATGGCGCTGTAAGTGCTGTGATGTATCACTCAATAACTATTTATAGAGAATATTAAAGCACGTTTATGAGAGACGAGTGTCATTTTCTCTTTATGTTCACCGCTGCAAAAACTGTATAATAAATATTTTTGATATTAAGATTAATTTTCTAGTTTAGCTCTCGTTCTGTTGGGTGCAAACCTACAGTCTCAAACTTTATTATTGTACATACTTTGTCCTGATGTTCCAATAGGCCTCACAACCAAATAAGGGAACATTCGATCCATTACCTAATATGGAAATAAAGACAATTGCTTTAGAGAGCTGCACAATCTTCTGATTCCTCAGGGTCATAACTAGTCTGTTTAACTTCAAAGGATTAAATGGCTCTTTTTTACAGCTAATATTTTTTACATTTTTAAGTTCGGAAATCACTTACAGTACAGTTAGGCTATATAGAATAAAGAACAGGTTTAAAGGTATATACTGTAACACTGTAACATACTATACAGTGACTCCAGTTTGAACTACAGCCCATCTTCTCTTGATAGCCATACTGTGGTCTCACAGGATTTGACCTACTGCAATACCTCTGCTTCAATACAGCCACAAAGCCAGCAGACTGCCTGCTCATGTGGGTAATTTCCTCTGGGACAGCAGGCTGTGAGTGTGGTTAGGTGGTGTAATACAGATGTTTAGCGTGTGCACTATGTGAACTCTGCCCTTTTACTTTCTCATTCCAGCCACTGATGCTGTGGAACCCATCTGCCCCAAAAGAAACTCTAAAAAGGTATTTATTAAATTAATAATAACAACCATCATTAACTAATCTAAAATAAAAAATAAAACTTAATATAAAAAATTTATCTTTTAAAAAACCAGACTTTGTTTTGTTTTTAGCAGACACTGCTTCAGAAAAACCATAAACACACTATATCATAAAACTATATTGCACTGGTACAGTATATTATACATGGATCGTATAGAAATAATTTACTAAGCACAGATAATTAATTTAGACAATATACTGTTGTTGCTTATTGACAGCCCAGGTATCAAGTGATTTCAACAGTTTTGCTTTGAATGTACCAGACTTTGTTTTGTTTTTAGCAGACACTGCTTCAGTTTAAGCTTTGAGGGCAGCTGATCATATAAAATAAAGATCAGCTTAGAAATGATCCATGAGGCTCGAGCTATCAGCAGAAAGACAGCAATAGCTGGAGCTTTACATCTGTACTGATTCTAACTGTCATATAAAATAGACTATATACTGTACTGTAAAAGGTCTACAATATATGCTGAAACAATACATGATTTGCATTGATTTATTAAATATTTTAAATGGAGCAGAATTAAAATAATAATCAGAATAGTACAGTATTAAACTATTAAAATGACATGACATTTTAAGTTGAATATTTATTATTATTATTTTTATTATTGGTATTATAGTGTCTGGATGGCATTTCCCTGGTTGTGTTCCTTAGATGAGCAGAGATTGTAACTTCTTGTTCATTATTTTATGATATCTAACATGGATCCACCCATCTGGCTTTCAAACACTTTTCATTTTCGTGTTATCCTAAAATGAATCTTCCCTGTGAATGGAGTAATTCATGAATCCACATGATTTATGCGGCCTTTAGAACAAACTGCATGAGCAAAACACACTCACCCAGAAATGCTGTATTCTTATGATTGCATGCAACATTTCCACCCACTTTAAACTCCCGGATGTTGCATCTCTGTCACCATTAATTAAAAAAAAATACATACAATGACATTAAAAAGTCACGCATAAAGACCTTATTGATATATTATACAATTTTTTAGAATTTAAAAAAAGATAAACACTCATCATTCACCTACCTCCAAGTTTTGTGTTCTTTTTTCTATTTAACTAGTAAAAGAGACACCAGAGCTCTTCTCCATCTGTCCTACCATGACCCCAACATGTGAATGCAATATCATGCTTCCCTCAAACACCTGCTTTACTTTGCTTTAAGGAACAGATTTAGAGAAAAACTTAACATTACATCACTTGCTCACCAATGGATCCTCCGCAGTGAATGTAAGTGAAGAACACTAATGAAAATTTATTCAAAATTTAAAAAAAATAATAAAATTAAAAAATGTTGGCAGTTTAATTCAGTATATGATCAAGCAGAAACTTCTGTCAGTATGATTGTGGGTGTAGAACAGCAAAACTGAATAAAAATATGATTTAATTCAGTCTCATAACTTAAAGAATTTTAAATATTTATGTACAAAGGTTGCTTTAGTGCAGCAAAACATTAATAATTCATTAGCTAGACTAAAAGAGGTTATAAGCACAATTATTTCATGAACTGTTGAGCAAGACCAGAGCTCTTCTCCATCTGTCCTACCATGACCCAATTTAACTAGTAAAAGAGACACCAGAGCTCTTCTCCATCTGTCCTACCATGACCCAGCTGTAGCTTTTAGGACTCTCATCTGGGACATCTTGCTAAACCCATGAGATCAAACTCTGCAACTCTTCAATCTTTCTCTCTAGCACATTTGGTCCAGGCTATTCATGTGTCCATTGTTTAATGCATATTTTTTATGCTGTTTTCAGCAATCTCTCTAATGCTTCACCATTGCTGTATGCAGTCAAAATCACTCTTCAGTGACAAAATGAGATCATCACGTGCTCTTTTCTGAGAAATACTCAAGCCAAATCAACAAAACGCTGATTCTCTTGCCCATAGACCTAAAGGAAAGACTACAATGATTCTCTCTCTGTTCCTGTGCGAAGAGGGATTACCCATGTGACTCTTTTAATGTCAGTAAAGCCAGCTGGTCAAACGCTCTCGGTCTGTAAGTCCCTGTGTGCGGGATTGTGGCGCATCTGCGTGTGATTTCTTTTATGTGAGCATGCGTGTCTTGTTTTCCACAGGACGGCTGCTATCCAGTTCACCTGGTCTCACATAACAGTCACACTGAGGCAGCGCTCACTCCACAGGGGGTAGACGGCAGTTACAAAGGTGGCCTGGAAGATGTAAACTCATGGTCTATCTCTTTTACTTCTCTTTCTGTGTCTGTGTTGACCACTATTCCCTTGAGAGAATGATAAGAAGGCTAAAGCCAATATTTTATTTTCAATAACTTCTAGCAAGTTTTAATGTGGCTGATGTATGACCTCTGGTGGCCTTTGTGCTTAGAATATATGGCCACACAACAGTGCTAAATGTTAAATCAAACTGGATGTGTTTTTGTTTTTTCCAGGGTCATCAGACAGCCCTGCACCGGGCAGCTGTTGTGGGAAACCGTGACGCCATCTCTGCCCTCATCCATGGAGGCTGTGCACTTGATCTACAAGACAAGGTCTGTTCATTTGCAATCAGTAAATCATCTTTTTGTTTCATCATGAATATTAATAACAGAACTGCTGTAATTTAAACAAATCAAGATTCAAGAATCTTGTTAGCTGTAAATAAACCTGTCAGATGTAAAAATCCTGACTACTGTGGGAATGAGTCAGTTTTGTTAACTGAAAAACTGTTTGTTTGTGTTAAAATCAATGCTATCGAATCTGGTTTTCTTTTATCAGGAAGGAAACACTGCTTTGCATGAGGTATCATGGCATGGCTTCAGTTCATGTGTAAAGCTATTGGTCAAAGCTGGAGCCAACGTCCAAGTGAAGAACAAAGTAAGTCAATATTTCAACATTTTCTTTAGGATTAAATCAGATTATATATTTAAAAATGTCAATTTTCTCTAGTTTCTTTAGAGACCCCAACAAATATTTTGAAAAGCAAACATTTCCTTCCTATGTTTATGTATTTCATTTTAAAATAGGATACTCAAAAGCCATCAAATTTACATTTTATTATTATTTAAAAATATTTTGGGGCTTTTTTCATTTAGACAACATAAGGAACTTCTAACACAAACATATCACAACATAAATAAACATAGACAAAAAAGGGCTTCCTAGCAAAGGACATTTCCACCAGTCAGCTTTTAGGTTATGGTCTGTTTGTTTACAGCATGATTTGCTCTTTGATAGTCAGCTGATAGTATAGGCGAGGGACATTCTCATTCTACAGAATATTTGTATTTTTTCACTGCAAGTCTTAAATGCATTTTCCAGGATTTTTCTTTTTCTTTCTTTCTTTTTTTTTAAATGCATATTGTTTTTTTGTTTGTTTATTTTTTTGTTATTTTTTTTATGCATTACTGTAGATAAAACAGCTAGCAGATATGGACTAAAACCTGCTAAAACTCAACATTTTGAAAACTGGAGATTTCTTTTGGTGAATTCCAATGAATTATTATTATGCAATCAGTTTCAATTCTATTATTTAAAGTGTATTAATATTTTATTTTTAAAGGCAGGAAACACACCTCTACATCTAGCATGTCAGAACGGACATTCCCAGACCGCTCGAATTCTATTACAAGGTGGAGCATTGCCTGCCAGCAAAAACAATGCAAGTCCACTTCTAAAATCATTACAATCTATTTTAAATGATTATATTAATTGCAAAGTGAAAATAAAAAGTTCAACTTAAAATACTGAAAAATTTCTTTCAATCCAGGCAGGTGACACTTGTTTACACATTGCTGCACGCTACAATCACTTGGCCATGATTAAGATCCTCTTGGGCTCTTTCTGCTCTGTGACTGAGAAAAACCAGGTCAGATCCTCATTCTGATTGTTCTGAATCCAGCACCGATGTGGTTTATTTTTTTGTGTCACTGCTGTGTCCTAGTTTCTAAATTATTTTGTCTAAGACTATGTTAATAGACAATTATGCTATAAACTGTCAAAAGAAAACAAAACTAGGCTATATAATTATTTATGGCCTGATAGTGTATTATTTTATACTTCAACAAACCATTAGAAACTGGCACACAATGAAAAATTCAGAGACAAATAAACAATTAAATTGGCTGCTTTTAACCACTAGATTGTAGTTTACATTACAGCATCTTCTCCTGTTAATTGCATGTATAATTACAGCTTTTTGGTCATAGTCTTGGGGAAAATCAACATATTTTACAGATAGGAGACACTGCACTCCATGTCGCTGCTGCCCTAAATCACAAGAAAACTGTCAATCTGTTACTGGAAGCTGGAGCTGACGCAAACATCAGAAACAACGTAAGTCATGTAATCTCATGAAATGCATGAATCTCTTTATGATTGTGTGATTATTATGAAAGTAAGTTATAATGAGGGTGGGGATGGGGTTATAACAAGGCCACTCAAATTGAGCTGTAAATTGCTTTGGGTGACAGAATCTGCTAAATGACCATTTATTTACATGCTAAATCTATCAACAGACAGGCCACACCGCTCTTGATAAAGCCCAAGACAACAACAACCGAGATTTGGCTATTCTTCTAGCAAAATCTAATCAGGTAAGTAATGTTATTACATTCAAAGATTTTTAATTTAGAACCAGTTCATTGTCCTGTTAGACATGCCCTTTATAGCAAAGCGTTACATGATCACTTGATTCACTTCTGACACAATCAACTCTACTGAACGAACCGGTTTGATGAATAATGACTCACTCATAAAGGCAGTCCCTTAATTGTTCCTAAATGAACAAATCAGTTTTAATGCTTTAATGGCTCATAAAGGCAGTCCCTTGATCTATTTCTAAATGATTCAGTGTTTTGGAATTAATTGGTTGGTAAATGATTCAAATGACTCACTCGCACAGAGTCAATGAAAATTCTCCAACACTCTCAGAAATAAAGGTACAAAAGCTGTCACTGGGGCGGTACCTTTTCAAAAGGTACACTGAAAAAATATGCTGTTCTGTGTGAACAGAACAAAACTAGTTTCAAGGACCAGAACAAACTTATTAACTATACTAGTATAATAAAATATCTGCAGGAGAGATTTATCTTGTGAATATATTTATTTCGCCAACATACATGTTTACTTTTGAATGTCAGAGGGTGTAGTTTTTTAGTTTTGTATTTTTTGTTTACATTTTAATTTTAGTTAGTTTTAATTAACATTATTATTAATAAAATGTTTTTTGATTTTTTGTTATTTTTATTAGTTATTGTTTTATTATTATTTTTTAATGTCTGTATAAATTTGTTTATTTTTATTTCAGTTTAAATATGATAATAAAAATAAATAAAAAAGAGAAATGTTGATTTTTTTTTTTTTTTTTTTTTTTTTGGTTTAAGTTTTTTCCGTGTACCCTTGTGTAGTTACAGCATCTACCAGCAGGAGCTAAATGAAATATCCTAACCGTCCAAATTACAATCTTTATTTAATCAGTAGCTTCTCCAACTAAAGTTGTATGTCCCTGCTCAGTTGCAGAGGTTTGCTCGTGGAAAGACAGTGAGAAAAAGAAGAGATGTCTTGGGGGCCCAGAGGAGAACTCAGTCCCTCCCCAGAGTTCATTCCTCCCGACAGAAGGTGGAAAATTCAGATAAGATTCACCCATGTAGAACGACATCTGCGCTGTCGCAGATTCATCATTTGTAATATGATTGGGGTCTAGGGGCCAGTGAGAAGAAAATGTCACATGACTACTAAGCTTTCATAACCCTAAAAGAGATCAGAGGTCATGTGATTGTTTTCGCCTAAATATCTCTCTCATGCTAAGCACTCCCTTCATTGCGCAGGACTGTACTGAAGTGGCAGAAGACACAAACAACTGTGATCAAGTACATCACAGGATACAACCTGAACGGAACACGGCAACTTTGAACCCAGGCACAAGGAGAAAGATCAGGAGCCCAAGAATAAAGGTGCTGATATTACATTTATATCAATATTAATTAACATTATTATAATATTATACCATATTACCATGATGCAGTGTTATTGTATGGTGATATGGTGTTGTATAATTTTACATGGTCTATTTTGCAATAATGACATGCTGACTGTACATTATTCTGCTTATTAGAAGACTTAAAAAAATAAACCTGAAAAATGTATTTATTATTTTTATATTAATAAAATTAATCTTAATAACATTAATATTAAAACAATTTACAGATTGTTATATAAATTTCAGAGTGCAATATAATAACTTATATTCACTGTAAATAGTTAAGAAACATTTTTTTTATCAGTTTAACCCAATATGATCAGGTAGACTCATCATTTTGATCGTCTTAAAACAAATTTATTTAGATGTTATCACGTTTTTAGGTGACAATTTTTAAATGATCCTAGAAGGTTTATTTTACAATAATAAAATGCTGACTGTACATTATTCTGGTTATTAGGTGGCTTAGTAACTAAAAAATAAAACATGAGCTATTTGATTGAAGTTATTATTTTAATATAAAAAATATCTTAATGAATCTTAATTTTACTATTAAAACAATTTAGCGATCATTACATGAATTAAACTATATCAATTATAAATCGAAAAAACCTGATATAATCAGGTAGACTCATTAAAAAAAATTGTCTTAAATAAAACAAGTTCATTTAGATGTTATCACATTTTCAGATGATTCATTTTACCTAATTTTTTCCCTTTCTAATAACAGTCTAGTAATCCCTGCTTTTGCATGAACATTTAAAAAAGTGCTCTGTTAAATAATTCTAAATATGTTTTTTGCTATTAAAAGTTGGAACATGTGTTCCGGAGAGAATATCACCTACATGAGAGAGGATCTCCATCCCAGAGAGTAATACACAGCAGCTCCAGCTCTCAGGAGGAAGAGGAAACTCCTGGAAAAGCCTATCAGCTTTATACACTGTACAGGGATAAAGATGGACAGATAAAGCAGGTAAATTCTACATTAGAGTTAATGCACTTGTTTGTTTTAAACCTCTTAACCAGTGTCTGCAAACAGGCTCCTGCGAATGACTGTCATTGTAAGCCCCTCATTAAAACTCTGGAGAATAAGCTGAAAGCCACAAAGATGGAGATGAGGTCAGAAATGCACACTGTCCAAGAGGAGATGAACTGCAGGCTAGGCAGAATAGAGCAAAAAAACAAGCATCAGGTACATTTTACTTTATAACCTTCTATATTTAGAGATGAAATGTATAAATTACTTTTTTAAAGTTTGGTGTACTTTTACAAATACTTTTATAAAATGTCTCTTACAAAAGCTGCATTTATTTGATCAAAAATACAGTAAAAATAGTAATACTGTAAAATGTTATTACAAGTTAAAATAACTGTATTCTATTTTAATATATTTTAAAATGTAATTTATTCCTGTGATGGCAAAGCTGCATTTCCGCAGCCATAAATGATTTGAAATGTTTTATTCATAATTAAATTATTTGAAATATAAATCTTTTGTAAAATTATAAATGTCTTTACTACAACTTTTGATCAATTTAATGCATTCTTGTTGAATCAAAGAAAAAAAAAAGAAAATCTTACGGACCCTGAACTTTTGAACGGAAGTGTAATATAAATAAAGTTTGAGATGTGAAATTTTTTCTATTTGGCATTCTTTGAATTGGAATGAAAAAATGCCTTTCAAAAATTTATCAAAATAAGTATAAATAACTTACGAATATAAGTTAACGAATATAAGACTTGATCATGGTTGGTTTTGATGCATAGCTCATTATTGTAGATTTCTTGGTAATCCAATATGAAAAAAATTAATTAGAAAAACAATTCCAAAACACTGAAAATGTGGGTATTAGAGACAAATATCTCTTTATGTTCAGATTAAAGTTCTTGAGAAACTTATGCAGGAGCGTGTGTCGGCTGAGACAATGGAGTGTCATTATCAAATCAATCAAAGAGCCACCCTGGAACGCATGGAGGATGAGAGAAAACAGGTACAATACCTTAAGAGAAGAGATGCACTACAATTGCATCAGCCTAGACATGATTTATCAAACTTATATTGCTCTGTTTTTATCTTTCATGCAGGTAGCTGCTACCAATGCTGTGAAAAACTGGTGCATGTCTAAGATTCAGGATCTTGAAGTGCGAATGCCTGCAGAGACACAGTTCTACAAACCTCTGCGCTCTCCATCGGTGGATCACTCTCTGGTGGACTCAGACCCCGAGGGTCTCCCACTGCTGTCGCTCATCTCTGAGGAGAGCTCCAGCTCACTGGCCACCTATGTCAATGTGTTACCCAGCCCAGGAGCAGGTCATAACAATGATGTGAAAAGTCTTAAATTTGGGGATGCACTTTGAAGGAGATACTTTGAGATGAACCTGAATGGTTCTTCAGATTTTTTTTAATCAGTGTTATTATTTCCAGTAAAAATATCTAAACATTCATAAAGCAAGATGTACTTTTCAGCAAAAAAAATAAAATAAAATTATATATATATATATATAAATATAGACTTGTTTTCAGAAAATTTATATATATATATATATATATATATATATATATATATATATTAACTAAGAGGTACTTCATATATAAATACCTTTTTTAGAAAATGTATCTTGAATGCAATATATTTATCATATTGAAAATATATGTATAATATTTTACATATTTTTTTTCACTCATGTTAAAGTAAAGATGGACTGACTTCTCCAACCCATTTTACTGCCACATTTTGAAATAGGGTGAAATAGAAAATATGAGCGAAATAGGAAACTCGAAAAGAAAAAAGCTGACTGATGACATCAGCTTAAAATGAAGGTCATTTTTGATGTAATATTATGAAGATTTTTTTATTAAGACCAAAAACTTATACTAAGAAAGTAAATAGGGTTAGTTTTTTATTTCATGCTGACTTTAAGCATTAAACTAAGCATTTTATTTTTTATTGTTTGAGTGTTTTTAATACTCTAAAACTAAATCTAAAATATTAAATGAATATTTGAGAGTATATGACTCTAAACAATAAATAATAACAAAAATAAATGAATAAATATTTTTATCTTTCCATATTCACACAGATGATTATCATAACCTGTCAGCTCCTTCAATGGTCAAACACAAACCTCTATCATGGAAGCTGGTGGCTGCTGACCCCAAGTGGCACAGAGCAGAAGTGCAGGAGGTTGATGCCTCAAAGTCCAGGTCAGACAAAAGGGATGAACTGTGTGAGAGCACTGCCAGCAGCAGCCTGTCCACATCCAGCAAGCGTTACAATGACAGTGACACAGAACCAGTGCCCAGCCTGGCCTGGAAACACAGCAGGCACCTGAAGGACAGGATTAAAACACATCACGCTCAAACCCAGCAGAGCAACACCATGAAGACCCTGGAGGTGTTTTCCCAGCGGCCCATGGAAGCCACCTTCACCCAAGAGCGGGCAAACTTGCATGCTATGGAGGTGACACAGCGTTTCTTTGAGACGGTCTCCACACAGCTGGAACGCTGGTATGAGAGGAAGCTCCAGGAAGAGCAGAAGGTGGCAGAACAGAAAGCAATGCAGGACAGAGCCAGTCTACTGGAGAAGATCAACACACTGGAAGAAGAGCTACAGAAGCTTCGCACTAACACTAATATAAACTTTTGACACATACGGTACTATCCCCTTATACATGAATTCCACTTAATATGAAAGTCGTGGCAATACAAATGAGATTGGAGTTTTCTAAACGCTGAGTAAACTTACAGTAATTTTATTGTACTGCAGTAAAACACATGGATGCAAAACTATTTTAAAATTTATAAGACTCCAAATCAAAGTTTTATTTTGACAGTGGCAGGAATTATTATATGTAGGTTGTGGTTATGCTAACTGTACAACAGTGCTCTATTAGCCAAATGAGTACAGTACTTCTTTGCTCAATGTCAAGTCATCCAGAAATGAAAACTGTTATCATTTACTCGCTATCTTGTCTTTCAAACGGGGTTGAGAAAGATTCAGAATAAAAGAAGTGCCTTCCTTTCACTGAGCTGGAATGTGAATTGAATTGGCCACACCCCACAGGAAGTTCTATTGGAATTTGAATCGGAATGACAGGAAGAGGAACTTGCCGAATAGTGATTCAAAGAAATTTAAATGTTGTTCCATCCTTGTGAAATATATAAAGTGTATATTTTGTTTTCTATAGTACAGTAAAAGTTAATGAAGTCTAGTAATTAAAAAAAAAAATACAAGTAATACATTTCAGCTGACATCACAGGAATACAATTATTTTTTTTTTAAAATATATTAAAATAGAAAAGTTATTTTAAATCATAATACATGAGCAAATTAATGCAGCCTAGATGAGCATATAAAAGAGTCCAAACTTAAAAAAAAAGAAAATCATATTATACAGTTTGGGATGGCATCATAGTGAGCAAAAATTGACAGAATTGACCATTTTTATATTTGTATAAAATATTACTTTCAGTGATTAAATTATCTTACCTCCAAAAATACTGAGTTATTGCTTGTGAGGACTGAAATATTGTGAATTAAGTTGTATAGAAATGCTTTTCAGCTAGTCAAGATTAATAGTAGACTTTTTATAAGACAGAATTACTTTAAGTTACATAGTATTTGTTATTGTAAAATGTAGCTATAATATATTGTTTGACTCTTCAGGCTCTGTACATACAAAATGTAATTAAAATGTTTTAATTAAATTGCATCTATAGTAGTTTAACCTGAGAATAAAGAGAACTGTTTAAAATGCTTGCAAGAATGCAGTATGTTGTGTTTTGATTGATGATACTTGAGAATTCATGCGATACATGTGAAAGCTATTAAAGTTTGATGATTCAAATGTTTAACGCTCGTGACCCACCATGATCTCTGCAGCACAGCATTTCTGTTTTTGCAAGAGTCAGATGCATGATAATCCAATATACAGTGTCAGATTTGATCTTATCTTTTCATAAAGAATTTGTATCTTTTCCACTAAATGATTCATGATCATGTTCACCACAAAGTTGAAAACTATCTAATACTTTGAAACTCTAAACTCTAACTCTAACTCTTTAAGTACGAGGCTAAAAAAAAAAAAAAAAAAAAAAAAAAAGAAAAACTCAAAGTCTAACATTATTTTATATGTTTTCAAGGTAACGCTATTCACGCTCTGTTCTTCACCCTGTTCACACCCTAAACCACTTCTCGGTAAATATCCGCAGGCGTGTTAGAATCTCATTATCTCAAAACAGTCAGATCAGGGCTGCACGAGTCTGTATTGATTGAAATGGATCAGAGTGAAATAATCTATAAACGTGGTGGACGTCCATCCCACTGCCTCCATCCAACTCTCGCCCCAAACAACAAATATTTCTACACTACAACTAAAACAAAAGGCTGTTGCAGTCGCATTTTTTTAAATATTTTATTTTGTAAAAAATTTTTTTTTACATTATTACATATTTAAATATTTATATTTTTGCAGTGATTTTTTAATAGTATTTTTTAAAAAAAACTCAAAAATATTAAAACAAAGTGACAAAAAAAAAGAAAAAAAAAAAGAGTTGACTCCACAGACGGAAGGGTAGCCTAAAGAGTAGCCTGCAATCTATTATATATGCACAAGGCACATCATAAACCCATCTTTTTAGGTAAGTACCAGGAGTGGGTGTCATTAAATAGTTTTTTAATAGGACTGTATTTGTATTTAACGTGATCACAACTTAATAAAAACATTGTAAGTTACTAACACTTTCATTCCCACAGATATTCAAACAGCGAGCAACGAACATACATTATCAGAACATTATCACTTCAGTGTACTCTAGGGTGAGTTTGAGCACTCTCAAAAAAAACTTACATTATAATAAATGAAGTTGTCTACATTATGAAATGAATCTCTTGTATCTCAGCACTTTGTTGTTTATGAGAAAATTCTCGAGATTGCAGAGTTCGGCCCACGAGCCCGTGCACAGAACAAAACTCTGGGGTTTCAGCGATGACTAACCTGGACGCCTCTGATTGCCCACTGCATTCATAAAATCAGCAGAATCGTGTGTGATTGGTTACAATGCGCAAAGCATTGAAAACATGATGAAATATGATTGCAACATGGCCAGGTTCACACAGCAGCAGAATACGGTTTTCAGTCCTGTGAGTTCACTAGTTATTTTCAGGATTGACAACCGCATTGTAGAACTGAACTCACACTCATACAATTTTAGGGACTCACAAATGTATTTTTGGTGCTGTGTGAAAAGAACCATTCTGGACAACTTCTTGTCACATACACCTTTTCCACCAAGGCAGTCTGAGTGCTGGTTCAGAGCCAGAGCCTAGTTTTAAATCGGTTCTTTGTCTTTCGATACCCAAAGCACCAGCTCTGAACCAGGAAAAATGGTTCATTAGTAGCACCAAAATATTGCTGGTTTAGAAGTAAGAACTGCTTGCATCAGGGGCTGGGGGCGGGGTTATTGTGACAAACAAGAACAGAAACTTTTGAATGCTAATTTTGAAATAGCAGTTAAACACGATGGATGCGATTAAGCAAAAACAACAGTGGTCTGAGAAGGAAACAAGCTGCTTTCTTGCACTCTGGTCCTCTGCTGAAGTCCAGAATAAATTAGACGGAGCTTCACGCACGAAACCGGTGTTGCACCAAATTTAACGCGAGATGGCTGCAGTGGGGTTCGACAGGAACATTGAACAGATTAGCAACAAACTTAAAATATTGAAGAAAGAGTACAGGGACCAAAAAAGGACCTCGGTTGAAGCGGCAATGGCCGGCCACATCGAAACCCACATTTCGACAAAAGATGAGATGTATTCAGTGACGTAAGACCTGGCTCTGTGGTGGCTCTCTAGACCATGGAAAGGCAAACCGGTTCTTAGAAGGCTTGCCAGTCAAACCAACTCCAAACCAGCAATAGCACTAGCTCTGAACATGCTGGTGGAAAAGGCTGTGTGAACAGGAAATTTCGATACTCACACCTATAAGTAAAACACTGACAGTGTGAACATTATATCATAGCATTGTGCCTGGTAACCAGGTCTTTCAGGCTGTGATAGCTTTATGTCTCTCTTTTTTTCTCATATAGTAAGTTAAATTCAAATCAATTTTTTTTTATTAAATGTAAATTTATTTAGGTTACTTGGTGAGCAGCCGCATAATAAGTGGGATAATGTTAAGTCATCCACTCATTATCGCAAAACAAACCCATTCACAATGGTGTGAAACTGTTTATTTTAATAAAATTACCAAACGGTTTATTTTAAGAAAATTACAACACATAACCTATCACCACACATCCACTTCTTGCACTTTTTCAACTTAAAAGTACAATTTCCCCTAGTTGCAATACCAACAACCTGTTCCTCAAAATTCAGTGCACATTTTGGCCCTGATCAAGGCAATTAGACACAACGAAGTACCGCAGAATAATGACCAATAGATGGTTTTCTGCCTTTTGTTTGGTACCATATGAACTCATTGTGTAATGCAACGTCCCTGATGTGACTTCTGGCATTTGCAGTTCAAGCTTCTGCAAGGGAAAATCAAATCAATCTCCCATTGACTCTGTCAGCATGTGATGGAAAGCTAATTAAAGGCCCTGAGGGATGGCTGGTCATTTTATGAAGCATGTAGTGTGATCGGCGAGATGATCCAGTTGTGCAGTGCCTGAAAGGTTCGGGTAGGGACGAATCAGGATAACAAAATCACGTGCATGTGCTGACTGGTGGATCACGGCTTGCCTTGTTCCCCCCGTTGTTTCAATACAAAACCATGTTTTTTAAATCAATTGCTATTGGATTTATAGTGTAAATGCACAATACTGTGCAAATACGCTTTTAATGAGATTTGTGCCACATAAAACTAGAAAAAAGAACATGCTAAACAAATCACTGCAGTATTGATGGATTGAGTTTAGGAGGGGGGCATGATGCAATCGAGTGCAAGGTCTTTCATTTGACATTGAGTGCTCACAAACGTAAACAACATGGAAAGCTCGGCAAAACTCAAAGGGAAACAAAGGAAAATGGTGAAATAGAGTTGATCAAATTGACATGCGTCATTTTGTTCGAGGTGCAGGGTTAGATAAAAAAAGATCCCCTTTTTGAAATCTGTCTAACAGATGTGCACAATGTAGTTATGAGCTATGAAACTGGGCTTTAATTGACTGGCATTATAGATTACACAAAAGATTAATCCTTAAATAGGAAGGATTTACATGCTTACAAAAGTTTGAAACCCATTTTCTTGTTCGAGCCAACATGATAGTTGGGTTTGCAAGAAAATGGCTTGCTGGAGAGAAATATCATGAAATTTTGCGTGGCAGAATATACTGTATTGACTGCATGAGGGACATTTGGTTGGTTGGCATCGCGGGGAACTTTTTATGTGTGTGTGGGTGCTGTTTTCAGCAATTGCTTGATAAGATCTGCCATGGGGCATTGTCCTGTCAGTTTCTGATCAATTTCTACATCCTGTGAACTTGCTGCATGCAACAACTGTGGGGAGCATTCACTGTAGCCGACATTATGCGGAGAGACCGGCTGCGTTTTAATGTGCAAACTCCATGGCTGTAAAATGAAGGAATGATTTTCCTTGTTTGGGAAAACATGCTTGTTTATATACCAAGGAAACAAGACAGCAAATCCCACTGAAACGTAAGTTCATTTTAGTTTGGTTTTGTGGAAAAAGCATTGATTGGCTATGGACTATTATTTGGGCAAAATTACATACAAGCAGTTTGTTGCTCCATGTGCATGACTTTCTAGACTTGGAATTTATGCTTTTTTGTTTGTCGAATACATGCAAAAAGCTTTATGCATGATGGCTAATGCATAAATGCAAAAACAAAGAAAGAAAGAATAAAGCAACTTGAACAGTAGCCTAAACTCCTATTTTTTTTGTCTTAAAATAAGCACGGACATGTGGCGGTGAAGATGGGGGACTGGAACTTGTTGGGGAGCATTTTAGAGGAGGTCCATATTCACTCCACCATCGTGGGTAAAATATGGCTGACCATCCTGTTCATATTCCGGATGCTGGTTCTCGGCGTGGCGGCTGAGGATGTTTGGGTGGACGAGCAGAGTGAGTTCATCTGCAACACAGACCAGCCGGGATGCAAGAACGTCTGCTACGACCAGGCATTCCCAATATCGCTAATTCGCTTTTGGGTACTGCAGATCATTTTTGTTTCCTCACCTTCATTGGTGTACATGGGACATGCTCTGTACCGGCTGAGGGCTTTGGACAAAGAACGGCACAAGAGGAAAATCCAGCTAAGAGCCGAGCTGGAAGAGATGGAATCCCTCTTGGAGGAGCACAAGAAGTTGGAGAAGGAACTGAGGAAGCTAGAAGAGCAAAAGAAAATTAGGAAGGCTCCTCTGAGGGGCTCCTTGTTGCGCACATATATAATTCATATCCTTACCAGATCAGTGGTAGAAGTGGCATTCATTGTGGGGCAGTATATCTTATATGGGATTGGACTGGATCCTTTGTACAAGTGTGAGAGGGTGCCTTGCCCGAACAGCGTGGACTGTTACGTTTCCAGGCCGACGGAGAAGACCATCTTCATGGTTTTCATGATTGTCATCGCAGGGGTTTCGCTGTTCCTGAACCTTTTGGAAATATCCCACTTGGGGGTGAAAAAAATTAAACAGACTCTAAGCGGACTCCAGCTTGTTGAGGACAACAGTCTTTGCAAACCCAAGCACTCGACCATTCAGCAACTGTGTGTAATGACGAATATGTCCCCCCACAAAAACCCACAGTTGAAAACTTTTATCCAACAGGGGCAAATGGACCCTCCACTGTTTCTAACCAGTGCTTGTGTCGGCTCGAGCAACGACATGCTGCAGCACAACAGTTTCACCGCAGCCACCCTCCCAGTGTCCTGCATAACCCAGCAGCCCCGGCAAATGCGGCAGCCTAGCCAGGGAATGATCCATGAACTGCACTCCCAAGGGTCCATGGAGTTACTAGAGGACCGGGAAAACCGCGGCCAGCATCTAGAGAGCAGTAACGGCTCAGAGAGGGATGTTAGGCCTTTTAACTCGGGTCATCTGGGTCCTGAGGGTCATACAGAAATACCAGCCTGCCTTCGCAACGCTCTGCACAGGCCCAGTCGTGTGCCAGACCTGGGGGACGATGCTGTGGAGTCCTCCGAGAGCGACTTCTGTCCGCCCAACAGGAAAGCCAGTTTTATGGTCCGTATGCCCTCGGACAGCATTTCTGGCAGTCCGTCGTGTCCCTCCACAAGGAGTTCGGAGTCCGAGCTGGGCTCCCTCAACGACCTGCCAATGAACCCACCACCAGGGGGAGGAAGACGGATGTCTATGGCAAGTAGACACAGTTGACACACAGCTACTAAGCTAGTAATATTGAGGCATTTTATTTCGGAACAGAAAAATAAATTTATTTCTAGATCAGATTCCACCTGTAACATAATATATATATATATATATATATATATATATATATAGTGTAGAGTGTGTGTGTTTATATTAATGTTTTATATATTAATATTATAATAGCATTCAAATTACTTAACTAAAAATATTAAATAAATACTAAAAATAAATACTGATGAATGTTATTTCTCAGATGTGTGCCTAATTTGTTTATTGAAATGAAAAATGTCTCTTTTTTTACAGAGTGTATTCTTGGATATCTCTTCCATCATGAAAAAGTGAAATTAAGAAGGGCAGAAGGACAATAGGAATGTAACAGGCCGTTCATGAGCAGAAATGAATGGAGATATCAGCGACAAAGGCTCTGCAGGATAGCACTGGTTTAACACAGCTTCAGCGTGGTATAAGTTGTGCTGTTTTATACTGTTAATTTTTTATTTTATGCACCTTAATTTACCAGTAAAGCATGGTATACATTTTTTCCAAGTCCAATTATGGAAGCCAAAGGTATGGTGGCCTAGAGAGCCCAACGCGCTGCAACTTCAGAAAACACACGCAAATAGAAAAAGCACCAGCAAAAAAAAAAAAAAAACATCCGTTTAACAGCAGGTGCTGCAAATGCTCACAATGCAAATGAATAAAGAAACGCACTGGAAATGCTCACCAAATAAAGAATTTTATTTGCAGTGTGTTTCTTTTTTTGGTTGTGTTGTGAACATTTGCAGCGCGTTTGTTGTCAAATTGATTAAGTTGTTTTCTTAATTTGCAGTTGTTTTTTCAATCTGCAGCACATTGAGTTCTCTTGCACACCGTACAAAAGACATCTGTGCATATTTATAAAAGCTTCAGACCTTCCAACAGCTGGCAAAAAAGAACATTTTTAAATCATTTAGCTTACATCCATAAAATGTGATGCAAGCTGATGGACTCTTACATCAAATTCAGAAGAAAATAAAAGTTTTCTCATTTCCAAAACTGTTTGTGTTTGAATTCAGTGTGAATACTGATCATGCAAATTTTAAACTCCTCAGAGCAAATGATGCAAAACACATTCAATCTGCATAAAACATGCTTGGCAATTTATTTAATATCCTAGTAGACAAATTCAATGTGGACACATTCAAGAATGTAACAAATACAGATTATGAACAACATTGAGGTCACAACTTTGAGATTTAATTAAAAAAAGAAAGCAAAACAATCATTTTCAAAGAATCGCCTATAAACAGAATATGTACAATACATGTACAATACATACAAAATCTACATAAAAGAAATGATTGTAAAACATCTTTAAAAAAGGTTGTAAACCAGTTCTGCTACAGACCTTGTCTGAGACGAGAGGTATATAGATTTTACAGGTAGCTCTGTGAATGTCAAAACTCTCCCTACTGCATGTAAACTATAAATATTCTTATTTGCCCTTATCATAATATTCATATCACAACTGTGGTGCATCATGTAACAAAGGTATGATAAATTGATTTATCCAAATCCATACTCATGAGAATACAAATTCAGAATATGCACAGAATTCTAAAGAATTTATAAACATTATGAGGACATATTTGAAGTCCTGACAATCAATTATTTGAGAATCATCTTTTATGGTGCACAAATTAACTTAATTAAATTATGGCCAAAGCTTTTTTGATTGATTTTGCTCAATATAAGCTAACATGTTCAATCAGATTACCAAAAGTTTTGGTAAAACCAAGTAAACACGACGCTTAATCATGCCTTACATCTTATTAAAGTCATGCAGTTCACAATAATTTAAAGTAAACAATCTAAATTCATTAAAACATTAAAACATATACCCCATCTCACCTTTGAACTTTAGTATTGTGATGATGCAGATGTGAGTGGCTCTTACACATGGTAGCTTAAAGCAACAACATTAGAAACAAAAATAGAAATGCAGCATTAAGCTCTTCCAACTCTTGTTACCTTAAGGCTTGATTTTTCACCTCGTTATTAAATCAAACATGTAAAAGTGTTATAAGACCAGTGAAAATTACATTGAATTGAAGGAGGGAGTGAATTGAGAACTTGTAAGAGTGAAAATATTAGGACCATGGAAATAATTAAACACTGAAAGTGGACTGTGGACAAGTATACAAACTTTTTATCATTTTAAAAATGATAAAGGTCTGCAACCCACCCGAGAAAAAAGAAAAAAAAAAAAAACTTAAGAGAGGAAAATAATATGGATTTGCTTTGATTTCTGACTCCAGTAAAATTATCATGTGCATAACGTTCTGAAGGAATCAAATCAGATCTGAGAGATCCAAGTGTGAGCTGCCAAAATGAACAAAGTCAGAATAACTAAATTTACTAAAGTTTGCTTGGAGAGTTTAATACAACAGACATCCCTGATCAATCATTTGAAAAGTCTAGAAAACGGAGCTTCGAAAAAAAAAAATATCTGTAGAAAATTGCTTCCATATCAAATGATGCTTCATCACAAAATGTTTTGAGGAACATGCAGGCAGCTAATCGTCATTGTTTCATCATCTATTTTGTAGAAGAGCTCTCCATTTTGCTAGTTTAGAAAGAGATGATCAGATGTTGATTTCTCCATGCTGACAAACAGATTGCTCGGCTTCTTGCAAATTGAGGTGAGCAGCTGTTTAGTTTTCTCCATTATTCTATTTTGTTAGGAATGCTTTAATGCACAATAGATAAAAAACACTTTTAAACACTCAATATCACATTTGTATATGCTGCTTGATTTAAAGTTGCGCCAAAAAAATCTGAAATTCCTGAGATAAATCTGAAAACCAGATAGCATAAAATTAGTATGAAAAAAGGAAGGTATTGTTCAAAATGAAATTATTTTAGCATCCTATGCAGCATGTATGTGAAGAAATCCATATGCACACACAAACAAAAACACCTCAGGTGATGGACCATGAACATAACAACAGAACAGTCCTCTAAAGTAGTGACAAACAAAACTTAACAATGGCAAAAAAGTAATATTTGAACACAGAACCAATTCTTATAATAACAGATAAAAATGCAGTTTACTGGACTCAGTTTCTCTCGGGCAGCTCTTCTGTTGTACACTTCTCTGTCATTTCCTGGCAGAAATCAGTCGTCACACTTGAGCTGCCCACGTGGGAAGGTTCTGACCTCTCAGAGGTGACAGTGTCTTGGGTCGTCTCTCTGTTCACTCTTAGGTGTGAGTGTGGTGGTTTGGCTACGGCCTGGCAGCCAGTTAAGCCTGGGGACAACACCACACTGTTGTGTGAGGTGAGAGTTGTGTCTATACTGGTGGGATTGGGAGAGATTCTAAGGTCTGTATTGGTTGGACTGGAAAAAACTGGGTCTGGGTGTAGATTATACAGAGACTGAGACTGTCCTGGACTCCATTGTTCTTCCCTGCAGACCTCCTGAGACAAAAAGGAGAAGTTTTCCCACAGCTCCCCCATGCAGGTCTTCAGCTGGCTGCGTTCTGTTAGGAGCTTCTGTCTCTCACAGACCTAACGGAGGAGAAACACATGCAATAATGAAGGTGGTATAGAAAAATCTAGATTCTCGTGGAGAGTGCAAACAAACACTTTAAGGTTGTTGGTCGCAGCCTACCAGTTTGTGAATCTCACGCTCCAAGTTCTGGATGCAGTCCAGCTTTCTTTTCCTGCAGCGCTGAGCTGCGATGCGGTTTTTACTGCGGCGTCTCATATTGTGGATGAAGTCTAGCTGATCTGAGGTCAGCGTATGCATCTTAATCATCAGCTGAAAGTCATTGCGTGGAAGCTCTGTGATATGGTCTATTGAGAAAGGCAGTTTGACCTGCAAGTGTACAGCACATTATAGTTAAGATGTATATTACAGCGTGCAACATTGTACACTGGAAGAAACATAAAATAAACAAATTACAATATATATATATATATATATAGAATGGCACTTCCTTCACAGAAAATATGGCACTTTACCACTAGATGACACTGCCATCTAACTTGCATGAAATGTTTTATTTATTTGCATCCAGAGCACTAATAATAAAGGCATTGATAATAAACTAGAAAACTAAACTTAGGACACTCAAATATAAACCAAAAGTTTAAGAAGAAAAGATTAGAATATGAATTTAACAGGATTAAATCACAGGATTAAATAATATCTTTACATGTATTAAAATAGAAAACAGTTATTTTAAATAGTTATGTTTCATAATATTACTGCTTTTACTGTATTTTTGATCAAATGCATGCATAAACTATTGACAGATTCCATAAAATGCTATATGATTAATTCATATATAAATTTCCTTTCAGACAAGCCACTGAGTCTACATTTTGTTCTTTAACATGTGCTGAAGGATTTTAGGTGGGTTGGTAATATGTGATTGTCATAAGCTACACATTATGGTTCAGTTACAAATTCTTCAAATAGAACGACTGAATTCTCATTTCTCATGACAAAGATGAAACCTGACTTAAAACTCTGCTGAGGGAGTTGGTCATAGTGATCACCATGACGAATACTCCCTCTCTCTGCTGTGTCCTTGTGGCACTGCTCAGTCTGTGTAAAATGGAGGCCTATATTTAACCGCTCTACTACAGAGGGCTCTGTAATAAGGCTAGAATGACAGATTAGGCTTCCAGCTGCACAGGCACGTTTTCTCCTCTCCTTCTCTCTGAAGTCAGGTCGTTTCTGGGAGAAGGCACTCATACAATGAAGTAGGGCTCATCTGTTAGCCAGTGAGGTGAAGCGGCCCATCATCAGATGGGAGCCTGGGGGCCGCTGCCCCACTTCTGTCTGGGGACCTGCAGCTGGGAGCTTTAAACTCAGGCAGAGTGAAGGGCAGAATAAAGACGGCTATAGAAAGATTGTTTCTGCACAGATTTTTACACTATATTGGGTCAAATTTTGCATTTTGTCATGACAGTTTTTTTTTCTTTAATTTGTGACTACTAAAATTGCAGGGTATTAACATGGTGCTTTGGAGATATACTATTGTATACTTAGAAGTACCATTTAAATGCCATGGTTCCTTTTTTTGCCATCATCACATTCATTAAATAGTTAACATTTATTATTATTGACAATCATCATAAACAGTTTTCCAGTCTAGTTTTCCAGTTAATATCTAAAAACACCTGAAACTAGATAAATGTACATATTTAAAGGGATAGTTCAGCCCAGAATGAGTTTCAATTGTATGGGAAGTTCCCTAAAAATACTACAGTATTTTTTTTAAGTCAATGGGGACCAGAAACTGTTTTGTGTACCACATTCTTCAAAATAACTTCTTTCGTGTTCTACAATGGGGGCTAGAAACTGTTAGGAAGAAGAAATCCATACAGGTTTTTAACAAGCGATCACTTTAAGAAACAAAACTCCATAAGATATTGTTTTCAGAGAATGTTCTTTCTTTAATCTTTTATAAGAGTACATTTTAACCTACTTGCAGATTTTTTTCATTTGTGAAGTACAAACAAGTTAAGAAAAAAATTTAAATATGCCACTGCTGCAATAGAGAATATATTTATATTCAAGATACAATCTATGAAAACATGTCTTATCTTATTCGTTGTTGCTTCAAGTCAGTTTATCTTGTATATGTATATATAAATAAATAAATGGAAAACAAATAAACCCTAATTAAAACCCAATTAAAGAGTCATTTTTGCTTATAATTGCCAGGTAATGCAGCAACTTGACACATCGACACAGAACTGATGTTTGGTCCTAGGTGTGCGTATATCACCTATTTTACAGCAGTTTAAAAGAAGCTCATTCAATCATATTGTAGAAGCTGTCAGTTTCATAATGCTGCTGTGAAATATTTGGGTTTTTATGCAGCTGCCTTCAAAACTCTAAGAACCCCCTCACCCTTCCCAAAAAAACTAAACAAAAAAAAAAACATAATCTTTGTAGTCACATGAATACTAACAACAACTGGGTCATCAAAAATCAGACGACTAAATGAGACAGCAAATTATCATACACAGATTCTTGAACTTGCAATGTGTCTGTTGTCAGGAGGAGGAACAATTATGTCATTGGGACCTTGGGAACAAGAATGGCTCAGAGCTTATTGCCATGGCAACCCTCCAGTGTTTGCCAAATTGATTCTTGATTCTCAGTCTCAGAAGCCCAGGAATCGAATGTGGGAATGTTTTGTAATGATTATATTTTTCATAATTATTTATGTGGATTTTTCTTTTTTTAATGGGATCAAGAATTGGATTTGAACAGCATATGTGCTAACCACTGCAATAGGGCTGCACTATTTAGGTCAGGGTATATACAGGAATCATGGATTTAAATTTAATACCTTTTTTAAGACTCTTTCCATACATTTTAAGACCTCATCGCCACTTCAAGTTTTTAATGGTTACATCGGCGACACTTTAACTTACATTTACTATAGGCCTGTATTGATTGTAAGATAGCACAACTAAACAGATCTACTTTGTGATAACTCCTTATCAATACAACATAATTCAGAAGAGTGGGGAACGAAGCCCAAGATAATTAACGGAGTGTCTAACCAATGCAACCCAAGAAACGAGAATTAGACCAACAAACAAAACAACTGAAAAAACTTATTGAGGAGGGAAAATTATGCTCTCCGAGCTAACGGGGCAACGAGTTCACACAGTATATTCAAAAGATGTATTTGTAACATCAGCTCTTATTACTCTCTGCAAATCATAGATATTTTGTGGAACACATCTCATGACAAACATCTGACTGGTCAGACAGTTTACCTGTGATTACGGAGCGCTTGATTTGATAGTGTCAGTACTGCACCTGATCAAGTGTGAATGATCATGGAAGGTAAAATAATGATCACAACTATTACATCTTTTAACTGTGCATCCCAAGCCCATGCCAGTAAAAAAAACAACAACAACCCAAAGTAGCGCATTTACCATGTCTCAAATATAAAAATGTAATTTCCATCCCTAAAATACATATTTTACAATCACTGCAGACCCCAAATTTATCATAAACACAGCTCAAATGCTTCCTACTAGTGTGGCCCAAACCATTTAGCACAGTTTTATTACAGGTAGAATGCAAAATGTTTCAGTGCAAGCATTTCAACCAAATGTAAGTTATGCAATATTTCAAACCTTTAAACCTTATTTTAATGAAAAGATGATACAAAATGTAATACTTTGGTAAATGGCATTTAAGGCTTTTTAATATTTTTAAAGGGCCTTAATTTTCTCTAAATTGATTGATTAACTAACAATAAATACTAATAAATAACTCACACACACCATGTAAAAGAAAAAAAACTAACTATTAATCATACAAAAAAAAATTATCACCACAAAAAAAATTAGATATAAAAAAAAAAAAAAAAAAAAAAAAAAAGTTTCAGGTATGTTGTACTTGTCTGTAGGGATGCACAATTTGGCAAGTAATATTACTATTGCTATATTTAACTGGAAATAAAATTAAAACAAAATCAGTATTATTAAAGAAAAATATAATTATTTTATTTTACATATTACTTATTTACATATCATAAAACATTGAGCTTTGATTTTTGGTGGAAAAAAACACAGGGAGCCCTAAAATCCCTAAAAGCAACTGCTTTGTAAAGTTCTTCTCGTAACAAGTTTGAGAAGGTGGTTGGCAGGTGGTAGGTTGCCAAATGCACATTTAAGCGACTGAATTAAGCTGCTGTAAAAAAACACTAAAAACACTGGATTATGAGCTTCTCATGTGTAAATGAACACAGTACCATGCTACCATCTGAAACATGCAGCTCTTATATTTATGTGATTAAATCACAGCCTTTGTGATTTGATAATTGCACTAAGCCATATCTCGATTTCAGCTTTACACTTTAAGTTTAAATTTTCACTTTGTTATTTATTTGGAACACAGAATGTGCAACCTGTATTCCAAATAATCCTAAATATCAGTGCATTAGACCAAAACTAATATTTCCAAACATACACCAACCTCTTGACTGAGCTCTTTGGTGGGAAAGGATTCGCTATCTCCATCGGAAAATGATCCAGATTCATCACTGGAATTAGTGTCGTAGGACTTCTCGCACTTGATCTTTGTTGGCCCCGAGATGCTATGCTCCTGGTGTTCAAGAGCCAGGCATCGCGCCATGGTGGAACAAGGAGAGGTAGAGAGCTCAAACTGTGGCAGGCTGGAAGAAGATCCTCCACTGCCATCCTCAGCGTAGGAGTAGGAAGAGCAAGAGCTGGAGTTTCTGATGTGGCTCTCGGCACGAGACGAACGGGGACACATTTTAATGGGCACCGGACAGCTGCTCTTTGGCCGGCGGCGGTAGGGCAATGTGGGCTCTTGAGACACAGAAGTTGGGGAAAGTGTTTGGGAGCAGGGGAATGACTGGCTGGAACCTGCCCATAAGTCATCCGGGATCTCCTGCCCCAAACAACTCTCACCCGGATAAGAGTGCGCGGGTGCCACCAGATGGTAAGGGGCTTGAGAGGAGAAAATGACACTTCTTCTGTCGCTCTCCTGTTCAGATTCTTGGGAACAGATAATCTCAAAGGAAAGTGACTTGAGGGACACGCCATCAGTTAATTTCTCAGCCTTCTTTGAGGATGTCACTCCAAGTCCCCCAACGAAGGCCTGATAGTCTTTTTGGAAGTAATTTGGAGCAACTTGTCGTTCTTGAAGGGGAGAGGTTCTGCTGGTGAGTTGCAGATCAGCGCTAAGACAATGATCCGAAGACGTGACTTCCTTTTTAACAAGGGACCGCAGGCACACTGGTGAATGTTTGCTCACAGGCAGGTCAATGGGTGTTGAACAAAGTTGTCTTCCTTCAAACTCCATTTCCATCTCCATCTCATTCCCTTTACCCCTGACCAGACCGTCCTGCTCCAACTCTGCCAAGTCCAGTGGCACACAGTCTTCCCCACTTGCTGGTTCTGCTTTAACCTTGGAAAGATCAAGGCCTCTGGCATCGCTGCTGGTGACGGTATCCAGCAGGGAGCCGTGTAAGCTTGAGGTACTGCTGTGTGAGGAGGTGGTTGCATTGTGCTTTGCCAGAACCTGATGGTACTTTCTATATTTGGGATAATGAGGGATGTCAAAATCTGGAGGTTGGTCTGATTGATGCAGGTTGTTGGTGACTTTTAATTGCTCATTTTCAGGGTGCAGGCTTGATCCGAACAGTGGTGGTTTGGAATCACTCAACTGCACATTTGCGTCCTCTGACCCGTTATCGTGATGCTTCTGAACCAGGGTCCGAGGTGAAGGGGGATTCTGGTTGGTGTGCATGCCAGGAACCTCACTTTTCATCTGGGCCTGTAGAAAGTGGAAGCAGGAGTCTTCGAGGTTGTGCATTCCTAGGAATTCTGCACAACACATAACATCCTGGATGTTGTCGCTGTTGAGTAGCAGCTTGGCTGTGTAAGCAAACTGCAACAGTGGGACAAAGCCTTTCTCTGTGATCTAAAATAGAAAACAAAACAAGCTGACATTTCAGGGTCATCAGTGGTATTTTAATCAAATTAAAGTGACACTTTTGTGATGTTTTATTTGTTTTCCCAAAGACCACTTATATTGTTACTCAAGGTTTCCATTCAATTTTTACCTCCTTTAAGAGAATTCCAAAAGTCTGTTTACTACTGTACCTTTAAGACTTAAATAATAGTGATGCACTGATATTTCTAATTAAAGGTAGACATTAAAATCTGACACTACTTTGTCTAAAAACATATAAAAGAAAAAAACCCAAAAATAATTCAAACATAACAAATGAATGTAGTTATTCTAACATTAATGTGCAGTATGAAAAACATATCTAAATAAATAACCATGCAAAATAAAACATCCAAAATCGTCATAAAACAATAAACAAAAAAAAATACAAAAACAAATATAGAAGAAGAAAAATAAGCATCAAAACGACTGATATATAGACGCACACAACCATTCAAAAGTTAAGTAAGAAGTTTAAAAGTTTTTGAAAGAAGTCTTTTATGCTCAACAAGGCTGCATTACACTAAAAATAAACGTTTTCTAATTGAATATATTTTAAAATGCTGTTCATTCCAGTGATGGCAAAGCTTAATTTTCAGCCAATTTTACTCCAGTCTTCAGTGTCACATGATCCTTCAGAAATCATTCTAATATTATGATTTGGTGTTCAAGAAGCATTTCTCATAATTATTAATGTTGAGAACAGTTGTGCTGCTTAATATTTTTGTGGAAACTGTGACCACAAATGACTGAGAATAAAATGATCATGCATTTAAAAATCATAACTGCATCCATGCTACAAAGTATCTGAGCTTCCTATCAAGGTCTTACAAGGCTTTATTTGAAGTAATAAAATGAAATGAACTGCATAGTGTCATGAACAAAAATAAACCACCCCTCTCATCACTTCAAATCACTCTATCTCTCCCACAGGTATCTATGAATGCTTGGGGCAGCGCAACCACACCAAGAACATCATCTTTAAAATAGAAAGACATCCTGCTGAAAATACAGCTCTCCCAGACATTCAGTCAGTCCTCCCAGTGATGCAAATAAATAAAAAGGCTTTGGGGGTGGGGGGTGGTGGGGCTGAGCATTCTGTGGATCTATTTTCAGCTGGCATCAGCAGCTGCCGCCTGAAGAAGCATGTCTTTATGGAAGCCAAGCACCATATGAGACTCCTTTAATGTTATAACCAGCAATCCTAATGAGGGCAGCAGGCAGGGACGCATGTACACACACAAACAAAGCAGAAAGCAAAGACTCCACACTATAAAGCAAGAGGGAAGCAGCTCAGCATGGCTCTGAGAAGAGAATGAGATATGAAGCCAATTTCCCGGTCATTACAGAATACAATTTGACATTAAGTGTTTTGAAGATGAACGATAATTAATATATAAGCAGAGGCAAATGGGGGCCTTCTGACATATCTGGGATATTGTAATATAAGTTTGAGCTTTGAGATCGCAAAGCACCTAAAGTATTACAACACAGAGGATCAGCCATGAATAAATCATACTTCCTCAAGCAGAATGAAGTTCTGAGAGGGAACTCTGCTAACACTCCTGGTAAACAACATAAGCAATTATGCCAACTCAAAGCTGCAGACGATGAACATGTTTTCTTTACTGACACATTCCTGCTGGACTGCTCTATCTATCAGTACACAAAGGAACACATTTCTTGATGTTAGAACACAATATTCCTAAAAGGAAAATAAATTGATACAGTAAAACAGCTATATATATATAGGAGGATATATATACTAATATCAATCACAAAATAAACGATATAATATTTGAATATATTTTAAAATGTAACTTATTCCTGTAATGACAAAGCTGAATTTTCAGCAGCCATTACTAAAGTCTTCAGTGTCACATGATCCTTCAGAAATCATTCTAATATGCTGATTTGGTGCTTAAGAAACATTTTTATTATCAATGCAGTGCTGCTAAATATTTTTGCGAAAATATACTGGATTCTTTGATGAATATAAATAACAGCATTTATTTGAAATATATTTTGTCACATGTCAAAATCTTAATCTTAAAAATATGCTGATTTGGTGTTTAGGAAACATTTGTTCTTATTATGAATGTTAAAAGGGTTCTGCTTCATAATAATTTAGACAAACCATAATACATACAATTTTCATAACAAACTTGATAAATATAAATTTATAAAGAAATTCATTCAAAGCAGAAAAAAATTATAAAAACACAACTTATTAATGGTAGTAAGTCATTGTTTGCTCGCTGAATAAAAGTATTAACACCCAACTTTTGAATGGTAGTGTATATTCACTATTGAAATTTCAAGACATTTTCAAATGTTATTCATTTCCAAGACTGTTTCAGACATTTGGACATTTTTAAATTTACATAATATTTTACATGACTGTGGAACCGTACACAACATTCACTCTAAATGCAATCATAAATACTCCAAAACATAAAATGCATTCTCTGTTGAAATTACATCTTTTAATTTTCAAGGCAGGCATAGTTATCTCTACAACAAATTGTCTGATTAATTGCCTTATCCTCAGAAAAATAAAAGTAGTCCTGAAACTGACAAATAAAATGAATAAACAAAGAAATGAAAATAAAGATGTTTATATGCAGTAATCTTTAAAAATGCAAGGATTTCAATTTTTATAGATCTCATAGTTAACCTTATCTAGCACAGTTGGGATATTTGTGAGGTTTTCAGTGCAGGTCATTCAGGTGTATCCTTGCAGGCTGTTAATGTATGCTGAATCTGTACATCTGCCAAATGAGGACACTCACCTTCTGTGGCAGGTTGATAACCGCCGCATGTTCCGTCTGGCCCCTGAGCAGTAGGGAGAAATACTGGCTACAAGCTGCCAGCACTGCCCTGTGGGCACGGATCTCCCTCCCCCCCACCAGCACTGTCACATCACACAGGACGTCCTGCTTCCGCTGTTCATTCAGGCACAGGAGGATGTTTGCACAATGCACCGTCGACTCATAGACATACATGGGAGCTTCAGGCTTCTCCTCCGTAGACATTCCTTGATTAGAGCCTGTGGATAAAAGTGACATGACATGACTGCTCCACATTTTATAAAATATTTATTGCACATGCTATCCATATCAATGGCAGTTCTTCAAAACCAATAATGGACAATTGCACAATTGCTGATGCAATCGCACAGATGTCTCAGTTTGAGCTGATGGCCAATTAGCAGCATGTGTCAGCTTTAAAAGTGGACTAATAATTAGGACTTTGATATCTAAATTTCCAAAATGACTCTAGTGGAGTTTCAAAGAGGCTGTAGTCACACATAAACAGCAAATGTTTTAGCATGTCATGGGTAATGGTCTCAAAAATAAAGAATATGTCAAACAAGCCCACTGAAGCTCACATTCAGAGCAGTTGCTACATACAGAAAGCCAAAAATGTGTTGCCAACAGTAAAAAAAATGTGAGTGTATAATAGTACGTGTAGCGATCTCAGGGGAGTCTAACAATGGATTTGCATTACTTCATAATAAATTTCTTGAGGATGACAGAAGACCTGATCCAGATTTATTTTGCAATAATGATTGGTTGACTGTGCATTATCCCTCACATATACTTCTACAACAAAATAGAAAAAAATACTTCTATCACACTTTATTATATTCATTCCTAGAGGCAGTGAAAAGCTGAGAGGAGGACCTAGTAAGGGGGATATTCCAATTATTTTGAACCATTCTAGTGAAGATTTGCTGTTGAATAGCAGTTGTTCACTCTAACAAATGGAATTACAGCATCTTGGCTTTGGTTATCTTAGCATCAGCTTGTGAATCATTAACACATCTCCCAATAAAACACATTCAGAGCCACTCACACTAACAGAGAAATGTCTGATAGCAGCTGTCACTCGCTCGCTCTACCCACACTAATGAGATATCACCAGTATGTCAATTCATTCAGAGATGGCGCTCTGAAAAGGAAAAATACCATGCAAATAAACAGAGGGAATTACAGCATGTTTCATCATCAACACTGATGCATGACTATGTCAGACAATCATGACCATAATGCAGATGAGCATCATTACAATGGTGCTCGAGGTATTGTGTATTGCACAAGCAGTACAATGAAAAGGGTTATCAACAGACAAATTACTCTGAGAAAAGTGATCCACTAAAAACTTATTCAAGTGCAAAACTAGACTTAACCGGTCGCTGTGGAAACAAACATGCTACAGAACTAGCCTATTCTGTTTCTGCTCCTCCAGGACTGAATGGAAATATAATTAGAAAGCATTTTTTAAAATGCCCACGATGTTGACCAACCCTGCAGTCTCCCTAATTTATGAAGCCCCTAATTCCCCGACCTAGATCCACTGCCAACAGAAATATGGCTTCATATGCAGGAGTAATAACTCCTTTGATTGAAAAGAGACTGTAATTATGAGCATGTACACACTCTAGGATCAAACGGTAATCAGATAAACTGCATATATATAAAATGTATAAATCTGGATAATAAAGCTTAATTTATTACAAAGTTAATGTTCGATGTTAAAAGGGATTGTTTTACAATTGATACACAATTGTGTAAATGAAGACAGAATTTCCATTTTTGAGTGAAGTATCCCTTAAAGGTTTGTTCGGAGAGCAGTTGTAATTGTGATTTTTGCTTTAGTGTTTCCATTTAAACTCAACAAAAATTAAGTTCAAGAAAAGAAGTCTGTTAGATCCCACATGGACAAACATTAAATAATTGATTACACAGCACAAACGTGGTGACCCCATTTTCCATACAGTCACCAAGACAATAATTAAAAAGTGCATATAATTCAAGGCCTCCTACTTCAGGGGGTAATATGGCCGTTATGACCACCAAGAGAAGCCTGGCCTAATTTCATACTGACCTGATTACAGCAGCTCTTCTTTCAGTTCCAACCACTGAAGAGCTTTCTGAGAATCACAGTGTGCTGTATTTTAAAAGAAGCTGAAGTGAGATGGTTTAACATGCTAAAAATGAGAAACTATTAGCCAATAACTTAAATAACATGATTAAATGTTTTTAGGTTTTTTAGAAACTTTTATCCAAAGCAAATTACTATACAACTTGACAAATGAGCAAAGAAAGAAAGAATAGACATCACTTCAATAAAAAAAAAAAAAAAAAATACAATTCAGTCCTAAACTGATTTTTTATAATATTTGCCTTTATTTATTGTTTTCTGTATTTATTTTAAGTTTATTCTTTTATTTATTTTATATCTGTGTATATTTATTCATTTATTTACTTATGCATTAATTGGTATATTTATTTATTAATGCATTAATTTCTGCAGGTTTAGTTCTCCATAAGAGTGTTTGTGTAGAATGAACATTCAAACCTCAGAATAATATATATATATATATATATATAAATATATATATAAATATACAATTATATATATATATAATATAAACAACAAGTTCATGTACAAATGTCTCCAATAAAATGGTAAATGTAGAGATTAAAATTTTTAAGCTCTCTCTTGCGCTCTCTTTCTCTATAAATATAAAATATATCATAGATATAAAACATTATAATGAAGTATAATAACATAGAACAAGTTTTCAGTTACCAGCCAGATTTGTTAACCATGACACCACACCACTGTACAGTAACTGTCATTGACCTACACATGAACTCTATGCCTTTCTGATGCTCGGGTTGAGAGAACATTTGATGAATCATTGTGCATATTCTCGTAAAATATATAAGCGAACCGCTATCTGCAGATTCCATGAGCTTACACTTTGTGTTGCGAGATGTGGAAGGCTGCTGGAGCTGTGATCCAGTGCTGCCTGCTGCTTTAAGCCTCCACGTCAGGATAGAAAAACCACACACAACTAAACAGAATGACAAAACACCTCAGATAAGAGCTCATCTTGGAGGGATTTTCCAGCTGGAAATTTAACAATGACATCATTAGTTTCAACAATGAACTATTGTGCTCAAAATAAGGTTAGCTGTCTCTCTTTCAGAGGGCCACTGTCATATTTACATGCCAGTATAAAGGATGTGAACAAATGGTGTTTGAAAGAATGGATCTCTTTGAAAAATGCAAGCTATTTTTTGGCACTCCATGGGAAATGTCCCACAATGCATTCACATCTAGCCTGCTTCAGTTCCCTATGCAATATAGAAACAGACTACCAATGTCCTTCAGGAGTAAATCAGTGCACTTGTGCCAGCTCATTTAGTTCTACAAATTACTGTTGCTTATTCAAAGGAAATCAGGTGTTAGCTAAACAGCTGAAATACCACTCCTCAAGTCAATCAGGGCATTCCTAAGCAGGCTTTCCAATGTAAAGATAGGGGGTGACTCCATGCCAGAGTATTTTGGGCATTGGTTGCTGAAACAGATCTTGAATGAATCATGGTTTCCCAGACTGAAGTGAGAAGTGACTCATAACTGTCTTTAATATGGGCAGAGGCAACCATGACAAAAAAAAATAAAATAAAAAAAACAGCAAGCAGGCTATAAATATACGTAGAAGCTTGCAATGAGCTGGATAAACATACTTCAGTACAAGCAGTACATAATACAATCAGCAAATGGTCATGAACGAGTCATTAAAAACATAGATCATGGATATTTTAGACTAAAATCACAAGAGACTGTGCATTAATTTGCCATAAATAATTAGTACATTAGATTAACTGTTAGATTGAATGCTTGTGAAAATGTTTTCTTGCTCACCAAGGCTGCATTTATTCGATCAACAGTAAAAGCAGAAATATTATGAAATACAATGAGACTTTATTATTACAATACAAAATAACTGTTTTCTATTTAAATATATTTTAAAATGTAATTTATTCCTCTAACGCAAAGCTGAATTTTCAGCAGCCATTACTCCAGTCTTAAGTGTCACAAGATCCTTCCGAAATCATTTTATGCTGATTTATTTTTTCTTTTTATGCTGATTTGTTTCTCAAGATACTTTTTTCTTCAGGATTCTTTGATTAATAGAAAAGAACAGCATTTATTTTAAATGTCTGTACCATCTTTTTGTCTTTTGATCCATTCAATGATTTAAAAAAGTATTAATACTTATATGAATAAAAATAATACTTTCTTTCAAAATAAATTTTTTTAAAATCTTAATTACCCTAAAAATTTGATTGTTTTTTGACAAGAAAACTGATTAAAAAAAATGTATACTGAAGCAATTTGCTAAAGGAGATTTAACGCAGATTTAATGTAATGAAATTAATTTGTTTTGCTATCGAAGTTTAAATATAAGGCAACATTTAAATAGCTTGTCTTATGCTCTCATAATCAAAATCATAAGACATTGCAAAAATATTTTAATGAATCGGCCCTTAAGAAACTAGCAAAATACACAAAGACATTAAAACATTGAAATATTGACACTGTTGCCTACTTTTATTTTGCCATCAGCACAGATCAGCTTCTGAAGTGAGGAGATTAAAAAGCTGAACTTTTTTCTCATTGCCTTTTGTAACTTGTCTACACTATTAGTAATGCCTGACAACGCAAAACTAGAACAGTCCGATATAATCAACAAAGCTGCCTACACTGTGTGCTCATTGCAGTTTTGCTTTTCACACCTCTGTGGTCTAAACAGGTTTCTTGATTAAAACTGGAGCATGCTAGTTTTGTCACGTCATGTCGCTTGCGTACAGTGTAGATGAGATGTCAGCATGACCAAGGTCTGGACATCCTTTCTAAACAGATGGTAATTGAGGCCAGCATGGGAGGCAGTAGCCATCTGAGGGTGACTGATGGTTCAGGCAGCAGGTTGCACCTGATTTTCACCATACAGTAACAGGAATAATAAAATACAAGTACCATGGGCTCAAATAGCTTGGAAGAAATGATTAACATAATCAACTAGGAAACACTGAAAAGCTTTGAAGATTTAATTCTGCTGTGATCTCATAAACCAACTGCAAAACATCAAGAAGAAGGCATGCAAAAAAAAAAAAAATGCTGAAAGGTTTGTGTGCTTATTAAAATTTCATCATGCTCTACAAATTTGATGAAGAGCATAATCACACATTTGAAGACAGTTTACTACTTTTTATCCATGTAAGACAACCTAGACATGAATGAAGGCATGTCAAGACAACAAACTGTTGAGAAATGCTAAAGAACATCTCTGAAACATTTATTTTTGTGGTAAGATCTCTTTCTGTTCTAATGAGTGACATTTGGCAAGGTAGAGATGTTTACAAGTATAGTACCATAACCATGTTAGTGTCCTAAAAATGTATTGACTCCTGATGTATTTCCTTTTTTGTTTTGATGGCTAATTAGGCAAAACTGGTTGATTAATTAAGGCCTTGATTTGTGAGAAATTCCCTGTTACAATTACAATTCATGATACAGTCATGCTTTTCAGGACTCCTTCAACTGCGGAAAACAATATTACAATGACATTTAGAATCACTGCCCTGAAGTTGAGCTGAAGTTCACTGTTGTCATTTCAATAGATCTTTGCTAAAATAAGCACAGGTATTTTAATTCACTGGGAATGACCTTTCTTTCCTGTCACTCCATTTTCTAGGATGTTGTCTACACCTCTCTTATTTCAGCTGAACCACTGACATCACATCTCGCCTGAGGCATGTTTCCTCGGTCTGCAGCGAGAGTAGAGCTGGACCACTCATTTGAAGTCAGTCAAAGCAAAAGATAGCAACAAAAGAGGTAACAAATGATCAGATCAGATTGATGATCAGAATTACACATTATCAAATAGATAACTCCAGTCCTGGTTAATGATTTTAATACAGTGCCACATTGTGCTTAAATGAATAGCTCACCTAAAAATTTGAATTCGCTGAAAATTTACTCACCTTCAGGCTATCCAAAATGTAGATGGATTTGTTTCTTCATCAGAACAGAATTGGAGAAATTTAGCATTACATCACTTGCTCACCAATGGATCCTCTGCAGTGAATGGGTGCCGTCAGAATGAGAGTCCAAACAGCTGATAAAAACTCCAGTTCATCAATTAACATCTTGTGAAGAGAAAAGCTGCATGTTTGTATTAAACAAATATGCAATAATCAACCTCTCCATCCATAATATTTCTTTTACTAGTGAAAAAGTTGTCTTGTCTGAATCAAGGGAAAAATCTGCACAGATCAAGCACAGTTTACAAGCAAAAACAGCCAGAGACAGATCTAAAGAGATACGTCAGTGGATTTTAATCTGAGAGGATTACAAGTATTTGACTTTTTTCACTGGAGGAAGCATTATTACAGATTATGGACCAGAAGCAATGTTTCAAATATAAAACATCTTGATGGATTTGTTTCTTACAAACACACAGCATTTTACTTTACAAGACAACTGATGGACTGGAGTCGTGTGGATTACTTTTTTTTTTTAGCTGATTCTGATTTGACGGCACCCATTCAATGCAGAGGATCCACTGGTGAGCAAGTGATGTAATGCTACATAATTCCAAATATGTTCTGATGAAGAAACAAAATCATTTACATCTTGGATGGTTTGAGGGTAAGGAAATTTTCAACATATTTTCATTTTTGGGTGAACTGTCCTTTCAACTCCAATGTCCTTTAGCTGTGACTAAATTTACACTACTGCATCATGTACCTTAACTGAACTACTATGAAAACTAGAAATAACGGCATGAACCGCACATGTCATATAGAGCGTGACCAAAGAGTTTATCAGGGTTAAATGTAACCCACGCCATACTGAAACTCCTACACATTTATTGCTTACTATGCAGCTGGTTTCCTGCATTCATATTCAGCTGTGTTACTTTTACCTAAGTCAGCTGATGACCTACTTCAAACAGAGGATAAGGGTCACAGCTCCTCTTTCATCTGTCCGTCAAAGCAGAAGATTCTGGTAAAATACAAAAACCACAGCGCTAAACATTGTGACACTTATATTCAAAGGAATAAGAGAGATCAGATGGGGGTGTAGCTGGAGATTTGTGCAAGCTACTTCAGCATGAATGCATCTTGAGGCTATATATTTGGATCTCCAGACTGAAGCTGTAATGGCTGAGATATGCATAATTTCATAAAATGCATGGTAACATAGCTATAGAAGCATCTTGGGAATCTTTAAAAAAATTTTTTTTACATATTTTTGATTAACACACTGCTGTATTTTATATCATTTGAATATCCACATTTTTAGGATTTTATTTATTTATTTATTTTTATTATATATGTATGTGTGTGTGTGTGTGTGTGTGTGTATGCATGTACGTTAGCAGGTGACATTTTAATGGTTCAGGATACAGCAACATGTCCCTTATCAGTCTGTCCTGTGTTACTTAAATAAAAAATGTCCTTCACCACTAAGGAAATCTTTTAATAGCCCCATTAGCTGTGTTTAT
Organism: Cyprinus carpio; assembly: GCF_018340385.1. Lineage (NCBI taxonomy): Eukaryota > Metazoa > Chordata > Actinopteri > Cypriniformes > Cyprinidae > Cyprinus > Cyprinus carpio. The sequence continues at coordinate 6,371,819 of NC_056588.1, read as the reverse complement.
ATTATCTTGGATTGTGTCAATGTCTCTGACTAACTCCACTCTAGCTGTCCAACAGGAAGTGAACCAGTACTCAATGGGTTAATCAAGTCCACATAGTTAATAAATGACAGCTGTGGCCAAGTGCATTCCAGCTCTGTTTCTCTCACCCTTTGGCCCATCTGTGGGCTTTATATGCATTATAATATAACCTGATACTTCATTATTAGCTTTAATCATAATATGTTCGGGCACAGAGGGGGCAAAGAAATGACTTAGCAATATAGTGGTGACAAATCATACCCGCAGTCAGCCGAACTGAAACTAAATGAGCAAAAACAAAACTCTGAAGAAATCAGTCAGTGATTTGATGGTGGTGAGATTGAATACAATTGACATGCACATACACCAGTGAAGTCTTTGGGCTTATTAGTGTTTGTAGCAAGCAACAAAGTTATTAATGCTCGTACTTAGGATTACTTATTTCATTAATGTGAACTTCATGCTACAGACATGAATTATACCTCAAATTTTGATTGAGGAAAGGGTCGCAATATAATTTTTTTAAGTGATTGGACAAAATGGCATCAAACTTCCCAAAGATTTACATTGAAAGCGGGTGTTTTTGAATCGGGGCAGCAACCAAATCTAGCAACCACATCATGTACACTAAAAAAGTGCTATGATTTTTTTGTCTAAAAATATGCTGATGATGATCTGTGCACAGAGAAGTTCCTACTTGACAAATATTTCAGCTTCTACTGCTGAACACTAAATGTCACATATATGGTGACTCAAGCACTTCTTGGCACAGAACAAGAATTCAGTTTGCTTTATCAAACTAATTCATTACAGAAGCAGTTTTCAGCCAATGAAGAAACATCTGTTGTGTTGCAAACACAGGCAGAAGACAAATAACATCTGTTTTTCAACCAGCGATAAGCGACAAACCCATAACTGCTGTGCTTTCATCAGAAAAACAAACTACTGTTACATGACTAAGGAGAAGTTTCTGCACAGTCAACAGTAAAGACGAACCATTGATTAGTCACTGGCCATTGATTTGACCCATTTTTGGAGTATAGGATTAACAATAAAACAGATCCAAGTCCTAAGCCAAATCTTTTACTGTTATAAAGATCCTGAGAGCACTGAAAATCAGTAATTGGTAATGCAGTGCAGTTAAACCTCATTATCACATTAAGACCAAGATGTCTCATGATATTACCACACTAAGGTCACAGCTCTAAATAAAGATGCAGGTAAGACATTCAAAAGTGTCAAAGAAAGAGCAAATTTAAGATGAAAACTAAAGGTGGATTTTCTATCCATAGTCAATCTGAAAATTTCCAGAATCAGAAAGGGATTTCTACAATGAGCACAGGAAATAGCTACTCTATATGCTGTGCCATAAAGATGTGTGAACATCTCATCTCACAGGATGTAAACCACAAACAACTCATCCACTCATTAACCATATCTTTACCCTTCCTGTATGATCAAAAACAAATCAAATCTGGGTCTGTGGTGCAACGCAACTGGTTTCATAAACAGCAATGGAATAGATAGGATAAAGATGATATTTCATAAGATATTCTAAAGCATAAGTGTTTTTAAACTGGTGTAGTTCAAAATATACATATAGTAATGAGAAAGCAACAAACACAAGTTAAAATTGGCAGTCTGACAGTAAAGATTCACAATGCCAACAAACAATGCCCTCTCGCACTTCTTCTTTTATTACAACACAGTGCTGCAATTCCGCTACTTTTTTTTTTAAGTATGTTTCAACATCCCTACTTTGAAACAAATTCAAAATATACGAAACATTTCAGGAACAATGAAGTCTATTATTTCTTGATTTATGTTTTCATTGTACCAAAGGCTTGGCTATCTGTTGACCATTACCAGCTTTACTCCCTCCAAAGTCATCAAACATATAACGTTTATATAAGTACTTCATTCTGAGTTATTATTCTATATAGTTTAAGTTTAGATATATAATTTTATATATTTTTTTAATATTTATATTTTACTTCAGTTAATTTTATTTAAAGTAAAGTGTTTTTTTTTTTGTTTTTTTTAGCTAACTAATGACCATGGAATAATTTTTATTTTTTACATTTTGCCTTTACATAGCTGTACTAACTAGACTGACTATAGTTAGATAGATAGATGCTTGAGAGGTATGAACACACACAAAATATTACACAAAAAGGCATGAAACATTGTCTTGCTGAATCACTGCTTCCCATTGTCTCAGCCAGAGTGCATCCGGTCCAGCTCATAATTGTACCTGACATCTACAGTACCAGTGACTACATGCAGCACGAACCTGCAGACCTAAAAACGTCAGTGCAGCTCCTCTGACTGACTGTACATCCAAACCGTTGACGTAAGCTTTCTGTCTGTGCAGAGACATTGCCTCTTCTGCGCAAGGCATGCATGGACCACAAACAACTTACTCTTAACAGCAAGAAGCACATAAACTGTAACAGCACCACAGGCGGCTTAATCACTCACCTAAACTTTCACTCGTTCCCGCACGAAGATATTCTGCAAGACGCCTTCACATGGTCTCTTTCTTCGCGCTTCGCAAACAGCTGGAGGAGCGTGCACGGTTATTGTTTTCTTAGAAGCCGGAGGAACGCTGTGTTCAGTCTCCGTCTGTGTTGAGTTACATTCGAGACCGCGTACTTTTGCTTTGCTCTTTGCTGATTGTGGCATTTCCAGCACGCGCCTCCTCTATTTGCTACATTGTTGACATTGGGGCGATGACGTCATGGCGATGAGCCCATAGTAAAAGAGGGAAAAATAGCACGAGCCATTCAACGTTTTCACAAATTTGTGAATCTAACGAACTAACATCTTCACACCTGTAAATTAATCACTTAAAATTAATACAATCTATCATTCATTTAAACTCATTTTCCACCTTTTGCAAGAAAGACAGCCTTGTAGCAACCTATTGTAAGTTTTTTATTGAAAATAATGGTTTGTAGTTTATCGTTTATTAAATTATTCATTAAGTTTATTTTGTTTATTTTCCTGTATAAATTATTTATAAATTAATTGCATTAAATTCATTAAAACTCATTTAAATCAATTCATTTTATTCCCTTTCTGCAAGAAAGCAAATCTGTAGCAGTAACCTATTGCAAATTATTCAAGTAAATAATCATTTTAATTGTGTTGTTTATTGAATTAATTAAAATTTAAAAATATAAAATTATAACACACAAAATTAAAAAAATAAAATCACAAAAATTATAAAAAAAAAAAAAAACTATAACAAAAACACACTATATTGTAAGTTATTAATGTTTTAAAACTTCATGTTTTTTGTTGGACCACATGCACTGTGTCTGTGACAATGAGTAATATCTAAACGATTTGATCTAATAACCTTTATTATTATTATTTTTTTAACTTCCAAAACCATTACTTTATTTTATTATTATTTTTTTTTAAAGTGCAATAATAACAGTAGCCTGTATTTTAAGAAAAATTGTGAAAATTGGATTGCAACCACATTTCAGGTTATTCATACATTAAAACTGGATAAATCAGAAAAAAACTGATCCAATTTTATAGTGGTTGTATGTATATTTAGATTAGAGCAAGGCCAGAGTAAGCATAACAGCACTTAATCTCACTGTACCCCGAAGGAGCTGGCAAGCAATTATGTGAATTATCAGGTTGTCGCAGACAGCTCTTGCTTCTCCTTTGATTCTGATCCAAACGAGCCATAATTTCACTGTTAGGTTCAAAAATAACTGTGACAGATTCTCAAAGGCACAGAGTGGCACTGACATCAAAGTCTTATTTATCAGAGAAAATGGAGACCTTAAGATGCGAAAAATGCCTCAGCTCTGCATCCGTCCTCATAAGGCATCAGTGGAACCTGTCATAGTGTGTGTGCATGGTGCACTTTGGAAATGATTGCTTTCAAGCTTTGTTTGATTCACTGAACTCATTTCAAACACCAGGGATTGATTGTCACTTCTGAAGCAGCTCATTGTTGACAATGGAGTGTATATATGTAGTCTAAATCTACATCCAAAAGGCTAGATTTAAAAGTGGAATTGTCTGAAATTTATTGTGGCTTTTATTTTGAGGTGTGCAGACCCAGAACTTCATCTTTTTACTTTTACGTATTAGCCAAATGTATTTATTTTTATTTTATTGATGCCGTCTTGTGGAAATTCACAAGAAAAGGTTCCTGATGTATATGCTTATTATGAACATATCGATGTTCAAGATGCATTCAGAAAACTGCACAAACACACCACTTCTATGTGCCTAATGTAAGCCCTGTAGTCTTCCAGACCCTTGCCTCTCAACCCATTCATTTTAATGCAAACAGTGCCCCCCCATGCCTGCGCATGAAAATGCGACTATTGAAAACTAATTTTAATGAATAAAAATAAGAAACACAAAAAAATCTTGAGTGTAGGACTAAAACTACGATATATTGCTGTAGGCATTTTTAGTAAAAAAAAATCCTGTTTGTGACAATACATGTAAGCTGCAATTGAACTTATATCGCACATATTTATTTTGCTCTCAAGGAAAACGTGAAACTCCGCAGAGGAAATGAAATGTGAACTTAGCTGATGCAAACTGTAACAGACAATGAATAAATGAGGCGATGAATTACTATAAACAGCCGTCTGGCAGCTGTCACAGAGGGTTAGTTTTCACAGCTCCGGTCAATGAATTTACGAACGCTACTATGGAGAATACTTAGCTCATGAATATTAATCAGGCTTCGTCATTGGCCCTTCGCCGAGAAACGTAAACGCTATCTAATAATTATTCATGAGTTCACCCTTCTTCATAGTAGAATTTATAAATTCACCTCCCGTCCAGTAGAATGCAGTAAAGCTCGCTTATATCTACAACTGCTGAATAAAGACAGAAGCAACTACTGGTCACTGATACTTCCGCGTTAGTTTAAAGTGTCAGATATATTCAGTATTCATAAAAAAAGATGTGTCCCTTGACGTCTGCCAACACAGGTATGACGCTGCATATTTTTAAAATCCAATGATTATAAAATGATGTTGTTTAATTTCAGTCTCAGTTATACATGTGTCAGTGTTAAATAACTGTTCCATGTGTCTCTTTTCTATGAGATTTTGTGATAACAGTGTTCACTGTTTGCCGTTTTAGCTCTAAAAATATGAATTATTTGTAACAACAATTTATTGATTTTTGTTAATGGAACACTTGTTGATTATTCTAATGCGTTCCATTTAATAGGTTACCATTTAAATGCAATAACGTTCATGCACTTGTCATTTATTTTAGTGCTATGTCGAATATATATATATATAAGCAGAAATGTCCATGCATTTGCAACATACTTGTACTGCCTATTTAAATGAATACAGAGAATTTCACAAATATGCTTTTGGCTCAAATCGATGTAGAATTGACTAAAAGTTAATGATTAAGTAAGTTGTGCAACTAAATGTACAAGCTGGCTTTATATGATCTACTGTCTTTTCACAGACTGAGTTTTATTTAAACGTGTATATTTTTATTTTATTTATATAAACAAATGATAGTAATACATGAAAATATATAATATATACATGTATATAAAATCTATTTATTTAGTGAGTTATTTATTTATTTTACAGCTATTCTAGTAGAAGCTTGAAGATGAAGAATGAACCTTGAGGGTTCCAGTTAACATATTTGTTCCACCATTTACTGAACATCTTCGGTGGAATGGACTTTAACCAACCTCCAGGGTAATGGCACGGTTTAGGCGGAAATCATGTTGTGCACTTATCATATTAGCCTTGGCCGTGTTTATTATAACAGTCATCTTAAAGTCTCTGAGCCCTGAGGGTAATAATTTTGGCAGTCAGTTTGCATTAAGACTTATTCCACCTCCAAGACAAATGGAACAAGATAACAGCGTTGTTGTTTCTGCTAAACCTGCACAGATGATACCAGCAGAGAAAGCTGATAGAATGGAGATAAAAATGCAAGATTTTCCTGAGCCAAATTACAATGTGCACGCTTTCTACTATGTGTGGTATGGGAACCCGCAATTTGATGGAAAATATGTTCACTGGGATCATCCACTCTTACCACACTGGGACCCCAAGGTGGCCTCAGGTTATCCAACAGGACGACACCAGCCTCCTGATGACATTGGGGCCAATTTCTACCCGGCACTAGGTCCATACAGCTCCAGAGATCCATCGGTTTTAGAGGAACACATGCGACAGCTGCGAATAGCTGATGTTGGTGAGAATCCTCTTTGAAGCATTTTCTTTACTGTATTTGCTCCATCTACTGAATATTTTTTGTTTATTTTAGGTGTTCTAGCAGTTTCGTGGTATCCACGTAGTATGAATGATGACAATGGTGAAGAAGTTGATAATTTGCTGCCTTTGGTTCTGGATGCAGCTGACAAATATCAATTGAAGGTGGTGTACAGTAGATACAGATGGAGGTTTGGAATGCATAGTCTTTGCTTTTGTGTCTCATGCATTTTTTTTATTGTCCCTGACAGGTTGTTTTTCATATTGAACCATACAAAGGGCGAGATGCTGCAAATATGCGTGAAAATATTAAATATATCATGGAGCGGTATGTTTGATGCATTTCTTTCAACTCTATCTATTCATGCTTACAAAACATAAAAAATAAATAACACTTTAAGTTTCTTAACATTAGTTAAAAGTATCGTGTATCAGCTAACAATGACAATACTTCTACAACATTTATAAATCTAGGTTAATATTAATGGAATAGTTCACCTAAAAATTAAAATGTACTGAAAATTTACTTACCCCAGGCCATCCATGATGTAGATGCATTTGTTTCTTCAAAAGAACAGATTTAGCATTACTTCACTTGCTCAGCAATGGATCCTCTGCAGTGAATGGGTGCCATCAGAATGAGATTTCAAACAGCTGATAAAAACATCACAATAATCCACATGACTCCAGTTATCATCTTGTGAAGTGAAAAGCGTGTGTTTGTGAGAAACAAATCATTTAAAGGATTAGTTCACTTCCAGATTTAAAATTTTCATGATAATTTACTCACCCGCATGTCATCCAAGGTCTTCATGTCTTTCTCTCTTCAGTCGCAAAGAAATTAAGGATTTTGAGGAAAAGATTCCAGGATTTTTCTCCATGGACTTCAGTGGTGGCCACTGAGTCGAAGGTCCAAATTGCATTTTCAATGCAGCTTCAAAAGGACTCCACATGATCCCAGCTGGGAAATAAGGGTCTTATCTAGAAAACAATAATTTTCTTAAAAATGTATATATTTTTTTTAACCACAAATGCTTGTCTGTGTGTTTGTAATTGTTTATTACAAACACACAGCTTTCCGCTTCACAGGACATTAATTGATGGACTGGAGTCACATGGATTACTTGCGAATTCATGTGATGTTTTTGAACTCTCATTCTGACTGCACCCATTCACTCAAATTGTTCTTTAGTTAATCTAAATAATAAGGAAAATCAAAGGTGATTAATTACACTTATTGTATATTGCATTTTACAGGTATGGAAACCATCCTGCTTTTTATAGATACAAAACAAGCACTGGCAAATTTCTTCCACTGTATTATATATATGACTCCTACTTACAAACTCCAGATGTTTGGGCACAGCTGCTAAAGCCAAATGGTATATCGACAATCAGGAACACACTTTATGATGGCATCTTCATTGCTCTTCTTGTGGAAGAAAGGCATAAGAAGGACATACAGACTGCTGGATTTGATGGACTCTACACGTATTTTGCCACCAATGGCTTTACTTATGGCTCTTCACATCACAACTGGAAATCCATCAAAACCTTCTGTGACTATAATGACTTGGTATTCATTCCAAGTGTAGGGCCAGGTTATATCGACACTAGCATTAGACCTTGGAACTCCCAGAATACAAGGAACCGCATTAATGGCAAGTACTATGAGACCTCATTTAATGCGGCTGTGGAGGCAAGGCCTCAGATCATCTCTATAACTTCATTCAATGAATGGCATGAAGGAACGCAAATCGAAGAGGCCATCCCAAAGACATGGGGTAAAACTGTGTATCTTGACTACCTTCCTCATAAACCTACGGTTTATTTAGAGGTAACGCAAAAATGGGCCAGAAAATACAGTGAGGAGCAGAAGAAATGGCTGGAGTAAAGAAAAGTAGATTACTTTATTGTTAATCCTGAAAAAAAGTAATGCTTACAAGGGCCATGGTTTGTTTTATTTTGTTCTGTTTGAGTTGTGTGCAGTTTGATTTACTTACATGCCTTTTACTACTGTATATGACATCTTGACTGATTAAACTTGTCAAATATTAATACTAAATCCTAATCAGAGATATTCTGCCTTGAAACTGTAAATAAAACACAGTTTTACATTATACTTGTTTAGCTACACTGAAAAAATGATGTGGAAACAAATTTCACTCAGAAATTGCTAGTACATTTCACAAATAATTACAAAGAAACAACAAATAACACACTGAAATAAAAATTAATGAAATGTTTATTTACAAACTACTGTTATAATATACTGTGTACTTATCTTAAAATTGAGATTTAAATAGATTACATTTATTTGTAAATATGCATTTTAAAATACAGTTCGAAGTCTTTCAAGATTCACATATGACATTCATAAACTTTCCTTCTCAGAACGACACTAACACACTGTGTCACATGCTTTAAATTTTAATGTGCATAATAAAACCACCTAATATAAAGTGTACATAATTGGCAGTGCATGTTTTCCCTGGCATCAAAATTAATTGATTAATTAAAATGATTATTTCTTATATGAATGGGAGTTATTAAATGACAATAAATTATTTAAATTAAAAACATTGTGTTGTGCATTTTCATTCAACATATCCATATATTTTATCAATAAAATTTATTATTTTTTTCTGTGAAATGCAATGGATCCAAACAAATATAAAATTTGGCCACGGTTTATTTAGTTGTTTTTGAACAGACGTTTGTTTTACTTGCATGCATTTTTCTCCTTTATATGAAAACCCGACTCATTAAACTCATCCTAAACTAATTGCCATGTGGTCATCACTTGCGCACATAGGAGCCATGTGTAATGTCTGGCAAAAAAAATCAAGTCATACTCCACATTCCATACCAGATGGGGGCAATATGCCTCAATAAAGTGAATTGGTCTACTCTAGAGTAACAAACGAGAAACGGCATAGTCTCTATGCTCCGCCCCTACCTTCACAACAACCCTAGAGCCATAGCCGAAGCCTAAGAGGACGTTTTGCCTCCAGAGGAACGTTGAGTGATGTCAAGTGATTTTGAAACATGACATCTTCAAGCTACTCCCCTTCACCTTTACCAGTGAATATGTTCATATTCGTTTTGTTCATATTACATTTTGAATTGTATATACACATTATTTGAATTAAATTAATTTGACAGACAGCATTCTGTCAACATCATTGGTCAACATCAGACAGCTGATGTTGACCAAGCTAGCGCCAACCAACGTAACCAGAGCTGCCAAACTCTCAAGCATTCACCGTGAGACACACACGCAATTGACTCTTTTCACACGCTTTCAAAAACTTGACCGCTCTGAATATAGTGAGAGAGTGCGCGCGCGGCCGGGGCTCTCTCTCTCTCTCTCTCTCTCTCGGGTTCATTATCATCGAAGACATTTCAAGCTTCTTAGGTAATGTTACATTTTAGCATCAGCTTGGTAGAGACGGGCTTTGGTAGATAACAGGTGAAAACCGGATCGGATCTGTGGGTAAGTTATAGCTAGCTAACTATCAAACGCAGCTACGGTTAGCCATCGAACAGCCTTCGATACATTTCTATGTTATAACTTCCCGAAAAAAAATACGCAAACATATAAAACAAACTTCTAGTGAAATACTAACAGCATCTTACTTACCAATCCAAAAGAAATGTTGCAAGTTCGGAGTCGAAGCTCATTTCTTTCAAGTCCATCAGTTGTCTCCAGCGATGGAAAAGCAGTGCCGATGTTTACTCTGTTTCGGCTCCTTTTCTTATCGGATTTGATTTGGTGATTCCGAGCGCGGTTGCTTGACATCAGGTTCAAGTACGCCCACAAGCCGTGCGAGTTATTCGTGTATTGCAGGTTGGCTGGGGGTTATATTGCCCGCATACCCGCCTCCCATGGCCGAAACTGGTATTACGACACCTGTCGGGCCGTGGCTAGTAATGCTAATGCTAATTAAGGTTGATATCTCTGCAGCACTATAACTTGACATTTTTTTAATGACATCATCGCCCTTATTTCTTCTCATTCTTTTGATGCGTAAACTAATTGCCATGTGGTCATCACTTTAAAACAAAATATAAAACTAAACCTTTAAATAAACTAATTGCCATGTGGTCATCACTTGCGCACATAATTGATTACTAATCTATGAATGTGTGCATTATTATATTAAACCGATTTTAAAACAAATTATTAAATGAAATTAATATCTGAACCAAGTTTTTTTTTTAATTTCCATACATAACATGCATTTATTTATAAATAATACACTGACTTTATAAAACTGTCATAGGCAGTAAGCCACTGAATGCAAACAGCAATGATAAACAAAGGGATAATCCACGAGTACATACATAATCCAGTGTAACGCACTGTTACAAATTTAATTTCCTCTTCCATGCATTTCTTTGCATTCTTGCGTTTGCATGTATTAACTGCACACACACGTACGCACGCTCACGCGCGCGCGCACACACACACACATACTCTAAATCTATAATTGCATCCATGCATATGAACAGCACGGGGACGTTATTCTACATCATATCACACTGCGTTACATGGCGTCCTTTCCAGCGACGCACTTGCTCGCGTTCTCCGTTTCTGACCCATAGGATCGTACATTTTGACTTGCACGCGCTGCTGATTTGAGTCTGTCATCACTGTGGACACATTGTAACATGCAGTGAAGCTCTGACGCGAAGGCTATGGGTCCAGGTACAGCCTATCCGAATATTGCCACCATCGGAGATTTTTCAGCACCATCCCGATATGCGAGGTATGTGGGATGTAAATAAAAGAAGCGCATGATGTGGCTTTCCCTCGAGGATGTTTGCTGATGGACAGGTGAGACACGATTTACTGATATGAATATTACCTGCATGATTTGCATATATTGTATGACACGAGTTCAGGCTTTAAATATCACGCACTGCGTGCACAATAATTTTTTCATTCATCTCTTGGGGCATTTTTGAGCTATAATAATTAAACATGGCACGAGCGCAGGGACGATCATTCTCAAGGGATGCTTCATGCGTCCTTTTTGGATACAATGCGGTTTTGCTTAAAATAGACAAAGCAGTCGAGATGTTGGAGAGAGGGAGCGTGTCATATTTAAGGAATAGCCATATTTCGTGTAGTAATATGTCAGATGTGTGTGACAGTCTGTTTTAAGATGACCTTCAGCATCACTGGCGAAAGCACAACACCTTGCAGGGTATTATACATTCATTTATGTTTTTATGAACGATTTTAGATGTGTGTTCATTAAATATTTTACCCTCATGTCACTGATGGGACAGACACGAATTCGTAAAGCCTACTAAATAAACTACAGAAATGCTTCATATTTAATGGTTCTTCTTTTCATCTTCACGTCCTTCATCCACATCTTCTATTTATTAGACGTCAACACCGAAGTATACCAGCATGCAACTCTGTGTCCCAAATACATCACAATACATTTAAAACAAAAGGCCTTTCTTTATCAAAGAGAAAGAGAGAGACACAAACATGCAACCTCATTGATCTTTGTTTACTTTAATAAAACCATACATCATATGTGTGTTATTGGCCAAAAATATGATTATTTCCCAAAGCTCTTAAACATAGAGAAATATATAATACATTAGAATAATTAAGCAATGTTTGATTTAGCAGGTGTATAATCTATTTCCCAGAAGCCTCATCTGTGTCCGCTCTTTTACAGAGAGCTTTCGCTGTGATATGAGATGATTGAGTCACAAATGCACTGATAAACCTTTTAAACAGCTCTTCCATGTATCCATGTGTTGTGTAGTGTAACGCGTGTGTAAAACCCCACAGCCAAAATGCATTATGAATATGAGATGTGAATAACAGGTGTGTTAGAACGGATATATCTCACATGCTGGACCTGAGAACACTGGCATACAAGAATCCCAAATCATTTTATTGTCATGTTTCCTTTTTTAGTCCGCATACCTGTACAATGTTAAAGTGGTAACAAATTGGAATGAGGTTACATTAGCTAACATTATTTAATGCGTCAACTGATATTACCTAACAATTAGAAATACATTTGTTATAGTATCTATTAATCCTTGTTAAAATTACAACTATTCATTGTTAGTTCATTAAATCTCAAGTCCATGACATAATATTAACAGTTACAACTTTTGATTTTAATAAGTAGAAGTATCTCTCATTTTTAGTTCATGTTATCTAATGCAATTAACTAATGTTAAAAAATGGAACCCTATTTTGAAGTGTTGCTGTGAAAGTTAATAGAAAGATATGTGACTCATTGGTTGTTAATTGATTTCTTCAATTATTAATTTGCTTATATGTGTCAGACTAGTACATCTAATTAAACAGAACAGGGTGATATTAAGTGGAAGCTGTGAAGATTTTTTTTATTGGCAGATGTCCCTGTGAAATTGTACAATTAATTGAGCTGTTGATTCAGTCCATTGAAGTTAACTGAATAAGTTAATTGAATCTTTATTTGATTTTTAATGGTATGTTTTAATACTAATGTTTTTTATAGCCTCTTGAAGTCATTGGTTCACTTTTGAAGAATTTGGATGTAATATGCAGTGTGGTTTTATGAAAGACTGGGAATTGTATTGCATTATAGTAGTCCCATGGTCTTCATTTAAAAAAAGAAAAAGAAAGGAAAGAAAAAGATTTTGGATTCTGTTCTGGATATGTATTCAGAAAACAAAATCTAGTGTTTCTAGATCCAAAAACTGTAAACTCATTTTAACATCTTGCCAAGGTGAAAAATTGGTGTAAATAATAGGCCGTTTGTTTCTATTATCTGTTGACATCCTGAAGATGGCAGTGTTCCCATGTGTAAAACTGACTGTCTAATTGTTCTTGTAATGATCCAGAATTAGTTTTGAGGATACAATCCCACAACAGACCCAGGACCACCAGAGACAATGAGGTAGGTATATCTCCTTAAAAATACTGAACAGTGGTCAAACAATATGGAGTTTTTAATGACAAAATCTTAAACTTTCACATTTGGATCCCCCCAGTCTAAAATGTTTGTTTACACCCTTTCTACACAAAGCGTTATTTAATATTCAGTTTTATAGTCAGTCTGCAGCTTTATTCCTTAAAATGCTTGACATCTAGCAGTTGATATTGATTGTACAGTGATGCAATCTATTTTCTGTCTTTTTCCCCTCATGAGAAGACCTTTGATTTTAAGACTGACATTCTTCTGGTAATAAAAAGAAGAACCCGGAACATACAATCATTTTACCTTCTGAATATCAGCAAATCTGTCAGGTGAATTTTTAAGATTATTTTCTTTGCGTTTACATTGGAATTCACAGTGCTTGTGATTAGTTGATTAGTTAGTCATGTTAAATATATTGACCATAGTTTTTTTTCTCTCTAAATAATGAACTACTATTCCATAAAAAATTAATGAAACTGATCTCTTTCCCTTACAGCCTTGTTTTCATTCCTGTCAAAAATTATATATGGCATTACCTTCTATAGGCAGGTCTATAAGGTCTATAGGCAGCTGTTTCATTTATTGACCCTTTTGTTTTTTGCCTTTTAATCTTCATCTGCTTCCTCTTTAAAGGCCAGAGTATGCCATCTGCACCAATTTACAGAATCCTACGACCCCTCCTGCTTGGTATCTTTTTATTAGGATGCTTTGTGACTTTGTTTTTAATGTACATCAAACCATCTACGAGCTGGTTGTCAGGCCCGGTCGAGTCAGAAACATCCACAGCCCGAGTGAAGAGTCTCCTTTCCACCAGAAGTGAACAGAACCAGACCACCATCCTGGTATGGCTTTGGCCTTTCGGTGAAACTTACGACCTGAACGTCTGTAGCTCTTTGTTCAGTATTGATGGCTGCTTCATCACTGCCGACCGAAACCTTTACAACAAATCTGACGCCGTGGTCATACATCACAGGGACATCACCAGCGACCTGTCCAACATGCCACCGATGTATCGGCCCACGTTGCAGAGATGGATTTGGATGAACTTTGAATCACCTTCTCATTCATCTCAGTTACCTGGAATTGAAAGCTTGTTTAATTTGACTCTAAACTATCGGCGGGATGCTGATATAGAAGTGCCTTATGGATCGATTGTCGCAGCCCAAGGAAAGGAGGACTTTGTGCCACCAAGCAAGAACAAGCTGATTTGTTGGATCGTCAGCAATTGGAACCCAGACCACGTCAGAGTGAAATACTACAATGAACTCTACAAGCACATCGAGGTTCATGCATACGGACAAGCATTTGGTGAGTACATTTCCGACCAGGACTATTTTCCTACAATTGCAAGCTGTAAATTCTATTTGGCATTTGAGAACTCAGTTCACAAAGACTATATCACTGAGAAATTGTACAACCCACTTTCCATCGGCACCGTACCCGTGGTGCTTGGACCACCAAGGGAGAACTATCAGAACTTTGTGCAGGGAAATGCTTTCATCCACGTCGATGACTTCTCATCTCCAAAGGAGCTGGCTGATTACCTCCTGTTCCTTGACAAAAATGAGGAGCTTTACCTGAAGTACTTTGACTGGCGTAAACACTTTAAGGTGAAAAAGGCGTACTTCTGGGCTGAACACACATGTCTGGCTTGCGATTACATTAGAAGGCACAATGAGTACAAAGCAATTAACAATCTTGACAAATGGTACTGGGGTTAATCCACAACTGAACCACTGGACCAGCTTAATGAAAGTTGCTTGACAATAAGAGCTTCATGTAACTTAATTCAAATGAGGGTCTGTTTTGAGCACTTTTATTTTTGTAAAATGTCCCAAAGTAGATGTACATTTATTTTGTGTTCGGTTTCATGTGTTTATTAATCTGGATACAAATTATGCATTTTAGAATTTAATAAGTTTGTATTTATTTGGAAAGCTGATTTTGACCAAAATGCACAAAAAGGGATATTTCACCCAAAAACAGAAATTCTGTCAGTTACATACATACTTGTTGTTCCAATCCTGTATGACTTTCTTTCTTCTGTGGAGCACACACACAAAGATATTTTGTAAATTATATTTTAGATCAAAACAAAGCATAATAAATATAAATAAATATATAAATATTATTAAAAAAAAATTCAAAAAAATACACAAATTTACATTTAAACCAAAAAATCAACCAAAAAGCATTTGCACAGCCTCATGTTTTTCCAAACCAGTAGGACTTGTATTTATTTTGAGGAACATAAAATAATATATTCTGGAGAGTGTTTCATTTTTTATACAAATAAAATAAACAAAAAAACCAATTCCAACATTAAACAAAAATATGATATATAAACCATTAATCATGAGAAAAAAAAAAACAACTGCAAGAAAAAAAGAGAAAAAAAGTCATAACTGCAAGAAAAAAACAAGAGAAAGGTACAACTGTGACATAAACTCAGAATTCTGCAAAAATTTTCATTCTTCAGGGGAAACAAAAAAACAACAACTGTGACATAAACTCAGAATTCTGCAAAACAAAGTCTGAATTTTGAGATACTGTATAAATGAAGAAGTAATAAATCTAAAAAGTAAAAAAAAAGTTTTCTAAGAATTTATGAGTTTGAGAAAACAGGCTTCCATAGTTTTTTCCAATACAGTGAATGTCAATAGGGTCCAAAATAACACACAAAAGTAATTAATTTGTGTTCTGCAGAAAAAGTAAGCCATACACAAGGGTGACTAAATGATGACAGAATGTGTGAAATATTGCTTTAAAACATCTCGGGATTCACATGTAACCATGGTTCCCAGAGAGAGAACGAGACGCTGCATCCTCTAGCAGAGACTATGGGGACTGCTGCCAGCAAGACCAGTGTCTGAAGCACATGTGAAACAACTCCAATCCCATTGGCCCATGTAGCCTGGGACATAGGCAGGTACCCGGCAGGTCATAGGCAGGTACCCGGAAGTATAAGAGGGCACCTGCTGAATACGTCACCAAGTAGTTGTCTGAAGGAGACGTGTAAATAGGCAAGCCCTAGGCAAGGTGAGGGGATGCAGCATCTCGATCCCTCTCGAGGAGCCATGGTTATATGCATAACCTGAGATGTTCCCCTTCTAGGGAAATCACACTGCGTCCTCTAGTGAACACTGTGGGGAACAGAATGCCAACTAATCCATGCCACGTGCATGCCTGTTCACCTGGTGAGAGAGCACCAAGGGAAGCGACAGAAATACACCAAACCTTCCCTCAGAAAGGGGTCAAGCCACTGACCCCTGGGGCAACTAACATAACTTAGAAAAAATGGGAAACCCAACCAAACAGGAGGGACATCCCATTAACCAAGCTAAGTACATAGCAATCCTCAGAAGGCTATATTACACAGAGCCAAAGCAGCATGCACTTAAAATCCCTGTAGTTAGGTGGGGGGCAGCCCACCCCTACTGCTGATCTCACTAACTCCATGTGGAGGTTGGAAAGAAAGAGGAGACTCCTGGGGGAGGGGAGGTCATGACTTGCCAGAAAGCGCTCGTCCAGTCTGCCACAGGCTTCTGCCTTTCACATGTTCAGACTAAATGAAGCCTCTTAGTAGCACACACCATTACATCCAGCCCTCGAGCACTGAACACATGTGCTCCTCACCAAGACACAGAACGCATAGATTGTGTGTCCATGGGTGTCAGAGACTTCAGACACAGAGGCACACACTTTCTAAAACGCTCACTTGCCTTGGTTTTCTCCATTACGCCTTCACACTTACTGTCAAACAAACGGCTCCTGGAGACAACAAAAGTTGGTGACGTATTTGGCCTGTGATGTCATGGGCTATGTGGGCCAGTGGGATTGGAATTGTTTCACACGTGTGTCCCCATAGTGCAGAGCTATGAAGAGCAGAGATAGTTCAGAGATAGAGGACGGAGTGTGAGTTCCCTAGAGGGGGAATTCAATGTTTCTGTTTTCATGCACCTAACTACACAGGAAATCTGTTTATTTAATGAGAACCGAGCACTTTCTGAAACTGAGATTTTTATGCTTTATTTATATCATTGGTTAATGTGAAAACATTAGTGCTAGAGTCATCTATGCAGTGTTTACAGAACTTATGTTGTGCAAAATGTCAATGTACTGTAAATGTAATGTGTATGTATTTTGAGACAACCTGCCTTTCATTTCCATGGTTTTGGATGTTGTTTTGCGCATTCATATTTTACCATGCCAGTAACCAACATGCATTTGCTACTGAAAAACAACAAACATGCCAGAAGTGCGTCATTGCTGATAATGTTTTACGGTACTGAATAACTGATGATAATATCACTGTTAAGTAGCTTACATGACTTGGATATGTGATACTGTGAAGTATCAATGTGTGCTGTGACGTCCTGTCTTCTAAATGACACTTTTGTTTAACAGTGAAGTGTTAAATCAATAGCAGGAGGCCAGTATACATACAGTCATGTGTGGGTGGTGCCATATTCACAGGAATACAGAAGACTTTTTTCCAAATGTTGCCAAATGTTTCGACGTGCTCAGATGTACGAGATGTATGAAATCATAATGTGAGAAGCATAATGACTCGCTTTTCTAATTCTGAAGTTGCTTCAGATGGAAGCTTAGAAGATTTGTTTGCTGCCAAAGTTTTCTTTCTCAAAAGTGATGCTTCTGATCTTTTATCTTTGGGATTCAGGTCATCCCATTTATCAGATGGGCTTTCATTTAATGGTGAAGGACTGTTTTAGATATGCTCACATACATGTAGTCAGTCTAATATTAGATGAGGTTGAAGAGCTCAATTATTGATTAATGAGCACATTTCCAGCTGTGGATCACAGACTGAGCTGCTGATACTGTCACTGCAAAAAACAATCAGTGTTCTTAATGTTTTGTCTTATCTCCAATAAAAAAAATCTGAACATCCTTAGAACAAGATTTTTATTTTTTTTTTACCTGAGAAGAAATATTGTGTAAGACAAGATTTTTCCTTTTGTTTTCTTTTTTATGTTTTAAGTATAAATCAAACATGATTTTGAGAAGTTTATGTTTAACGTTCACCCAAAAATTCAAATTCTGTCATCATTTATTCACCCTCCTAGCCTCCAAATTGTCATATTTGTGTGAACTATCCATTTAAGAAGAGACAAAACAATGTGCCAAAATATATGTTTGCTCATTTTAAGCATTAAATTTAGTTAGATTTATCCTTAAATAATAATAATATTAATAATAATAGGTCAAAGGGTACGTTTATGCGTTTGGCAGATGCTTTTACTTGCATTTAAGGTATACATTTTATCCTGAGAATCAAACCCCTGTCCTTGGTGTTGCAAGCACCATGCTCTACTGTTTGAACTACTGAAATGCATTTGGTAGATTCTAAACTATTATATATTCTGTATTATATTATATATAGGTTCTCTTATCATACACTATTTTGTAATTCAAGCAAATGTAATTTTTAAGGATGTTTACATATTTTTACTGGAAACCAAGGCAAAAGTGATTAAGAAAATGATTTTTGCACTGCTTATATGATAAAGCACACTTTAATTGATGATATTTGTAGTACACATTTTGTTTATAAGGATTATCAATCATTTCCAGGCTCAGGCACTCACGAGTCTTGAATCACATGTATATTCTTGTTGTTTTGATGTCTGAAGCACACATGATTGTAGTATATTGTTGTTGTTGTGTTCCAGTGTCTGTCAGATTGAACATACTGTATGAACTGTAACATCAGCAGTTAAACATTTCATGCCTGGGTTTTTAACTTTTGTATTCACGAGGGACTATCCGTTCTGAAAAAAAGTGCTATTTTAAAAATGTCCATCTGTATATTACTCAAATGTGCACAAAAAGCCAGACTTTTTTTATATGTACTTTGAAGAAAATCAAGATGACGTGTAGTAACACAAGCTCTACTACATGTCTCAGATCAGAGTTTGTCAAAGATAATCGATTTGCCATGAATGCTCTTTAAGCATTGTAAATAGCAGTATTGTTGGACGATCTCAAACCTGTAGCGAATGCCATGAAGATGAAGTGCTGAAATGAGACAGACAAAATAAGCCCTTTCTGAGCCTTTGTACCAAGGAAGAAATTTCTCCTGCTGAAGACAAAGATGGCAGTGTTATGGAGAGGCCATATTCTGTCTATAAAGCGGTTTCCACAATGAACATCCATATCATTTTTGGGATTAGGAACTAGTCTTTTGAATACTGTTGGACTGGAAAGCCTAATAGCTAAAAGTTTCTCTCATTCTCAAGTGTGATATATTGAACTGATGACAGTACAAATATGTATTGTGACTAAAAATGTGAACTGTGAAAAAAAGAATGAACTGGTTATTGTTTCATCTTGCTGTACAAAGTGAATCAGCGACTGCTTATTTACTTACTGACCATTAATTACTGACTTGTATTGATTTGTGGTCTCTCTCTCTCTCTTCACCTTATCTTTATCTCCTGTGCACAAAATGTTGGCTGTGAGCTCTTGGTACCCTTTAAAACAGCCTTTGCAGTATGAGTTTTTAGCAGTGTCTGACTAAGAGCCCCTGCTGACTCACACATGTAGGCTGGTCGCACTAAAGCCAGCATAGAGTATGATATCTCCTCTATGCATTATGGACTCTAATGCAAAATGACCCACATTCCTATTGTGCTGAGGAACCCGAGGGTGTATAGAACTGTTCATTGCAACGTTAATTACCGGAACATTGTTATTTGCCAAATGATTTACTGTAGATGTCTGTTAGTAAAATAAAGAGATGAAAATTAAATTACGTTCACAGAACATTTTGCTTCCCATCTTGAAAACAGTGTGAAAAAAGTAGTAATAATTCAACAAATTATTTACTCACCCATATATTAAATTAATTGTGTTACATTTATCCAAAATTTTACATTTTGCCATAATATGAACCCAAATAGTTCATTGTGATAAAGCTAACAAAAAATACATTACACAATGTCTTATTACTTATCTTATCAATACTTATCTGAACTAGGTGATTGCAAATCTGACAATGTTTTATAATGCTAGTTATTGTACTTCTTGCTGCAGTTTGTAAATAAAGTGTTAAGCAAGTGATGCTAAAAGATTAATGCTCTATCATGGTTGAAAATAATGTGTCATTTTTATGAAACCCTACCATAAACTGCAACAAAAGTAACCGTTAGATAAAAACGCATTTGCTGTAACAACCATGCCATTTTAGGTTGCTTCTGCAAGTCTTTGAGGTGTTTATCATGTTTCACTGAACTTCTCAACAAATCATGCAAATGTTTTCCATAAGTGCATTGAAAAAAAACCTGTGTAAATTTTCTACAAAAATTCTACTTTTGTGTTCCACTGAAATGAACAGCAAATAGGTTTGAAAAGACATGCATTTAAAACACAGCTGCAAGCCTACAGAATTGCACCACACACATTAGCCAAACAGGAACTTGCTTTTTCAGCAACACATCTCAGGCTGGTAAAAATAGCCCACCAAATCCGCTGTATGCTGAATGATGACACCAAAGGGGCAGTTTGGTGTGCAGGCCATCAAATCCCTGTTGTTGTGACCTCTCTGTGTTGATACTCTGGCATTTAGAGTTATCCTTCTGAACCCCCTAAGGTGACGCAGTCTTATCCTGTTCCTCAAAACAATAGGACTGACAGTTGTTCAGGCCAGTTGCCAAATGAAGTGGTAAAGTTCATCTGGTTACAATATATTTCAGTATTATGTTGTAAGAGGGAATGTATGTTTTTGTTTGTGTATGTTTGTGTGTGTGTGTTTTGTGGGCATAGAGGACCAGAATATAATCAGTGTGTAAATCCATATACTGTAAGAAAGAGCTTAAGAATTAAATTCTATTCTGGACTGGGATATTTAAAGATCTGATCAACAAAATCCACAAACAGAGGAAATAATGTTGATCAACGAGCAGATTTTACACAATACCATCTCAATACTGCTGCAGCAATGCAATGAAATCTACCCATGAAATTTAAAGCCATTTCATTTCTCCACAGGATCACAAGGCGGCATATTCATTAGGAATTCATAAATAAAATAAACGTGTGCTTTAGCTATAGACAATTGCTTCAGGCTCATCAAAAACACAAATGATAAATAAAATAAAATAAAATAATTATGTATTTTAGCAATTCATTATCTCAAAATCAATGTTATTTTAGTATCATGTTTTATTCATGTTTTGAATTCGTTTTTTTTATATATATATTCTGTTTATTTTTTATTTTAGTTTTAGCATTTTTTCATTGTAGGTTGAGTAAATTTGTTGTATTTTTGCCATTTTTTGCCCAAAAAAAAGAGTTTTATTTAAGTTTTAGTTATTTTAGTACACAAGTTAAACTAAATGAAAATGAGAAATGTTGTCTTGGTAGAAAGATTTAAAAAATCTTGTTTTATATTTTATTTTATTTCAGTTAAAGTTTTCTTTCAAGTAACACATTTTGTTTATGGATTTAAATAGAATAATTCAGCTCAAAATAAACAGATGACACAAATGACACCTTATAAAACAACCAAAATCCTGGCTCAAAACTAGAGACCAGAATATCATAAAGACTTTGGATGGGTTAAATCATTTTTTTTGACATTTCCTGTCACCTTGTCTTGCCATTCCTCCCTGGGCATTGCCAATAGAGCACCCCAGGATCCCTGAAGGGGTGTACGGTTCTCCAAGATCATAGGGTATGGATTTTGCCTCTTTGTGTCTTTGTCCACCAAGCCTATCTTATTTCCAACTGAGAGTTCTGCTGATCCTCGCCTGCTCAGGGCAGCTGTGACAGGCAATCGTCAACTCAGAGAAACTGAATGTGTGAGACCACTTATTGCTGTGAAGGCCACCTGATCTCAACACAATGACTCCATTTATGCTGTCAACACTTTGTTAAGCATCTTAGTCCTGGGTAGAATGTGTGAGAATGATGTAGCCGAAGAGATGCTTTCTCATAATCAGTGTCAGATCAGCAGATTTTACAGCATATGTGTCACAACAGATTAAATAGACTGTTGATAAGTAAGATGTGGTTATTGTTTCTGCCATTTGTAAAAGGAAAAAAGAAAAAATTGTTAAAGTTAGCACATGTGCTCTAGACACACTAAGGCCAGAGACACAACTGCAGGCATGAATATTTGGCCAATGCATTGGAATGCACTGTTCTTTTGAGACCACTAGTGAAAATGCTTATATTTAGCATTTTCTCATTTAATATTAATGTTTTCATTAGAAATTATGATCATAACAACCTGACAAAGATTTTCAAATAACTTTATTTTATATGTATATTGTATTACATATACTTTTATTCTTTTTAAAAATGTTCCTTCATCTTACATTTTTAATTTGTTTTAATTGAATTAAATATTTTAATTGGATTTTAAATATCAGAATTTCAATGTGGTTTCAGATTTGTGGACCCAGCTGTCAGGGTTGATATTGTTTACTAAACCTGTTTTTGGTAATTGGAAGCTGAAATAAAATAAAACAGAAATATTACATAGAAAACTTGAAACATGACTATGCGATAAATCCTGAAACAAAATATTATATAAAAACCTCAAATGAAAATTAGAAATGTTGACTTGGCAACTAAACAAAATAAATAAGAGTAAGTTGAAGTACTAAATAAAAAGTAAAACGAAACAAAAAAAGAATTAAATCAATGACAAAAGCATTGCTAAAAATGTAAACTAAAAATGAAAAATAAAAATATAAAAATAAAAGCTAATGCAGTATATTGATAAATGCTAAAATAACACTGCCAACCGTGTTATTGAATTACTGTGGCATAACAAACCTCAGTAAGGGCAGTATAATTAATTGTTAAATATCTCTGCTATTAAATCAAACATGCCACAATTCTGGTAGCTAGGAATAAAAGTGTTGATGAGTTTCTTGTTATTGGATTAGTAATTGCTCCACCATGAAAGAAGTTGATCTGGAATCAATGCAAATGCATTGTATTAGAATTGCATTCTGATATATTTTGGGATCCACTCACACATCAATCAAATCTAAAAATGCTTGCGTTCAGGTACTTGTGTAAAATATGTTTCTGGCCACACATCCCCATCATTTGCTACCATTCCTCCACTTCAACAAAATGGCAAAAAGTCCAGAAATATTAGTGATTTATTACAATAGACACATTAGCTACATGCTACTTCGTAATTCTAATTTATTTAAAAGACTCCATCTGTTCATATTTCAGTTTAAAGATATTTGCCTTTTCCAACATTTCCTATCACTTCCCCTCTTAATCTCTCCAATCACACAAACACATAAAAATACACACATTTTACTCTGGACTCACTTGTCTAGTTTCAGTCAAATGTGCCGCATGCTCTGGGATGCCTAGCAACCGAAAGTCTGTGCATGTTTGTTTGTTCTGAGACGAGCTGCTAGCTGCGCAGTTGGACATTAATCAAGTGGTCGCAACAGCCGTGCTCTGAACTAAAAACCCCTGGCGATGGATGTTCATCAAATCAAACATCTAGCAGGTCATGTTGACACCTGGTAAAGAGAACAAAAAGACAGACATGAATGCTTAGGACAGATAATGAGACTCGAAATACTGCTGTCAAGAGTTACGTAATTGTGGCACGCACCATGCGGTTCTCCAAACTGTCACTTTTGGCATCCAGGACACTTCACTTTACGATACACTTTTGCTAAGAAGAATCATATGAACTGACTGTCATTACACTGAATAAATTGCCAAGCAATGAATGTGTTTTTTCCCCTTAATTCATTAAGACAGATGATGTGAGCCAGAAACTGCAGAAAATCTAAGGTAGCATCGATCACTACTTTCTCTAATAGACTGACCTCCCTGTGCGCATGCATGATGGATTAAGTTCTTTAACTGCTGATCTTCTGAGCTATTTTTGCACCAAGATCATTTCTCTCATCCTCTTGATAAATGATATGACTACAAACTCAGAGACTCATTTTTAGTTAGTTGGATGCAGCTCAATTGTCAAGTGCAAAATACTGCAAACGAAACAGGTCTGTTCATTACAGCTTGGTACATTTAATGTATATATTAGATTACTGCAAACTTTGCAAAAGACAGAAAAGCAAACCAGAAAGAAAGAAAAAAAAACCTTTAATAAAATAGAAAATAAATTCTAACATTTAGAGGCCTTAAATTCTTACATTTCATTTAGAACAAAAAAGGTTGAATGCCTGAATATACATATAGATTGTTGCAGTGATGAGGGGTTTTTCATTGGCTTTTGGATTAATGTTGAAAATAAGTTACACACTCTTACACATTTTGTTAATCTTGATAATCTTCACAAATGAAGAAGCCTATGGTCACATAACTTCAACGTCACCAGCTTCAAGCTTCAGCTCTTTCGGTCTTTATTTAAAAAATATATATAGTTAGAATAGTTTGCAAGAGCGGACTAGTGAGTAGATGAGTTTTCCTGATTGGCATGATGATGTTTATTGTCCCCGACAACCTCTGTGTCCCATTTAGTTAATTGTTAGCAACCTCCTTTTTCAAGACACACAAGGAGTATTATTAATGTATTTTATGTTGTAGAATTAAACATGAAAATATTGTGAGCTTGTTTACCACAGACCCTATTTTTAAGCTTTTAACCAAAAACCTATTCAAAAATCAGTCGACTTCAATGATGGAACCAGAAGTGATAAAATGCTAGTGTCTGGATTTTGGCCACTAATATATAGAGAAAACAAAAATATGTTCTAGGAACGTTTTGCTTTCCCATTTAGTTATGAATGAGTTATTTCTGAAGGTTCTCTAAATATTCAAAACATTCAGTTTTTTCAAGTTTAAAAATGTTTTTTGATCATGCAAACATTAAGGGAAAATACCAATTTATAATTTTGCAAACATTATGGGAATGTTACTTTTAAATGTTTTTTCAATGTTCTGAAACAAGTAGTAACATTTAAAAAAAAAATGTTAGATTAACATCCAATTAAAACGTTTACAGTTTTTGTGCTTTTGTGCTTTTTGTTTTAGTGGTAGAACATTTAGTTTTGAAAAAGTTATATGTGAATGTTCTCTGAACAGTCAATACATCCAGTTTTTATTTATTTGGCTATGCAAACATTAAGAGAACATTACATTTCTCTGAACATTCTGAGACACGTAGATGTTAGTCAAACATCCAATTAAAACATTCCAGAGAAAAAACACTCCTTGAACGATATTAAAAAAAAGAAATGACTTTGTGCTGCCATTATAAGAACATTATTAAAGACCAGATAACTCTGAATGAATGTTCTATTAATGTTACTGGAAGAATGTTTGCTCATAACTTTGAGAGAACCTCGCCAGAACATTAACCAAAGTACTGAGAATGTTCCCTGTTATCTGGGTATATCCTTTAAATGTAAATGTCAAGAACCAACTCTAGATGACATTTACATGTAAAATATTTAACAGAGCCCCCCTGTGTAAAACCTGTTTAGCTGTGGAAATTGCTGCTATATAGTTATTTTAAACAGAGGTCCAATCAATCCAAGGCAATTTTAGTGGTTACAGAGAAGCTTGGCATCATCTGCAACATTTGCTTTCAACTCTCTCTAAGCCTTCAGCAGTTGCTTGAGGGCTCAAATGTGGATACAGTAAGATATCTGGTATCCGAGGACAGAGCAATCGCTAATTTCACTGATACGGGAGACATGAAGTATTGTAACTATGAAGATAATGTGTTTCATTTAAAGATTCATTTGACACAAATTCATTTAGCTAAAAAGCTGATTTCTGTAACTCTTACAGGAATAATATGTAATGAAAAAAAATGTCCAAAGACTGATTTAAGAGTACACAAATGAATAACTTTTCAGTGGTACCATTCACATATCTTGACCATAAGGCATGCATTGTGATTGGACTCCCATAAAAGGTGCAGAGATCAGCAACTGGGCCATTCTCCCCAGGGATTTAAGCTAATAAGAGCAATCGTATTTATAGAGGCCTGTTTTAATGCAACCCCTCAATCACTGGCCATCTCACCCTGCAGCCCCTTTAGAAGCCCACTGAGCCACTGAAGGTGAGTTTTACTCACTATTACAGATGGCAAGCTGTTCTCTTGATACCTTAAAGGGGGTTTAGGATCCCACGGAAGGGACTTTGTTTGCAGAGACCATCATTTTAGCATGTTGTGTCTATTTTAAAAGGCGTTCGTATTTTTGTGGATGACACCTACCTTATTGCTTTAGCCTGGTATGTTGTAACATTTTTATAGTTCTGTTTACTGCTTTTAAGACATAAACAACAATGTCTATGGAACGATTCGACTGCCATTATTGCAAGGACACTTTGCTTGGAAAGAAATACATCCTAAAGGAGGACACCCAATACTGCACAAAGTGCTACGAGAATCTGTTTGCTAACTGCTGTGAAGTGTGTTCTTTGCCAATTGGGTGCAACTCTAAGGTAGGCATAAGAAAGCATTTACTGACATCATAATTCAAACATTTGTATTTGAAAATGACATTGAATTAATTTTTAATACAATGCAACCATAAATCAAAAATCTGTGAGATCAGTAGACCCTTTCCACAGACTGATGGAAAAAAAATTATTTAGTTCTTTATTTATTTATTTATTTATTTTTTATTAATGCATATTTATAAGACTAAACTTTGTGTTATATTTCCTTGGTATTTTTGAAAGTCATTGAAATGCTATCATGGTTTTTTTTTTCTTTTGCTTTTGGATCACTAATTATATTTGTTATATAGTATCCATTCACCCCTATAGAAGTTTACCCAACTATGACAACTTTCGCTTTTAAAAACTCTGGAAATGTAAAAAAGTATCCATTAATAAAGGATTAATGAGTGACAGAAAGTCAGAACAGATTTGCAGTCTTTTAACTAGACTTTCTCTGCATGCATAATGAAGGATCTCTCCTACAAAGACCGGCACTGGCATGAAAATTGCTTCAAGTGTGGCAAGTGCAGTCGATCATTGGTGGACAAAGCATTTTCTGCTAAAGATGACCTTATGCTTTGCACTGAGTGCTATTCTCATGAGCATTCCTCAAAGTGTAACACCTGCAAGAAGACTGTCATGCCAGGTAGGACACTTTGTTCTCTTCTTTATCTTTTCTGGAGAAATTAAATGTAACAAAATTATTTTTTCCCCTAAAAATATCTTAATAGCATGTGTTTGTATTAAAAATAGGTGGTTTATTGAGTTGAATGAAATATTAAGGATCTCAGTATATAAAGGTTGTCTTCTGCTCATGTGTTAGGATCACGAAAAATGGAGTACAAAGGCAACAGCTGGCATGAGACATGCTTTCTGTGTCAACGCTGTCAGCAGCCAATAGGAACCAAGTCTTTCATCCCTAAAGATAACAGTTACTTCTGTGTGCCTTGTTTTGAGAAGCAATTCGCCTACCAATGCTGTGCTTGTAAAAAAGTAAGTCATTTGCTTTGTGTATTGTCTGTGAAGGATTCAGATATTTGAAAACAGTATTACTGTTACAGTTCACCCAAAGATGACTCACTCTCTTATTGCAGCAAACTAATTTTACTTTATTTCTAATATGGAATACAAATAGAAAAAGTTTGTGAAGGTCTTTTTTGAACCTTGAAAGCTTTGGCCACTGTTCAATGCAATTGCAAGGAAAATAACAAGCAGAACATTCAGGTTTGGAATGACGTTAGGATGAGTAAACAATAACAGAATTTTACTTATAACAATTTGTGACCCTGGTCCACAAAACTTAAGTCTTAAGTCGCTGGGGTATATTATTAGCAATAGCCAAAAAATTATTGTATGGGTCAAAATTCTAGATTATTCTTTTATGCCAAAAATCATTAGGATATTAAGTAAAGATTATGTTCCATGAAGATATTTTGTAAATATATCAAAACTTAATTTTTGATTAGTAATATGCATAGCTAAGAATTCATTTGGACAAATTTAAAGGCGATTTTTTTTACACCCTCCGATTCCAGATTTTCAAATAGTTTTATCTCGGCCAAATATTGTCCAATCCTAATAAACCATACATTAATGGAAAGCTTATTTATTTAGCTTTCAGATGTTGTATAGATCTTAGTTTGACAAGTAAAGACTGGTTTTGTGGTCCAGGGTCACATTTATGTTTTGGTGAACTGGTGGCTAATTTGTATGAATTTGTATGATGTCATTCGTACATTCTATGATGATTTGCAGGTAGGTTTTGAGAAGCAAATTGCCTACCAATGCCATGTTTGTAAAAAGTAAGTCATATACAGTACTTCTGCAAAGGAATCAGAC
This sequence comes from Cyprinus carpio, assembly GCF_018340385.1. Taxonomy (NCBI): domain Eukaryota; kingdom Metazoa; phylum Chordata; class Actinopteri; order Cypriniformes; family Cyprinidae; genus Cyprinus; species Cyprinus carpio. The sequence continues at coordinate 6,343,345 of NC_056588.1, read as the reverse complement.
ATATGAAAAACTATTACATTGCATTAAAGTTATAGTTCACTCAAAAGTAACTCACCAGTATTCACCTTCATGTTGTTCCAAACCAGTATTTTAAAATGTGGAATACAAAAAGAGAAAATTTGTGAGAGAATATATAAAAACGTATTTATGCGACTGGAGCTTTCAAGATTCAAAAAGCATTTAAAATAACCATAACTATAACAAAATTCTCAACAAAGCTATCATTTGCCATCGAAGACATGGAATATACTGTAGCAGATGAATTGAATGCACTATGATACATAATGCTTTTGCATTGTTTTTTTAACCTTGAAAGCTACAGTCGCCATGTATCAAAGCTGCATGGAAAACTGTTTTGGCAAATTGGTGAATTCAGTTCTCATTCATACATTTTCAGTTGATTTGATTATGCTCACTGACATTTAGGTACAGGGGTGGACCATCATGCTTACATTTTTTCAAAAAAAAAAAAAAAAAAAAAATTTCCGTACAAATCACATCATAAAAATTCATATGAAATTGCCAATTTGTAACATATTTACGTTTTCTCAAGGGTTGGATTGGGATTTTTATTTTTGGGTATTTTCATTTTTTTTTTAAGTGTTGGATAATATTGCAAATGTAAATCCACACTTTCAATTCTGTAGGCCATAACAACTGGTGGTGTCACGTATCATGATAAGCCCTGGCACCGAGAGTGTTTCACTTGCATTGGATGCAAGAGACAACTGGCAGGCCAGCGCTTTACCTCGAGAGAAAACTACCCATACTGCCTGGATTGCTTCAGCAATCTGTATGCCAAGAAATGCGTGGGCTGCACCAAACCAATTACTAGTATGTTTTCATTCTTGACATCTGGCAGCTATGTTTATTTGCCTCTAAATTAAAATAAAAAAATTAGTCAGCATTGTGCTCAATTGTAAAACAACAATTGTGTGTGTGTGTCCAGGCTTGGCAGGTGCTAAGTACATCTCGTTTGAAGAGCGGCAGTGGCACAGTGAGTGTTTCACGTGTATGCAGTGCTCTGTGTCTCTGGTGGGCCGTGGATTCCTCACCCAAAGGGATGACATCCTGTGCACTGACTGTGGCAGGGAGAAGTGAGCTCACCCGAGACTGGGTCAGACAACCACAGGAGCAGCACAGTCGTCCAACTATAGCAGGAAAGCGATACGAGGGCAAAATAGATGTAGATTTGGATTTCTGCTCACATAAATGGAATGATGAATAAACAATGAATAGATTAATTATCTGTGTGGCCTGCTGATTAGAATGCTTAATATATTGTTTAATAAGTTTTCAACAATGATTTGAAAATATCTGTCTTCATTAAACCCTAAACCAGCATGGAATAATATTACAAATGTTTGAAGTTAGTCACACAAAATGCTCTTTTGTTCAATAAAATTTATTCTCCTCTACTGCCTGTTTTTTTTTTTAAGTCTAAAGAAGTGAAGTGACATGACATTCAGTGACGTGACATTCAGCCAAGTATGGTGACCCATACTCAGAATTCGTGCTCTGCATTTAACCCATCCGAAGTGCACACACACAGAGCAGTGAACACACACACACTGTGAACACACACCCGGAGCAATGGGCAGCCATTTTTATGCTGCGGCGCCCGGGGAGCAGTTGGGGGTTCGATGCTTTGCTCAAGGGCACCTAAGTCATGGTTTTGAAGGTGGAGAGAGAACTGTACATTCACTCCCCTCACCCACAATTCCTGCTGGCCGGAGACTCGAACTCACAACCCTTCGATTGGGAGTCCGACTCTCTAACCATTAGGCCACGACTTCCCCCTAAAGATAAACATGCAGAATTATTCCCATCTTTTACCCCCTTTATGGTGGCCATTAATATATGCATTGATTGTAGTCATAGTATGGGGTTGCTATGACTACAATGCATATATTAATGGCTACCATAAAGGGGATAAAAAATTGGAATGATTCTAGGGGTCCAATTATCTAAGCTTAAATAATCTTAGCTAAGATTCTGGGAACAAGATGAGTCATTGATATTTTTGGTTCATTATCCCCATCAGAGAGAAAGTTACATGTGTAAAAACGACTAATTTGTTGTGACATAAACTAGCATTAACACTCAAAAACAAACATGATCTAATGGCCACAAAATTCCAATTTTGATAATTTTTTTTAAAGGTGCTCTCAGTCATTTTCTGTTTAAGTTTCGCTGGTGAAATAAAGTGAGTAGAGGTGTGTTCATGACAAGTCAAAATGACTGTAATTACAAGATTCTGACTTGTAAAAAGCGTTCACGTCCTCATAGAACTTGTAATTACAACTTGTATACGCTGACATTTTCTGAGAGCTCCAACTCGTACAACCTGACCGCTGCAATGTCATGTGGAAACACTCAAAATTAAGTACCCTCTTAAAAATAAAGAAATTTTTAACATCCATGGACCATTTCCTATGCACAGAAGGTTCTTTGTAGTGGAAAAAGAGAAGATGGCTCTTTTAAGAACTGTTCACTGAAAGGTTCTTTCATGACGGCCATAATGGTGGTTTATTACAAACACACAGCGTTTGGCTGCACAAAGCATTAACTGATGGACTGGAGTGGTGTTTAATAATCTTTTATTACTCTCATTATTATATCACCCATTCATACACTCAATATGATCCAACCCATACAAACACATCAAATGATAAATTTCCGACAAATTTACTCAAACTCTAAATCTCTCCAATTTTTCTCCAACTCTACATCTTGGATGGTCTGGTGGTAATTACATTTTCAGCGAATTTTCATTTTTGAGTGATCTATTCCTTGAATGCGCTGTTACATTTGAAATGAACATACTCCTAAACTAAACCCTACCCTAATCCCAACTGATAATGTGAGCAAAAGCAAACGTAAGATAAAAATGCATTTGCTGAAGCAACAACACTGTTTTAGTTTCCTTTACACTTTTAAAAAGCACATCTCTAGAGAAAATAAGAAATGTTTAACTAAAGGTTTTATGTCTCTAGTCTTCCTTGAACATTTGGCATTTTGCAATCAAACATCAATTCAGAGTCAGAGTAAAAGCAGTAAAACTGCTGACACCAACTTTCTCTCAGGATGAGAGTCACATGGCAAGGCCAAAATACACTTGAGTGAAAAAAGAGACGTCCATAACACTGACAGCCTCTCTGCTAATGAGGTGAGACCGTTCTTTACTCATTTTTATTTAGCTTTACAGCATGTAGATATCTGGGCTAATGAAGGCTGTTTTCCTTCTCTGCCCAATTTACTATGTTTTTCATTTATTTTTAGGTGTATTTTTGCCACTGAGACCTAAATTAAAAGTAAATAATCATGAGAGTCTTCACCCCTGTGCTACTGTTTCAGAAAATGCCCTCTGGGAAAGGCAAAGACAAATTCAGCATTCAGTGTTTGGAGTGTTTTGGTAAAAACCTCTATATTTGGACCAAAGAGTGAGTTGTTGAGTACCTCACTGTAAATAACATGAGTGGTGAAGAAAGCCTTTCAGTGCGGGATGTGGAAGAGACAGATGGGCTGAAGTGGAGCAATCAGCCAGCTGACGGCGGTCCCTGTGCTGAATCACCTCTTAGTTCTCTGGGATGGTTCGATCACGGTGCTTAACATGCTCTCCCTGGAACTCATTCCTGCCCTGAAAAAAATCCAGAATGTGTCACTCTTCTATGTCAGTGAGTCAGCGATTCAGACTGATTCTGTCGAGCTAATTGCAGCTTCGACCAGGAGGAAAACAGTAAGCATTTATAAGGTGTGTTTGGACAGATGGGAGTGTGTGAGACAGGTGGCTCTGCTGCAGGAACCTGGGACGTGACCGTGACTGTGTGTGTCCACTTGTGACAGATATTTTCTCCATGATTATCAGAGCCAAACCACCCTTGATCTTTTGCCACATAAACTGGGAAAGCAAAATATCATTGCTAACAAATGTGGAAAAGGAGAATTCATTTTAAATGGGCCTGGATGTTTGGGTAAGAATTTTTATAATTATAAAATGAAGTGATAAACAAGGTAATTCTGAAAAATCTGCCAGTGCATGAACTTCACATGTGCAATCACATGTTTAAATCACATGTGAGATATGTGAAACAAATGTGAAACTCATGTGAAACACATGAAACGTACATAAATATGTAGTTTCATGTGTTTCACATATTTCACATGTAATTTTAACATGTGATTGCACATGTGAAGTTCATGTGATTTTTCTGTAAGGGGTAAAAATCAAATACACTAAAGTTTAAGTCCTTCATTAAAGCCTTTAAGTGCATGCATAAAAAGACATTGTTTAATTGAATGTGCTAAAAATAATTGATAATATACTTAAGTCCTGCATAGAGAAAAAAATGATGGCGAACAAATTAAGACTTTTTTTGATTTTGCAAGATATCTTAACCTCATATGTCTCCTCAAAGGTTTCAGAAGGGATCTAAACAAAATAAAAATAAAAATTCCAAGACCAAATGATCTAAGCTACAGTATAAGGCACCTCCATTTATTTTCAATATATTTTTTTCAGCAGTTGTATAGCTGTATTTAAATGATTCCCTAAATTAATTATATTTTTATTTCTTTTTTAATTTTCAATTATTTAATTGGAATTTTACCATAAATAACTCATACTTAACTGACACATAACTAAAAAATCCACTAACTCCTAGCTATAAAGTTAGTCAGTAAATAAATAGTCTATAAAGTAGTCTATATGATACGCAGGGATGTTAGTGATGAAGAATGGCACTTCCCAGCATCTTCCTGTACAGTGGCCTGATGGAGTGGTGGATGCTGCAGTTAATTTCCCATATGTGCTAGCTCTACAAAATCAGACTGTTTATATCTACAGCATTCTGGACCAGCAGCTGAAGCAAAATGTCCCTTTACAAAGTGCCAAATCTCTCTTCTCAACAGAAGGTTGGTTTTACCATCTAACATCTTTATAAACCATTCATCAGAAGTCATATAAATTCAGAAGCGCTATTACTGTTCAATTATACCTCATTAAATCATCCATTCATATACTAACACATGTATTATATTTGATGAGTAGGTGTATCTTGCTGAAAGACAGAGTCATATAAGAATAATCTTAAAACACAGAAACTATGTTTAATAGTTTAATAGTAAGGTCAGAGTGACTGAGCCAAGCGCCTTAGACACACTGAGCAAGGTAATTCATATAAGCACTCTTACTAGATGCATAGATGTCATTTCAGCAAGATGAAAATCATCTTACAGTAGTATTAAACAAAGATCACAGAGACACACAGAGACTGAATATAAGAGCTCACATCAAATATGCTACATGATTTGAGAATTAAATCTGTCTATCTGTCTCTCTGTCTGTCTGTCTGTCTGTCTGTCTGTCTATTTATATATAACTACTATATTTAAGCAATTGCATCACATTTAGCGTGATTTATGAAACTCATCACTTTACTTTTAGGATCTTCTGGAATGATAAAGTTTTACAGAGAGGCTTTTGTGGATGCAAAATAACTTTTTATGTAAGTAATGCTTCAACTAGCAATTTCTGTGTGAAAATTGTTTCAAAATTCAACACCTTTTCAGTATAATCTTTTATTTTCCAGTAAAGGTGAACTAGACCCAAGGGAAATCATGAGCCTTTATCCAGCTATGGCTGTTATGAGTGAAGACTTTACACCTCAGACAACAGCAGTCAGCAGTCAATGCCAAGCACTTGTTGAAATTAAGTCAAGACAACTGGCTGACATTTCAACAATACCTAATCTTTTTGGATGATTTCTTGAAAGAAGTCAGGCCAACAGAACAGGGCCAAATGTGTCCTCAGGACTTTGACTCAGCACTTTTTTAGCTGTATTTGGAACAAGGTGAATATGGAAAACTGGACCAACTTGCACCGTCGCAGAATAACTGTAACCTCCAAATGTGTGTGCCTGGCTTTTTTTGGTTTGTGCTCATCATTTAAAGCGTTAGTTCACCCACTAACCCTTTAAGGCTACTTCAGCGTTTACAGGTTATTTTCTAGTGAGAAGCCAAACTAATTTGCTGTCATTTCAGGTTTTTCACATTTGGTTTGCTCTATCAAAGTCAAGGCCAGCATTTCAATGCAATTCAGGAAACTCTGAATCACTGAAAAATCCACAGAGCAATGACTAAAGATGAATCAGAAAGGAAAGTAAATTTCTTTTTTTTTTTTTAAAGACCTGGGTTAAAATTTTGGAGGAGCAGAGCGAGGACCCCTCATACATCAGCGTATTCCAGCACATAGTTAACACCTTCTCAAATCTGGATCATAAACCCATCACCTGGAAATTTGTTGACTGGGTTCTTCAGAGAGACCAAGAGGCAAGCATTTTAACTGTCATAGCCTGTTTATCAACAGCAGAGGTCAGAGTTATACAGATTTCATTAAGTCTAGCTTTGCTGTGAAAGAAACACCATTATGTATCTAGAATTTGCTCTAAGACACTAGGAACAACCTTACTATAATACACTATTCATCAAAAGCTTGGGTTTGGTAAGTTTTTTTTTTGAATATCTTTGAAAGAAGTGTCTTATGCTCACCAAGGCTGTTATTAATGACTGTTTTAAAGGGGTCATCGGGAGTCAAATTTACACTGATGTTTTGAAATATAAAATAGCTTTTATATTTTGAACAGTGTTATTTTAATATTATTTATATGCTGTTTTTATTAATATTTTTAATTAGCTTTTATTTTATAGTTTTTAGTTTAATTTCAGTTTCATTTTTGGTCATTTTGTTCATTTTATTTTTAAAAAAGTATTTATAAATTGTTTTTTAGGGGGTGGGGGTTGCTACTTAAACTTAGACAATTTCATTAAGATATTTAGTGAAACTAAGTTATAAAAACGACTCGTTCTGAACTTCTGCAGTTTTGTGGCATCTCATCCACACCTGACTGTCCACGTTTACACTTCAGAACTGGACAATCAAATTCTACACCCAGACATTTATAGTGATGTAATAAGAAGAAAGCAGAATAAATGCTATTATGTCTAAGTCTTAGGGCACGAATTACAGAAAGTTTAGTCTCAAATTAAGACCTAACAAGTTTCAAACAGAAATCACCATGACTACTAAACAGATAGGACTCTACATTGGATGTTTTTGTAATATGGTCCCAGAAGAACCAATGATGAGAGTAAAATGTGTGTAAGTGTGTAAAACTGCTTCTCATACAACATGAGAAGTTTTTCAAAGGCACAACAGCAAAAAAGCAATTTAATATTATATTATAATATAATATTATAACTTTGTAATAATATATTACATGACCCCTTTACTATCAGTTTTTCATAAATGAACGGGAAGTTCGGGAAGTCTGGTAAACACAAAAAGGCCCTGCAGGTTTTGGTCCATGAAGAAAAAGATCAGCAGGCTGCTGAAAGCCACTGTTGGAGGACCTCTGCTGGACGAGACAGGAAGTTCACGCAGGGAATGTTTCTCACCCTGCTTCAAATCTACCTTGAGTCCAGTCCTCATGTAATTGCAGCAGTGGATCTGCTGAACAAAAATGCAGCGTCTTTTGATTTGAGGGTGCTGCCAGACTCCTGGTCTCTGAAACTGGTGCTGCGGTTCCTGTGTAAATCACGGAGAGAAACAGTGCATTACAGATGAATGAGAGGTCTGGAGATGAGCCTAGCCAAGGTGGAAACTCTGAGACACAAGCACGTCTTGGTGAGACGTACTATAAATGAAGCCAAAAAAAAAATCAGTAAACCCAAACAGCAATGCTAATGTTATTCTTCATGCTCCCGGATGGAAGTAACACATGAAATAATCAGAGTTAACGGAGGATGTGTTTGCCATTCATGCCAGAACCATCTTGCAGGGCCTGAGTTCCTGCTCAGGACGACAGAAGAGCTGACACATATATCCTGTCATGGTGGAGAAAGACACTATTATTCACACCTATTCACATTTTCACTTTACATTTATACTCTTAGCAGATGCTGTTTCACTAGGTTGACTACAATACAGGCATTGATTACTTGGACAGTACGGCAATTAATAGCACAAATTGCTAAGAATAGACGACACATGATAAGACACCAACAAAGCAGGCCACAAACGCAAGTGGGAAACCCACAACAATTGCACTTATACTACACCACAGTATAGCTGGAATGACACTGGACAGACTACAAAAAAAAAAATAAGAATACATATATTATCTCTCATATTTTTATTTTCTTTGTTTATATCTCACAATTATATAGATATATATAATTGTAAGAGATAAAAAAAATAGTAGTAGTAGATTTCTGATAATTTTTTTTTTTCTCAGAATTCCAAGAAATAAAGTCTGAATTGTTTATATCTCACAATTTTTTTCTCAGAATTCCAAGAAATAAAGTCTGAATTGTTTTTGAAAGAAGTCTCTTGTTTGATCAAAAATGACATAACAATGGGTAATGTTGTGAAATATTATTACGATTTAATATAACTTTAAATTGTTGTATTTTAAAAATGTATTAATGTGATAGCAAAGCTGAATTTTCAGCATCCATTTCTCTAAAGTTCAGTGTCACATGATCCTTCAGAAATCATTCTTATATGCTGATTTGCTCATTATTATTAATGTTACTTACTATTTTTATGGAAAAAATTATACATTTTTCATGATTCTTTGAATAGATAAACAGTATTTATTTAAATAAAAAAAGTAACATTATAAATCTCTTTACTGTTACTTCTGATCGATTTAATGCAAGCTTGCTCAATAAATGTATAAATATCTTTCAAATTAAATCACCTTTTTTTTTTTTGCATTATTTTATTTTTCTCTTTTGCAACATTGCAATATATTGTACTTTCTCAGCAAATAACAGACATACAATTCAAGCATGAGCCAAAGCCTAGGTATGCCAATATAAGTAAGAATAAACTATTCTTTTCAACAATGTTCATTCATTCTTCATAGATTCATCATTGCATGCTATGGGCCTCGACATGGGTGCCAGAGAACAAACTATATTATAAACAAGTCGACATCCCTTTTACACCCACTGGACTGGGATGGCTCAGTGCTGTCTGCTTTTAGCCCAAGCATGGTGAGGAACTGGCAGCCTGACAAACCCAAGCTGTACACCACTTCAGGACATGGTGCTCTCCAGACAAGCCACCTTATGTGGACATATTCTCAGAACGTTTCGTTTGTGGACATAAAAAAATAAATCATAAAATGCCTCAAATATGTTATCCACATGAATCAGAATACCACACAGACTGTGATATGTCAAAGTGAATCACTGTTGCATGAAGGCTTCCATTCCTGGTATAAATAAATCTCTTGCTACTCTTGAGAAACTGGCTTTCATTTAATTGTGTTTACAAATAAGGTGACATTTATAAAAAATTGTACAGTCATGGCCATAAGTTTTGGCAGTGACAAATTTTGTGTTTTGCAAAGTTTTGATCCAGTAAGTAGTTCTTTCAGTTGCAGTGTTCTTTTTTTAAAATGGAATATATATATATATATATATATATGTATATATATATATATATATATATATATATGTATATATATATATTCCATTTTAAATAAACATTCCAGTTGTGAGAATGAGATTTGTTGGCTTTATGGTCCCGGAAATAAATAGGTCAATAAATAGGCATCAGTTGTGTATGATTCCCCATACTTTTGCACACATACTTTATTGTGCAATGGTGCATTAGAAAAAAAAAAAGTGATTAAGCATAAAGTACATCCATATGGGTCCATGTTCAGAAAAGATGGTATTATATTCAGTATGCATTTATGTGTTGACCACACTGACTGTGACTCATTCTGCCCCCAGTTAAAGCCGACCACTTGTGTAAAGGGCCGGGCCAGTGGTCATTTGGGTGGACTCTGCGGATCCCTCCCTTCTTTGATAGATGCCTCTCGGGGCCTTCAATGTTTTGACATTTCAGGACTAAGGAGACTACAAACCCACAAGCTTGCAGTATTGCAGAAGTTTTAGTAGGTTTGATTTAAACTAGCTTCACTTGAGATTTTGGGTGTTACTTATGCTCACCAATACTCAAATAATAAAGCAATCTGGTACAGATACTTGCTTATGGACAGTCAGCATGTCCCCTGGAGAGTAGCCTGGGATCTTTAAAGGCTTCTGCACAGATGGTCATTTTACACATGAGGAAACAGGATGGATGCAAAAATCAACAGTTACAGAACAAATTGTGGTAGAGAACCAGTCATCTTTATAAATATCTACACCAGACAGAGGAAAAGAGTAAAAAAAAAAAAAAAAAAAACTTTCTCTCGTGCTTCTAAATATAAAGGCAGACATCTAAAATGCCTGTGTTTACTGCAAAACATTTTTTATTTAGAAATGAATTGGAAACATACCCTGTATTTTCAAATGGAACCGGTTTTATACTTTATTTGTGTTTACTTATGGCTGAATTTAATGGGGATATAAATTAAGTGCTGCCATTTTATGATTTAAGACTCAAAGCAAAATGTGTCATGTGACAGACTATAGAGTAAACATTAGATAAACAAAAAAGTTTTACCAACTCAACCTATGATGATACTATATCTGTAGAGATTGTATGTAGCATTGCATGTGTATAGTAAAACTTGTATCACTGACCTGCACAAAAAGTAATGAATAAATAATAATGAAACTATAAGTTGTATCATTATACCCACAAGGAGAATCTTAATTTGCAACCTTTGGTAGCAATAATGGTAAGGTACCAAAGAAACAAAGATAAAACCATCCCTAATTTGCAGTTTCCTTGAAGAGGCTAATGCTGTATAGGGAGTAAACCCGAGAATAAATAACTCAAAGGATGATCAAAACATATCTATTTTTCAACCCCTATAAGCAACACTGTCATTTCCATAGCTTTCTTTACCTTCGGTTTTGGAGCCAGGCTGCCAGGGGATAGTCACAGCATAGACCACTGGAGACACTGGGGGAGAGGCAAAGACCACAGGCTCCTACCATGCCTCTTGGCTCCCAGACATGGCCTGTAGTGTGGCATGTAGAATAATCCCACAGCACAGCATATGGGATTTGCTCATTCCCAGCACACATCTTTCTCTGCTTTGTCTAGCTGTCGTACCGTCACACAATGGACTGAATGCTCATTGGTAGCATGTCTGATGGCCATGTAGTCAGTCTAATTTACATGTAACAATGGCAATGTCAAACTTCAGCTGCCTTCCAATTTGTCACCAGTGTTATTTAAGGGCTAAAATGAAATGCAGGAGAGCTATGCAAGCTGGCAAGGTGAATTGGCTTTGAAATTTGTAGTAAATGGGGCCTTTTGCATGCAGATGTTTTTGAGAAGTAAATATAGATTCATGAACACACCACCATCCTTGAAAACCTGTTTATCTTCTACTTAAGGGTTATTAACATAACGAGGGGGACTGTAAGTACTAATGACTCCGTGAGATTGGTCGATGTCCATAGAAAACTCTTGGCTCAAATGTGTTTATTAAGGGAAAATGAAGATATTGAGTTTAAATATGATATAACAAGCCATGAAATAAATAGGGAAATTTACAGATCTTGGAATCATAAAACAATATTGCCATGCTGACACTAAACTGAGTGTCTACTCAAGGGTGGTTCCTTTGACTTGGTTTTGAACTTGTGGACCTGAATGTAATATACAAGTAGTTTTCCTAACCCTACTGCATCCCTGCTTCTGGGAAGGAAAGTAATTGCTTTTGCTGACTCATGGAAGTTCACATTAAGGCATTGTTATCCTTGTTTTTGGTGTGTTAACCCTCAAACTCTCTGTTACAGTTAAAAGTCCTTTTTAACCATTGAGGGTGGTTAAAACCACCGTCATTTACCCATAATTCTATATGATTGTCCTATTTATATGTCATTGAGTGTATTTCATGTATGACAACATAAATTCAGGATGGCTGATGAAAGTGGTCAAGCACAAAGTACTTCTGTCTAGAATGATATGTAGATAGGACCTAAAGAAAATTTTTATTCAGGCATTATGTTTGTTGCAATTTAGTTTTCATACTTGAGAAGAAAAACTGCTCATGTGAAATTTAATGTGTAAAATCCAGTCATTCCAATCAGCAAGTTCGGAAGTTTCATGTGGATGAAAACTTTTCCATGCAGGGTTCATTCATTTTCAAGTTGGTCAAGTGAACTGCTGCGTTATGCAACAACAACAACAAAAAGCGTTAACAAAAAGAGTTAAGCACATTTCATTGCTTTTAAAGAGGGGGTTAATTTTAGCACAGGTACAAATTGCTAAAAGAAAAGAAAAGAAAAGAAAAGAAAAGAAAAGAAAAGAAAAGAAAAGAAAAGAGCACATTAACTGTATGCATAACAACGGGACAGCAAATTTTCTTATGCGATTAAGATAAGTACCTAAAAAGCAAAATCTGGTGCAAAACAAATTTCTGATAGTTCAGACAATAAAGCACTATTATGATGAATTAGATTTTTTAATAAAGCCTGCACTCTTTATGAGTAAAAGTTAAACATGTTCTGACCAACAAAATTCACCAACATGTTCTGACCGACAAAAATCGTAACCTCTTTTACAGCAATTCTGCGGATTCATTTGGAATATAACACTGTTATATTAAAGACTAAACATTCCTTGACATACACTTAAAAAACAGCATTATCCATGCAGTAATTAGAAATTCAGCATCATCAGTTTCCACAAATGAACACACCCAAACAAAACGTAGCTTGGTGGGAGCAAACTATGCACAAGCAATTCTCAGCTACACATGCTGCGAAATGATGAGACCACCAATCACAGCTGCACAGTAAAGATTACACGTGTCAACAATTTTCATAAAGTTCCAATGAAGACACCTGTTGAACCCTGGCACCACACATCACATCCGGCACCCTCTAGCTTAAAGAATGACCATTTATTTTATAATATGGCTGATGAGAAAATCAAAGGATTTTGCCATTTTAAATGATTTCACTATTTAATTATTATTATTATTATTATTATTATTATTATTTGCTTTTAATAAAAACTTGTTTTTGTGTTTATGCAGAAGCAATTGTATCAATAGCTGTTCATACTGAATATTGTCCAAAACGTGGATCTCTCGTAATACATCAAGCTGGTTTTAATTAAGCACAGTGGGCGAGTGTTTTAATTGATCTGCATTACTGTAAAGAGTTTATTGACTGAGGCGAGATGTGACCTTAAGCAAAAGCAAGGTCTCTATATAAATGTCAGAGACACTATTGTGATTTATTAGTGGCAAAAAAAAAAAAAAAAAAAAAAAAAAAAAAAAAAAAAAAAAAAAAAAAAAACACTGTGCACTTCAATTTCCAAGCCAAGCATACAAATGTTAGAATATGTCTTTGCAAGTATACAAAGGTTTCAACCTGTAGTAACCTGTCACAGTTGAGGAATATCAAAAATAGTTCTTGCATATTCACAATAATGGGCACTTGGCGTGAAGTTGACTGTCAGCCGCTTATCTCACATTAAGATAGATGAAGATTGAGTAGGCGCTGCTTTAAAAAGCACACGGCTCATAATGTCGGGCTCTGGTGCAATTCTGTCCTTTAATTTGGAAAGGGCGTTTCAAAAATGTCACGGAACTTAGAAAGATAATGGAGGCTAAATGTATAGATTACAGTGGATTTCCAAGGTCCAACGATATAATTTGGCTAATTTCAATGGAACAAACCAACAGCCGGAAGCCTGTAAATGTAGTTTAACACCGACAAAAATCCTCAATTGACTTTAAATGTTCTACTTTGTGTGAAAAAAACAGAAGGCACTTAACTCTGGGTTTTTCAAGTTTCTGACAAACAAGAGGAACATTTCTGAATTCTACTAATAGAAAATTAATATTTATATAGCATACAACATTATTCATAAGTAGTTTATGCAAGGATGCCATGTTTAGAAAGTAAGTAAAGTTTATTTCTGAGCAAAATCACCTCTTAAGTGGTGATGAAGGATAAAAAAAAACCTGTCCAGATGAAAATGTTTGGATCTTGGCCATCTGCTCTGGTTTGTGGATGAATGAGTAGATATTTTAATGGAGTAGCATGAGCAAATCTTTAAGGAAAAGCAAATCAAACAGAGTAAGAAAATCTTCTGAAGGTAATTTGTCTGCAGTTGTCAGTTCTAAGCTGGAACATATGTAGAAGAGGAAATTTGAAGTTTTATTTCTACCACTAATAGCTGAATTTCAACCAAACACAACTTACCAAAGGCTCTAAACCCACATTTCTGTCAAGTTTAGCTCTGTGGTTTTAGCTGTTCTGTTTGTACACCATAAAACCACAAACTGCCCTCTCTGAATTTATTAATATATCACTACAAATAGCTCAGGTGTCCCCTTAAACCAACATAAACTCCTTAAAAGTGCCTCTTATAAAAAATGCAACACTTTTTGCAAATTACAATGCATTTCAAAGCGATCAAGAATATCTTATCACACAACCCAGGGCTATAGCATACGGGAAAAACTTAACAAAAAGGAATTTTGCTCGTTCTGGAACACTAAACTCCACAGTGTTCACTTCTGTTTTGAGGCCAGAATGTTACTATTGAGGAAAAAACCTCAGAAGAGACCGTTATGTGGGGCAGAAAGACCATCTTACATGTGGTTCTTAAAAGTCAACAGGTCATCAGTTGTGGTTCCTGAAGAGCCACTTTGGCACATGCTGAAATTACAGAGATCACTGTAGCTCTAACACTCAAATTGAGGTTATCTCACAGTTTGATGCCAAGCTCCTATATTAGCCCAGACTTTCCGCTGAGGACCTGTCTGCTCATCCGGACTCCAGCTGTTTGTGACTGGAGTAGTTTATAAATCCATTAGCCCACAAATATATCTTAAATGTAGGTCTTGCTTCATCACGATTATTTAAACAGAATCTACTGTTTACTCAAAGAGGAAATGCAAGGTGTAACACTTAGGCTACACATATTTATCTAAGCACTTTTGTATCACACACTGTAATGATGCTAGTATCAAAAAGACCATACCACATGACTGATGATGTTTGAAGCTTCGAACTTCATGAAGTATCGGAAGGTCAGGACAGCTGGTTTGAAAAAAATGGCGCTTCACACCCTTGACTTGGTTGTGTTTGTGTGTGTGTGTGTGTGATTGTATAACTTGGGATTCAGTAGAATAGTTTTGAGTCAACTGTCAACCAGACAGAAACTGAATGCATGTGACACCTCTGTTGCATTTAATCATGTTCTGTAGCTGGGGTCTCAGACCCGGAACAACTCTCACAAAATATTTTTTTCAATTACTCACGTCAGTCATTAATTATGATCACATACTTGTATATTTTACATTATTGAACAATATGTGAATCCGTTGGCCAGACTACACATGACACGAATTGTGCTCTCATTGGCACAAATTCATTTAGATGACATTACAGTAGATCAGATTAGATAGAACTGTATTGATCGGACTTCTGAAGCTTTGTTTGGTCACATGCTTTTTCAACCCATCCTCTGCTCCGCAATGATTTCTAGACATGGTGGAGAAAAAAGTCTGACCACCAGATGTTGTTAATGCGGACTGTGTATAAGGATTAGTTCACTTCCAGAATAAAAATTTCCTGATAATTTACTCACCCCAAGTCATCCAAGATGTTCATGTCTTCCTGTCTTTGGTCGCAAAGAAATTAAGGTTTTTGAGGAAATGATTCTAGGATTTTTCTCCATATAATGGACTTAAATGGTGGCCAACAGGTTGAAGGTCCAAATTGCAGTTTCAAGGGTTAGTTCACCCAAAAATTACAATTCTGTCATTAATTACTCACCCTCATGTCGTTTCAACCCCATAAGAGCTTTGTTCATCTTCAGATCACAAATTGAGATATTTTTCTATGGAATCTGAGAGCTAAAATAATCCATGTGACATCAGTGGTTCATTCGCAATTATACGAAGCTACAAAAATACTTTTTGTGCGCAAAAGAAAAAGAAATAACAACTTTATTCAACAATTCGTCTCCTCAGCATCACCTTGTAATCAGCGTATGATGTTCTGTGTCAGCTGCCTCACGCTGGATACGCTGTTTCTGTTCAGATCAAATCACAACAAAGTAGGAAACAGCGTATCCAGCATGACGCAGCTGACACAGAACAACATACGCTGTTTACAGAGTGATGCTGAGGAGACAAAAAATTTTACATTTAAAAATTTATATACTTTTTATCCACAAATGCACGTCTTTTGTCTCCAGTTTTTATTTTGAAAATGCATATTAGGTTTAGCAGGTTATACTGAATGATACCTCCAATTAAATTCTTTTATTATTGACACAGCCATGTCTAATTAAACTCAATCTTCCAGTGAAAACATCTTCTCCAATCATTTAGTCTGTATAAACTCCTCCCCTCCCCAACTGACTGCAAGATTGCATTCATTTTTGAGTGCGATGCATCTAAAAATCAAATCAGCAACCGGTGAAAGTCCCCAGTGCTGATCCTACATTTCAAATGACATTTTTCGAGATTACAGTATCAAGGCAAATATTTATAATTTATTGGGGGTGGGGGCGCTCCCATGAATGGCAGCTGTTTATAACTGTAAAATATATTGTTTTTTAAAGAATATCCTGAAACTATAGTTATTGAAACTAACATCAATATTTTTGCTTCAAGTGCTTTTCAGATACACATTTATAAAGTGAGTATGTTTTGCGATTGATGTCACTGAGCTCTTGCAGTGTAAAATCGATCCAATTGAAAAAGCCATGTTTTTGTGCAATTATTATACATTTTCACAATGCCTTGACTATTGCATTTCAGAACACTTTCCTAAACTCAGACTTTTAGATGTTTTATTCTAAAACCGCTTAAATTGTTTCTTGCAGACAGAAAACCTGCAATTATCTTTGGAAGACACTCTTGGATCAGTTATTATCTTTAAATACAGGACTTAACCACCAAAATTTATGTTCTGAAAAACCCATTAGGTAGCTTTATTTAACCAATTCCTTTAAGTGATTCTGATTCCCTGAAGTAAAGATATATTTTTTCTCCCATGCTGTCATAAAAGAGTGAAAGGCGAGACATGTCTAAAAAAGTAGAGGATCAGACATACCAACTCCAAAGAAAGAGTTTCTTTGTTGCCAATGCTTTCAGAAGACTTACCTATAGGTTGAGATGAAATGCGAGTGAAGCCAGTAATGTGTTTAACTCAGAGCTGCGTGCTTGACACCATCAATACACCTTTCACTTTCAAGTTTTTCAAGTGTCTGTGATCTTTATACTACTACTTGGGACAAATAACAATGATGGTTTGACCATTCACTTGACGTTTCATGCTTGATGAAAAACGTCCCAAAGACCAGTTTCAGAGTGCCACTTTCCAAGACCCTATAATTTCACCAACAATCTAGTTGAGTAGTTCCCATCCACCCTTCCATTCATAAAACTCAAAGTAGCTTTTAGTGGTACAGTTAGTTTATTGAAATCTTAAATTTGTGTCCCAATCCAGATGGGGTATCTTTAGCTCTCACTCAAAGGCAGATCCCTGTTGCATTAACCAATAATTATTATATAGCATGTTCTTCTCCTGGGTGAGGAAGTGCTCTGGGCACTGGGAAGTGAGCTAGAAACAATTGCTCATGTATCTTCAAATATCACATTGCTAAAGCTAATGAAGCTTGGAGATTCAATCCTCCACTACTACCTTTGTAGTAGTGCAGGGTTGCTAAATGGTGACTATCCAAAGTGTACTGTGTAGTTTGCAGTATCAGTGCTGGCAGTGTTTTTTTGTTTTCTGTTAATTGACAAAACATATACTATAATTTAACAAAAAAAATTCAGTTTATTTATCTATTTCAGTCAGAATGCAATGCAACTTAATTCTTAAGTTATTAAATATTTGTGATTTCTATGTTTGGAGGTCCTTTTTACAAAACATCTATGTAATGAAATTCCTCTTTTTTGTGAGAATACACATGTGCTTTTAAATGGCAAAAGATATATACTGTAATGAAATGTATTACATTATAGATGCTTTGTCATTCAAAAGTATCTGTGTATTTTGGTGAAAAAAAATAGCCACCAACATAGCAATATGATTAGCTACCAATATAATCTCTATATTACAGCGACTTTATCAAAATAAGCAACTGTTTTTGAATAGCAAAGCATTTACTGTATTTAAATATTTGTGATTTCTGCACTGGTAGCTATTTTTTCCATCAAAACATATTTTGAATTACCAAATATCTGTAATAAAATTATTATTAGTAGTAGTAGTAGTAATATTTTCTATGATGCTTGCATTCCCCCCCCCCCCCCCCCCCAAATTTTTAATGGTCATTAATAGAGAAAAAGTATTTTTGCCCCATGAATGATATAGTTACAATATTCACCAGCAGGGGCTCAGTGATTTAACAGAATAGTTCCCCCAATTTTGTCACCCATTTTGTTATAATTTAAACCTGTATGACTTTCTTCTGTGGCACACAAAAAAAGATATTTTGAAAAATTGTGTTTTTTTTATTTTTATTATGATTTACTTATTTATATATTTTTTAATTATAATTTTTTTGTCCATAATCAAAGTCGATGAATTCCAGTGTTTCTTGTGTTCTCTTGAAGAAAGTCAGTAATACTTGTCTGAAATTACATGAGGTTGGCAAAATGGTGACATAATTTTAATTTTGGGGTCAAATGTCCCTTTTACAAATCATTATAGTAGAATGTTAGTGTCTGTAATGGTAGCTTTCTGTAGATAGACAATTAATTCAGATGTACAGTATCTTGTTACTTTTATTAATGCCTACAATTCAGACCATAATGGTTATTATAAAGTAAGATGGTAACCACAACAAGAGGGTCAGAGCGTGTAATGAGTTTAACAGAGGCCTACTTGGCTGAAAGACAGTTTATTTCTTTCGTTCTCCATCTTTTACTCTGTTACTGCAAAGTGAAGTCACCATAACTTCAGTGCTGTGTCATTTTATGGCCCTATCACACAGCTCATAAAAAGAAAACTAAATCACTCACATGACATTGTAGAATTTTAATGACCTATACAGCAAACACAAGCATGATTTCACAAGGTGGACACATCTTGAGCTCTCTGGTTTTGAGATGAGGAATGAAAAACTCTCCATGCTGCTCATTTTGACCATTTTTAAGAGGACATAAATTAACTGAACCTGAAAATGTTACAAAAAGAGAGAGTCCACCCATACTCGCTCTGTCATTAAACTAAATGTTAGTAGCATTTTGAGTCACACGCCTCCTTAGTGGGTTGTAAACACAAACATAGTTTGCAAAAATTAATGTTTGCTGCAGAATTCACTGCAGGAGGTGCGATGACACATTTAGAAAGAACTGTTGTCAGCAGCAGAGAGGAAAGTGTTCATGGTTTTAAAAACACTTTCAGTTCACTCAAAAATTTAAATTTTCTCACTGTTTATGCATCCTCATGTCATTCTTAATCCATGTGCTGTTATTGTGGAACACAGAAATTTCAGATGTTTTTCACTGAGGCAGTGAGTTGAACTCAAGAACCAGATCAGTTCATTTACGAATAATTGTCTTACATTTGAATTTATTTATTTAGCATTTATCCATTATTTTAATGACTTACAAATGAGAAAGATCACAAGCAATTTGCCAGTGGCTCAATTCAACTAACACAAGTTCAACTCAATAAGCTAATTCAATTTTAGTTTATAGCACAAAGCTGAGCTATTAAGCTTGATTTATACTTTTTTTTGTTGAAAGAAATGAATACTTTTATTCCGCAAGGATGCATTCAATTGATTTAAAGTGAAAATAAATACTGTCTATTTCAAATACTATGCAGCCTGAGCATGTGACTTCTTTACCGACCCCAAATGTTTGAGCTGGTGTGTACATGGTCTCTGTAAATGATCATTGTAAGAAACCTTTTTCACAAAATAACATACAGGTTTGAAACAACATGAGAGTGAATAAATTATCAGAATTAAAGGAAGAGGAAAAATCCTGTCTTATAAGAAATTAAATGTCTGAGTTTAGGTTGTAATCAAACATATGCTGCCAACAGCTGACGTTGTGATCTTTCTTTTAGATGTCATGCCATGTCTATAAAACAGCATGTCTTAATTTTCTCAGCAATGCCGTATTTTACCAGGTCAATGTAGGTTTTCCAGAGCGGAACATGTCAAAACAATGCTCGTCAAATGCAATTACTGTTCAAAACTATTTAGTATGTTAAGGCACCACTTTGGAAAAATTATACATGATTGAGACTAATTCTGAAAATTGGAGATGTTGAAACAAAGTTCATGTTCAAGGATCACTTAATGATACGCTATGTGGCTCAAATCTTCCATCATGTGTGCAAAGGGATCTTCCATTCAACCTGGTCTTTCTGCTTCAGTTAACAGTAGTAGGGATATATCATATATAAAATCATATATGGGCTGAACCATACAGTATATGTTATTATGTAAAGATTTAGGAGCTGTTGACTGCCGCACATAGCTGATCGTGATCATACCTCAAGACTACTCTTGTGTTGTAGAGGGTATGATTAATTGGGTGTGCACGTTTCCCATACACCCAAAAATAAATTGGGAAAAAATCCAGCAGCAGCCTCGGAAAGTAAGGGAGAGCTGTGTGAGAAGACCTAATTTAAAGAAATAAAACATGATGAAAGAACCATAATGGCAAGAAATACTTAGTGATGAAGATGCTGACAAATCCAAAAACTTAAAGGCTTAGAGGCTACTGTACAAAATGTGTGCCCCCTTCTGGACGCTTTGTGAAATTCTCATCATAACCCCCCCCCCCACACACACACACACAAGAGGGTAAAAAAGTCAAAGTCAGATGTATTTTCCAGAACGTCTTTTTATATATTCTTTATTAGCTGTTTCTGGGTGAAGCACTTACAAAAATACACACGTAAAGAACCATAAACTTGTTTGGCCTGAAATAGTACATTTTATGAAAGCCTCACACACTCTCCGAACAGACACTCTGAACAAACAGAGTCAAAGTGGCTTCTGTATGTGCATTTCTCAAGGAAAAGAGTTAAATATGCTCTCTAATGGTCAGGCACATTTGGATCCATCATGTTTGTTGTTATGGACAGCAGGGGGTTTTCCTATACCACACCAACCTGCTGAATCTGTCTTCCCCCTAATGTTTTTGTATATGTTTTTTTTTTCTGGGAGAAATTCAAATGCACCAGACAGTCCAAAAAAGTGAGGAATTTGTAAAGTCAACCAGACAAGGCTGAATTTGGAAGTGATTTTCATTAGTAGTTTTGTGGTGGCTTTAAAACATTTTGAAATCATTCTATTTTGAAATTTGCAATTAGACACTTTTTTATCTGTCTGAAAACAGAAACATGATGTAAAAAATAATTCACATAGAAGTTAGCTTTCTTTTCTAACAGAGTCTACACAAAACACATTTGCAATGCTAATAGCAAAAAAAAAACACTTATATAACATTTTATGTGAATTATTGTTTAATTGTTGATGTTTTTAATTTTAGATAGATAGATAGATAGATAGATAGATAGATAGATAGATAGATAGATAGATAGATAGATAGCCACTGAGAAACTGCTAAATTCTGTGTGAATTATTGTTTACATCATGTTTCTAAAGATAACAACATTACATAGGGAAGTCCACATCATACAGGCTATCCATACCCTAAAATGACATTTTTCGACCCAAATTTAGGACTAAAATGCATCTTTTGCAGCTTTGAGGGGAGCTTAACAAGATCTAATCATGGGTCTAAACACTCAGAGAAAAAGCCATCCTGAAGTGACATGCCAACAGTGGGCAAATGTGCTTGGTAATTACAGCCTTGAGATGAGAGGGGAGGTACTAGTGTGGTAGGTGCTTTTTTAATGGTGCAAGGGCCAGATATGGTATAAAAACCCTCATCATTGTGCTAGGCAGCAACAGATCCTGTCTGGCTCCTACCACAAGGATATTCAGAAGTGGGAGCAGCGGCTGTGTTAAATTTTTTATTTATTTGGAACCCAAGTATGCCGGTAGGTGTCCATTTTTATTCTTTTCCTTTGGTTTTGGGGAACTAGGCCCTGATATTAAATGACACCTATCAGCAGGTGCAGATGGAGGGCGCTCTTATTACTACTTTGAGTTACAGTTTAAACAAAGTTATTATTAATGGAATGGAAGCTGAAATCATAGTTTATGGTTGTCAGCTGTTGTTTACATTAAAAATGGCTGAACCAATTGTTCCATTAGAATGTTTCAGCCTTTACCACCAGCAGTTTTTTTTTTTTTTTTTTTTACATAATCACATCTAACTCTTTTGATTCCATTGCAGATTTGACCTCAGAGAATGGAACTAAGAGTAGCAAGCGTTCTTCTTCTCCTGGTTGCCTTGACAGCTGCCCATGGTGAGAGATATGTTATGAAGAAGGTGATGAAGGGCCCCCAGTACCAGCCTTACTCAGTGAAAAGCCATGGTATGTTTAAAATTGAAAAATGCTTCTCTTTGCTTTCTGCAGGATATTGAAGATCTGTTTATGTCTATCATGTTTGACCTAAAAACGTAAAAGATTAGCATGTGAATGCTACATTGAGTTTAAATGCAGGCAAAGCAAATCTTAAGGAAAAATTAGGTATGCACATAGCAAAACTGTAGGAGTAGAATCCAGCACACTGATTGGTTGCTGATACACTGTGCTTCCTCCAATAGTATAATGCAACATGTCTAAGTTTGAAATATTCAAATAGTAGATTCACTGTAGGCAAAAACATGACATGCCTTTACAGATCCATCATACTATAAAGACTCTTCTGCTGTTTTTGATTGCATACTGGAAGTCATTTTTAAAATCATTTTAGTTTAGGTAGCAAAAAGGCATTTTATATAAAACTGATCCTTTAGTTCCATGTAAAACACATACATCTTTGTCCTCTCTCTTCATATGTTTCACTAAATTCCAGTCTGGAGAGTTGAACAATAAGTTGAAGGATGTATGAAAGATTCAGTATGTTAAATCTGTTTTCTTATATTGTGTTTAACTGCATGGTTTGATGAAATCCGCAAAGTTCAAATATAATCATTGAAGTCATCCTTAGATTGGTATTACTGTACAATAAAATACTGTACAGACTGTATGATTTGTTTGAGTAGAAGGAATTCAGTTTTTATTTTAAATTTGAAAGTATATTCCGATTAAAACTTCATAACTTTCAAAGGTTATGAACAGCTATTTAGAATTAGCCTCGTAAAGACATTTTGAAAAGTGATTTGTCTGGGTGTGTCACAGCAAAATCTAGACACATCTGTTTTGTTTCATGAAGGCTGTGCCTAGAAGAATGATCTTTGGTATGATGCAGTTTACAAACCAATAGATTTGACCACATGAAGGCAATCATAAAACTGGAGCCCTAGCCGCATATAACTGATGGTCCTGATACAAAAATATATAAAAAACATGAAATACTAAAGTACTTTGTCTCGTAAGGTCTTTGGATAAATGTTCTGGTGGGCCTTTGTCCGGTCAAGTTAATTTATCAATAATACAGCAATAAAGCATGCGATTGCACGATAAATAACTGAATCACAAATATAAGATTTAAAGTTAAAATTTTACATTTGAAACAAGCACTTTTTATCACAAAAATTACACAAAATCTAATTTTATAATTTAACATACAACTGTCTGTATAACTGTATATGTATAGATCTGTTGTGAATTAACAATATATAGCAGGTTTGAATTTAAAACATTTATTATTTGAAGTTTTAAAATGTATTATTTATGATGTATGAACACTGTTTTTTTAAAAGGAGTTTGAATAAAAAAGGACTTTATAGTGGATCTGTAGAGCATACCTACTGTTCATACTCACATTCAACTCGATACTGACTTTCTGCTTCTTAGGAAAACAGCTCTATTTCAAAAAGCCTGTAGTTATATCTGTGAATCATTCGATAGTCAAACAATTCCCAAGGAGACAGAAATGTGTAAAAAGGTACTATATGGTTATAGGACCACTTTTAGTCAGACATTTCTAAAATCTGTCCAAATGTAATCTGTCCAGATCTCTAGCAACACTACATTATCAATTTTGTACTGGTATATTGTACTCGTAGTATATTATACTTATTTGCAGTAATAATCTAATTTGGATCACATACAATGTAGAATTTCATGAAAACACCAAATTACAAGTCAATTTGAATGTGACAACTGATTATTGCCACTTCTTGTTTTATTCCAGTGGTATCTGTAGCAGGAGAACCAGGCATCCCTGGTGAGCCAGGACCACCTGGACCTCCTGGCCCCCCTGGAGACCGAGGAGAAGATGGTGAAGGACTGCCAGGGCCACGGGGACCCCCTGGACCACCTGGTCCTGCTGGATACTCAGCACCTGGAAAACCTGGTACTCCAGGTGGACCTGGCAAACCTGGAGCCTCAGGTGCACCTGGACATAAAGGAGATTCTGGTGCACCCGGTCCTCAAGGCCCCAGAGGCATGCCTGGTCCTGCTGGTAGCCCTGGACCAGCAGGGATTTCTGCAACAGGCAAACCTGGATCAGCAGGTCTGCCAGGAGCAATGGGACCCCGGGGTGAGCCAGGTCTTAAAGGATATCCAGGTATTCCTGGTGCACCAGGACAAAAAGGAGAAAGGGGTATTGGGTATCAGGGGCCACCAGGTGAGAGAGGTCCAGCGGGATCAGTGGGTGCTCCTGGAAAGCCTGGTGAGCCTGGTGTTGGAAGACCTGGCAAATCTGGACTTCCTGGTGAACCAGGTAAATCAGGCTCACCTGGCCATGATGGGGAACCCGGACCCATGGGTCCACCAGGTCCAAAAGGTCAAACGGGTGCTCCTGGAATTGGAATGCCTGGCAAGCCAGGTGAGAATGGTGCCCCAGGTATGCACGGCCCTGTTGGCCCCAAAGGTCAACAAGGTGCAACTGGTGCTACTGGTGCTCCTGGCATTCCAGGTTATGGCAAACCAGGTGAACCTGGTGCAAAAGGTGAGAGGGGAGTAGCTGGTAGCCCAGGTACAACAGGTCAGAAAGGTGAGCCAGGTGCTAAAGGGCACACTGGATATCCAGGTGCCACTGGTCCTATGGGTCCAGCTGGTCCTCAAGGGTCAAGAGGTTTCCCAGGTGAGAGGGGAACAACAGGTGATAAGGGTGCTCAAGGCCCAATGGGACCTACAGGGCTGAAGGGGCACAAGGGAGAACAGGGACCCCAAGGCATTGAAGGCAAGCAGGGTTATCCAGGGGCAACAGGCCAACCTGGTCCAAGGGGAGCTACAGGTGCTCCTGGTAACAAAGGAGATGCTGGCCAAACAGGCACTCCTGGTACCCCAGGAACACCCGGACCTGCTGGTTCAAAAGGTCTTCCAGGATATCCTGGAGCAGCAGGTGAAAAAGGAGAGGCAGGAGCTCCTGGAGCGAGAGGCCCTGTTGGTCCCGCAGGTCCTTCAGGCCCAAGTGGCCTTAAAGGTCACCCAGGTCTTCCTGGACTACCTGGCCCTGCTGGTTTGGCTGCCAAGGGAATCCCTGGGCCTCAGGGTCCACCTGGACTTCCTGGATCTGATGGAGCTGCTGGACTTCCAGGTCCTGCTGGACCTCCTGGCCCTCCTGGTCCTCCTGGTGAGGTCCTATTTGAGAAGGGCCCAAGTGAAACTACATTCCCACTTCTTGTCAAAAGTCCTGTGTCTGCATTCACTGTTGTAACTGAGACACCTTATCCCCCATCTGGTACCCCAATTAAGTTTGATAAGATTGTGTATAATGGAGAGCAGCATTATGATCCCGAGACAGGTCTGTTCACCTGCCAGATTCCAGGAATTTATTACTTCTCCTTTAGCATGCATGTGAATGGTGCTAATGCTTTAGTGGCACTTTATAAAAATGGTGATCCAGTCATGTTCACCTATGATGAGTATAACAAGGGATTTGTGGACCAGATGTCTGGTAGTTCTGTCCTTCAGCTCAATGAGCAGGACACTGTTTATATCCAGGTCCCTGATGATGAGGCTAATGGTGTTTTTGCCGCTGATAATGTCCATTGCTCTTTCACTGGGTTCCTGATTGCCTCTACGTGATAAGGTGATTCAACTACATTACTTATGTAACTTCACTATTTCTCAAACAAAATATCCTGTTCTGCAAACCTTGATGCACAACAGACTGTGCTATTGTTCTGAGAAATTCAAGCATCTCAACTTGAAAACTCCAAGAAGTGGTGCCAATAAAAAGGAAGTGATATATGTAACATGTTATCAGGGATAGAAATACAGTTAAAACCTTAACAATTTCATTTTGGTGTGTGGATTGAGCATGTGAAGTTGTGTCCTGATAATTTCATGTCTTATCCTTGTTGTTTTTTGTTTTGTATTTTGTTTTTCTTGTTGCTGATCGCAGTGGCTATTTCAAATTGTCCTTATATCCTTACTGATTAAACGGAGAGAATGATCTTCCTGACATCCTTATATTTGACTTGAATATTGTGATATGGTGAAAATGACGAAAAACAAACTCACAAGCAAAAAAAAAACATCTATAAATGTTATCCCGTATGATTAATTTTGCTCTGTAAATCGTCATTTGTTGTAATTTTTTTTAAACAAGGGTAACTACAAAGTGGTATTTTATGCATTTGACTAAAAATTTTTAAAAAAAGCAAAACAACAAAGAAATAAAAATGAGTCATTTGTTGTAATTTTTTTTAAACAAGGGTAACTACAAAGTGGTATGCAATGCAACAGAATTACAACAGTACGTTTAAATGGATATATTTCTATTTTGTGTTGTCTGTTGCAGAAAAATTATAATGATAATAGAAGATTCGGTAGTTTCAAGAGTAGTGCCTTTAAAAACAGAAGAAGGAACTAGATATGTTTTGATGACTGTTAAATTCACTGTCAACCAAAAGATGTGGGTTAGGTGGAAAAACAAGTCAAAGAGAAGATGCTGGGTGGAGGCAATCAGAAGCTGGGAGCCTCAAACCACAGGCAGGCACTGCATTTGAAGGGTTTGAGGGAAGTGGTTGAATAAAAAAAAAAAATAAGACAAGAGCACCTGGAGGGTAAAGTCGTTACCATCTGTGAGAGGAGAGGTGGGATCCACAAGTTTAACATTGCCATATATAATATGAATATCCAGCATCTAAACTAGGAACAGGAATATTGGGTGAAAACACACCCATCTCGTGGTTGTTAGATTAGTGGTGGAGTTCATCTTGGAGCGCAGAAAATGCATGGTTCTAAATTATCTTTAGCTTCTGTGGTAGGCTAAAAACATCCGAGTAGCGTCTGTTAACATTCATTTTATACTTAGAAAGTATTTGGCTTTTCTTGGAATTTAGAAGAACGGCATTTACCAGTGTGGAGGATAAAAACACAAACCATAAAACATTTTTCATACCTTAAGGTCTTTGTGATATGAAAAAGAAAGCCTACAAACCCTCATATAATCACATAATTAAATGTTTATCATGGTGCTGTTGTTCAATATATGTTGCCACAATGGGTTTGATGGTAGAGATGGTGATTTAAGGATAGACCTCAACCAACATAAAAGGTTTCACATTATTCTATTGTAAAATTCTCAAAATCACATAAAAAAAAATTATATTATAAAGACAATGTTGCAAAAACAATACTCAAACAAAACTCATATATTGTCTGTCTAAATCCTTTATTTTTGTTTTGAGTGCCCCTAAAATTAAGGGGTAAAAGAAGCAATGTGAACGATTTACACGCAGTTACATTCCATTTAAAAATCAAGTAGAGATGGTGCTGAAGTATTTACAAAAAAGAAAAAAAAAATTATCTACTTGACGATTGCACCGGCAATTTTTCAAACAATTGTGGAACTCTGCTGGAATAAAAACCACTTGGACTGCATTACACATGACAGGTCAAATGTTTTGATGTTAAACATTTCAGAACATTCTCATTGAAACAGGGTTATTTGCAGAAAGAGAGGAAAAAAAACTTCATACTTCAAACTTGATACCACAGATATTAAGAAAGAAAATATGATAAAGCCATTTTCAACATCATAAAATCCAGCAATGACAAAAGCCAATACCAATACATAATGCTGCAGTATTGCACAATGCAGCTGCTGAGGTTTTGAGCACCTGTTTTAGTGATTCATGTAATGATGACAGTAAAATCAAATGAGAACTGACCAGTAACATCTGTAAATTGTTCAATGATGTCATTTCTGATAGCTCCTTTTTCCACACACTTGATTTACCCAATTGTATGGCACCAGTACCTTCAACTAACATTTCAACTCAATGTCCTTACGACACTAACATAGTTCACCTACAAAAGAAAATGAACAAAAAAACAAGTGAAATGAGCAATGCTCTATTAATCTCACTCATCCACACACACACCCACAAAACTGCTACAAAAAAAAATATGAAAAAGATGGGGAAAATGTGCCTTTCACTTCCAATCATTCCATCCAACTTCCTTTCTTCAAAATGCCATATACAATGTAGTGGATGGAACAGGAATGGATGAAAGTGTGGGAGAAAACAGAAGGCTTGAAATGTCATTGGTTTTTGTACAAATTTTCCATGTTTGTGCTCCTCTGACTTCACTTAAAATGGCCTTTTCACCCTCCATCTTACTCTGTGGCAGCGGCTGGGGCATCTGAGCTCTCTGCGGCCGCTGGCTCCTGAGGAGCAGCCTCTGCTTGCTTCTCCTCAGCTGGGTTCTCTTCGGCTACCTCACTGGATGGTTTTTCCTCCTTGTTTTCAGCTGGTTCCTCAGCTTTCGGTTCCTCAGCTGGAGCCTCCGTCTTGTTCTCTTCGCTGGATGCCTCAGGCTTGGCCTCCTCAGATTCAGGTTCAGCATCCTTCTTCTGTTCACCGTTCTCCACAGCCGCTGCTGCCGCCTCTCCACCTTCAGCATCCTTTTTGGCGCTCTTCTTAAAAGAGAAGCCGCTAAGCTTGAATGGTTTCTTAAAGGAGAAGCGCTTTTTGGTTTTGACAGGCTCACTGCTCGCCGAAGCAGAACCGTTTTCTTCTGTTTTGGCTGTGTCTTCACCATTCGCGACGGTGGAACTCTCCACTTCGCCCTCAGGAGCGGCCTTCTCTGCGCCTCCTTCCTCAGCCTTTCCTTCCTCTGCTTTTACCTCCCCATCAGCAGAGTGCTTTCCATTGGCCTGCACATCCTCCGTGGCTGCTTCTGCATTTGGAGAGGCATCCCCATTGGTTTTAGCATGGCCATTCTCCTGTGGGAATACAAAAGTGCTTCATATAAGCTGTTTTTGCACTGTAACAGGGTTTCTACAAACATGAACAAGTTACATTTCTGACTTTTTAAGACCTTTTTAATACCACCTTATATGAAATTTAAGACCTAAACCTGTAATGGAAATACAAATTATATTACACACATATGTAATATTTAATGTGTTTAACGTAAAAAGAAAACAAAATATCTTCACTGTAATAAATCATATTTAAGATATACAGTGAACTTTTCATATCAGAGGATAATATTCCATGCAATATATCCCCACAAAAGCACCACATCACCAAGATTTTTGGTGGTGCAAACAATTTATTCTGAAGCAATATTTTCATCAGTGTTCTATCAGCTTTTACATACTTAAATCTGCATATTTTTATTTACCTAAGGCCTATTTTTACAAATACATAAATAATGTTTTGATATATTAAACATAAAACGTTGAATACTGATATTTGAAATCATTTAAATAAAAAGATACTTTAAACGTAAAATTAAAACAGACAGTAGATGGCAGCAAGTCACTGTTAATAAGTGAGTCATTGCGATTGAACTGAATCATTTAAATGATTGATTCATTCAGGAACAAAACACCATTATGTAAACACCAAAACAGTGTCTCACGTTTCGATGCTTCACTGGGTATTTTTTAGTCACTTATGTTTTAATCAGGCTATTTGTCTGGTCGGGCAAGTAAAAAAATATAAAAAAATTAAACTAGCTAGAGGGTGATCAGCTGTAGTTTGACCTTTATTATTATTGAGAACATTAAGAATATAGTTCGACCTGTATTCTGCTACTGCGATGCTCTGATGATGCAGTAGCTTACCGCAGGGGAGAAAAAAAAAAAATCTTCAGTCTGTTCAGTGATTGTACAGTCGCGGCCAAAGGTTTTGGATGTGACAAATTTTGTGTTTTGCCAAGTTTGCTGCTTCATTATTTGTAGATTATTTTTTCCACGTTTCTATGGTATACTGAAAAACAATGATAAGCATATCAAAAAGTTTTAAAGGCTTTTATTGGCAAAAAACAAATATGAGTCAATATTTACAGTGTTGACTCCTTGTTCTTCATAAGCACTGCAATTCGCTCTGGCATGCTGGATATTAGCTTCTGGGCCAAATCCTGACTGATGGTGATCCATTCTTGCCTTATTAGTTCTCGGAGTTGATCACACTTTGTGGGCTTTTGCTTGTCCACTTGCCTTTTGAGGACTGACCACAGGTTCTCTAAGGGATTGAGATCCGGGGAGTTGCCTGACCACGGATCCAAAATTTCAATGTAATGATCTTCGAGCCACTTCTTTATCACTCTTGGTTTGTGACATGGTGCTCCATCATACTGGAAAATGCACGGATCATCACCAAATTGCTCATGGATCATTGGAAGAAGTCGTTCTTGCCGGATGTTTTGATACCATTCTTTATTCATGGCAGTGATTTTGGGGCAGAATTATGAGAGAGCCCACTCCCTTGTTTGAAAAGCAACTCCACACATGGATGGTCTCAGGATGCTTCACTGTTGGCACAACACAGGACTCATGGTAGCATTCACCTTTTCTTCTCCGAACAACTGATTTTCCAGATGTCCCAAACAGTCGGAAGGGAGCTTCAAAAACTTTGCACCAGTCTTCTGCTGTCCGATCCTTGTACTTCCTGCAGAATTTCAGTCTGTCCTCAACGTTTTTCTTGAAGAGAAGTGGCTTCTTTGCTGCCCTTCTTGACTCTAGGTTGTCGTCAAAAGTCTTGGCCTCACTGTGTGTGCAGATGCTCACACCAACCTGCTTTCATTCCTGAGCAAGCTCTGCACTGCTGGTGACACGATTCATTATCTGACTCCTCAGGAGGAGATGGTCCTGGCTCTTGCTGGACACTCTGGGACGTCCTGAAGACTTTTTCACTGCAGTCGAACCTCTCTCCTTGATGTTCTTGATTATCCGGTAAATGGTTCTTTCAGGTGCAAGATTCTTTGTAGCAATTTCCTTGCATGTGAGGCCACTTTAATGCAAAGCCATGATGGCTGCAAGTGTTTCTTTGGAGTTAACCAATGCTAACAAGAACACAATGATTGGAAGAGCTTCTTCCCTCCTTTTATAGCAATCAGTCTGCTCTAACAATTTAATTTTTTTTTATATAATTACTATGAAAGTGATTTCACCTGACTAGTACTCATTCACACTTTCACATGTGCTGCTATGATTAGTCAATTAATGTTAGCTGGTCATTTTGTGTCTGGATCAAACAGTGTTTTGTTTTGTTTTTTTTGAAAGTTAATTTTTTGGCCAATGAAGCTTTTAGCAATTATTTAAAATGCATCTGATCACTCAACACAATAATCAAGAAACAATGTGAATGAACACCAAAACAGATTAAGCAGCAAACTTTGCAAAACACTAAATTTATGTCACTGCCAAAACTTTTGGCCACGACTGTCATTAGGTCCGTCAGACTTAAGATACTTTAGCAGTAATGTGACCAAAAATATTTAAGACCCACCGAATCTGAATTTAAGACATTAATTTTTAAGGCCTTTTATTAGAAAAACGTTTTTTAACACTTTTTAAGTACCTGTGGACAATGCAAAACAATTGTGTGCATTCATTTCGCATATTTACAACCTACTTAATACAAAAGGCTGTATGCAAACACTATCTGGAGTCTATAGGTTCACCACGTGGGTAAAGTCTCATGCACTTTGTCTGGCTGATGCTGTTGCCATTTAAGTGAAAGCATTGCAAGATGGACGAGTAGATCCACCAGCGCAGATCAAACCGAGCAGATCATCGTGCTGAGTGCATACACAGTCTTGCAAGCCCACTTCTCATATTAAAACCATTTCTCATATATTAAATCCACGGATTGCTTCTCATGGCTTATTTGTAGGCTACTTCCATTTTATCACCAAGATGCGAGAAAGGCATGGTGATTTTACCGAAATGGCTTTGCACGATGGAAAAGCTTGAGGAAGCTACGAAGATGTTCATATTTAACTCATTTTTAGAATTCGTAATGGAATCACCGAATTTTACTGTAATCTTAATTATACGATTTTAAAAGAAAAAAAATAACTTGCCGTTTAAAAGCACCGATTTCATTGGGGGTCTATTCCAATCTAATAAAAATTTTATTTACACTAACGTTAAAATCTAACAAATTTATGCTCATCATTCAATTTTATAAAACAATAACGTCGATATTTAATACAAATGCTGGTTTTCAGTGGAAAGTGGAGAGACCCTTTGTTGATCGGCTCATTGTTCATTTGAACCGACTTGGTTTTTGGTACTGCACACCCCCTCAAAACATCACACGCCTAAACATAGATGATAATTAAAGTTATTACCTGCCCGTTTGATTTATTCGCAGCCTCTGCTGGTTTTTCGGCAGCAGTCTCGTCTTTTGCTCCGTTTTTGGAGATTTGCGCTCCCATGGTTTCACACGCAACAAAGAATCGCAGATCAAATGAATGAACAAAGAGCGCGAGCTTCTCCCTCAGACGCGTCGCGTGCTCGTTCTCAAGAGCGTCTGTTTTTTGTTTTTTTTTCAAATAAAACTGCGGAAAGGAGATAAAGAGAGGTGAAGCTGTGATCAACTGATCGAGAAAAAATACTAATTACAGCACTCTCTCAAATATATTATTTTGGGATACGAGATGGAGATAATGAAATTGTTCTCTTTTGATAATGAGATGCTGGATACAACGCCCAAATACTCCTGACGTCACAGAAGAGCGGCGTGAGCCAATCAAAGGCCTGCGTGAAGCCGGGGGGAGGGGTTACACTCACGCACTGGAGGGGAGGAAGGGCTCGCAACCAGCAACTGGTGATTCAGTACCAATGTATCCAGTAGCAAATGTTTTGCTTTTCTTTTTATTTCTGTTTTTATTTCGTTCTCTCATTTGGTCTTTGCTGTTGTTGTTTTTTCATAACCCTGTCTCTTAAAAGATCTTTCTTTTGGTTTATTCAAAATATGAAGGGAGAAAGCAAACACCATAGATTTAAATGGCTGAGTATGCATTATGCCCCTTTATCTGTATAGACACTACATAGGCCAACACATAAATTTGTAAACATTTCATTTCCAACGCTCCAACCTTGGGTTACACTTTTCCAATATAAACATCCAGTCACACATTGCATGCATTCTGAGGAATCCTGGTGACCTAGATTCAGTCACAGTTTATTGTCAACCCAGTCGAAGCTGTTTTGAATGCACTGAAATAGTCTAAATTGCGCTTTCACATCACCATACTAACTCACGTCACCATGGCAACTGCTCAACGTCACAGCATGATTGCTCATAAACAATAATAACATTGTAAATGTGCAATGGTGAAATATTTGGTTACATCTGAAGGAGTGAATGATCTGCCTGTAATCCAGGAATAGGAGGAAGATTTATATTGCATACTAAGCTGATGTATGTTTTGTTAAACAGAGAAGCCCTAAAACATTAAAGCCTATTCACCACACCAAACGGATGTGTGCAAACTGGACATTTATCTTTAAAAAACATAAATTTATTATAAATTTAAAATAACAAGACATAAATGAACAGTATAAAACAGAATTCATACATTAGGGACATATGTTAATTGTGGCATTTGATCTACAATGATTTAAATGAACATGACCATATTTCCTTAGAATTTAACCAGTGAAGCATATCAAAAACATTTTGAAAAGTCAGCTATACATAGCATGAAGTGACTCAACAAAATCTTGATGAGTATAAATATAAAAAATCTCACTACTGTTGGCCGGCGCTACAGCAACAGATGTTGATTTAGGGCGAGAGTCCATTGCAGAGTTTCATTTTCTAAGATTAAAACTAATAATATTGAAAATGCTTGAAGTCATGCCAAACCTTGATCTGTTTTTGCTGATTAATGATTTATAATACATCTATTTACATCAGTAACATTGCATGTCATATACACGCATTGCCATTTTTTGGCAATGTAATGTGTATATGCATGTAACTTGGCAGTACCATTGGTTACAATGGTCAAATGAGAGGAAGATGTCAAATCTGCATCACTCCCTTTGGCCATTCTAATAGAAACACTCATGCAGAGTGAGCTAGTTTAATGCAATTTAAAGAAAACACAAAGTATAGTGTTAGAAATGTACATTTACATTTTTAAAAATAAAAATATAAGATTTATTATGTTAATAACTGTAGAAATGCATCATGATGGTCTGTGAAAAGAGTCCATGCCATAGTGGTACATATATGATCATTTAGTACAATGAGGAGACTGGGACTAACTGTCAAAAGTCAATTTTAGTACAGGCACAATCACATAGCCATATAATCCTAATTTATTCACTCCCATGTTCTTCTGAACCCTTATGACTTTCTTTGTTCACACTAAAAGGAGATGCTAGGGACATTTTGAGGAGACTTTACACCTGAGGCTGTCATTCTGTTAAACATCTTCTTTTGTTTTCCACAGAAGAAAGAATGTCATACAGGTTTCAAACAACATGAGTGGAATAAATGTTAACAGAATTTAAGACTGAACAATCCTTTTAAGATTTGAATATTACCAACATTACTGCCAGAGAAAAATAAATAAAAAATAAGATACAGTTGAATGAACACACATTGTCCTAATATTTATCAGGATATGTTATCATAATGGAACCTGATTTTTTAGGCTTTTCAGCTAAAAAATAAATAAAATAAAAATAAAATAAATAAAAAAATAAACAGCAAAAAGGTAAAATGTCATAACTAGGTATTAAACAATTGCTTTGTCCACAGTATTTAAAGTAATAAACAAAAATGTGATGACTTGCAACAATCTGACATTTATGAAAAGTTTCCTTCTTTGAACACAGTGCAACTTTTCAGTTAAAAGATTTGCATATGGGTGCATTCACTTTGATGATAACGAGATTTATTTTTGGCAGGCTATACAAGCTGAAAAGTTTCACACCCAAACCGTTTAAAATTAAACGAAATTCTCAGGAGTGTCTAAAAAAGCAGGTGTGCCTCACACAACATGCATGGATTATGAAAAAAAAAAATATATTTTTTTTAAACTCAGACAACACACTAAATTATGGGTGTCACAGGTCGTCGATGATTACAGAGAGATTTGTGGAGCATGACCAGACAGTCCTTGTTTTCCTATGGTAACCACAGCTGAACCCACGCTGCATAGTAGGAGCAAGAAAGGACCAGCGAGGAGGCAAAATATGCGCGCGCACGCAGGCGTCTTCTGCGCCACCCGATTGGCTGAGCGTCCTGTCAATCACATCCTCGGCCCCCAGAGAATCCGCCTCAGCAACGCCATCATCTGTTACACTCGGCGACAGGAGCTGCCTCAGCCATCAGGGCCAATGTTGTTATTTTCATAATTCACCGAGATTTTATTAATAGAAAATCTGTCTGCAAATGACCTATTTTCGATTGGCTCTTTGCGGTGAAATCCAAAACACTTCAGGCGACCCCTCTCTTGGTAAGCATTTTCTGATGGTCTGGCGTTTTTGATACACTTGGTGCAGCCGATTTGTATCCATTGGATATTGTGGTTAATGGAAATGATGGGAGATGGAGGCTTTATAATGCTAGTACCGACGGACTAACCATAACGCTTTCGCCTTATCAGCCGCATGGTGTTTAGGGATGTTAATAATCGAGAACGAATGTATTTTCTTGTAGGGATGGTGTGATGCTTTTGCTCCTAAGCGCTCGTCTCTGGCAGCAGGATTGATGCGCAGCAGAAAAAGCCTTATGTACACAATTGAATGGAAGAATAAGGCCTCTGTCACTGGACAGTAGTCATTTTACGATAGAATTAAATCATACAATACCCGTTATCAGGGTTTACAATCTCAGCACGCAAGTATTTGTGTGACTTGACGGATTTTATGCTTTATTCTATTTTGTTTTTAGTATAATCTGTTCATTTATTTATTTTTTTCTTGTTTTATATCTGTTCGAATGAAGCCTGGCCCTTAGGCACAAAAAGCCTTTTTCCACTCTTATTGCTTTCTTTATGCATCCAGAATGATAAATGCATGGTTAGCACGGTCATGGAAAACCTGGAAAAATCAGGGAATTTTTAAATAGTCTTGGAAAGTAATAAAACATCAAAAGTCATGGAAATGTTTCTATGCTTGGAGTCTCAGAAAGTCAAATGCTCCATTTAGCAGCATTCAAATCTTTTTGAGACTCATACAATTATAGTTTAAATCTCTCAATTTAAAGGATTGGTGCCTGAAAATCTCTCAGCAATCTCTGTAAATTTACTCAGTAGTTATGAACAAAAAGTCTCATTGATGAAAAGGATTATTTTTTTCCGACTAAATTAAAGGGTCTCATTAAAATATTTATGTTATGATGGAACTTTTCATTTTCAGCAGTATAGATAAAACAATATTTCATATTTGCTGTAATCTCTGTGGTCGAGACACTTTTTCTTGTACAACAAAAGCATGAATGGCTCTTCTGAATTCTTTGTTTTCTGCAGAATAATTAAAGGATGTTAAAGGATGAAATGTTTAACTTATACAGACATCAGACTTTATGTATTCTTCAACACAATGTGCTATAGTTCCCCAGACGTTGTTTACCAATAAAACAATGTTTCTGGCTTTTGTTTTGCCCACTCAGGCAAAGGAGCAAATCGTAGATGTTTTCACATCATCTTTAATTGAATGGAATGCAAATACTCCACTGTGGTAGCCCAGTGCCTGCCTTGGTATGTTTATTAAATATATGTTTTCGTTTTCTTTCTCCATGTGTTACATTTCAAGTCTTGTATAAACAGGCCACTTATATAAACGTTTATTAATATTAACATAATGGTCTGCAGAATAGAAAACTGGTTTTCATTGGATAATAGTCAAATTAAAGTAATAGTTCCACCAAAATTTTTAATGTGCTGAAAATGTACTCATTACATCACTTGCTTACCAATGGATGCTCTGCAGTGAATGGGTGCCGACAAAAACATAACAAAAACACACAATAAAAACACAACAATCAATCACAACAAATCCACAAGACAAAAGTCCATCAATTAATTTCTTGTGAAGCGAAAAGCTGCATGTTTGTAATAAACAAATCCATCATTAATATGTTTTTAACTTCAAACCGCTGCTTCCAGCTAAAATGTGAGTCCCCATCCATAATATTGCTTTCTCCAGTGAAAAAGTCATCTTGTCTAAATCAGGAGAGACATAAGCACAGATCAAGCACTGTTTACAAGTGAGTCAGTCCAACAGTCCAAACAGTCCTATTTGGATTTTGATTTTAGAGGACAACAAAGGATTAACTTTTTCACTGGAGGAAATGCTATTATGGATTGTACTGGTATTTTCAGCAACAACCAAAAAAAGGTTTATATTTAATGCTTAAAGTTGATGGTTTTAGTTCTTAAACATAGCTTTTTGCTTCACAAGATATTAATTGATGGACTGGAGTCGTGTGGATTACTTGTGGATTATCGTGATGTTTTTATCAGCTGTTTGGACTCTCATTCTGACGGCACCCATTCACTGCAGAGCATTCATTGGTGAGCAAGTGATGAAATGCTAAATTTCTCCAAATGTGTTCTGATGAAGAAACAAACTCATCAAAATCTTGGATGGCCTGAGGGTGAATATATTTTCAACAAATTTTCATTTTTGGGTGAACTATTCCTTTTAACTAATTCAATTATCCAAATCATGATATTTGCAAATAAGATGAAATAAATCACATATTTAGTTACACATCCATTTGTTTTCACTGTAGTTATAGACTGTGTGCTTAAAACCAAATGTCTCTCTGAATGACTTGTTGAATTAATTATTGATTTATGTCTGTTTCAAGTAATCACTTAGGGATATTTGTTTACTTCCAGTCAGTTGTTCTGAATATGAATCTTAACCTCCTCTTTAATATGTCTAATTTGATTAGTTTCAAACCAATAAAATGTCAAAACATAAATAAATATATATCAAGTCATCATCATTTTTGCCTTTCTTCACCACAAAGAATATAGATAATGGGCTGTGTGCAATGCAAGGACAAAGAGGCAACCAAACTCACAGACGACAGAGAAACTAGCGTCTCACAGCATGCAGGATATCGATATGGGGCTGATCCGACACCTCAGCACTACCCCAGCTTTGGAGTCACCACTATACCCAACTACAACAACTTCCATGCGCCTGTCAGTCAAGGAGTGACTGTGTTTGGGGGAGTGAACTCTTCTTCACACTCTGGAACGCTACGATCCCGGGGTGGAACAGGTAAAACAAATGAGGGACTTTGCTGTTCTAGCACTCAAACTGAAAGTGAAATATCTTTAAAGTTAATGTGACATAAAAATCACCTTTATTAACTTCCAGAGAACTCATTCCTAATTTTTTTGAGCCCGTTGGATCTGTCCACATCATTCCCAAAAAAAAAAAAAAAAAAAAAAAAAAAGAAGTTTATTTTCCTTTATCTCTGAAAAAACTTTTACTTTTTGGCTGACATCACCAAGGCCTCATTTTCCAGCCCCTTCCCTACTGACTTCATTCTGGTATCGTGATCTGATGGATAAAATCAAGTCCTTGTCAAGTTGCCTTGCTCTCATACCTATTTTCTTTGAAAATATTTAATGAAGAAATCCTATTTTACCTTGTTGAGACGTTGTAATATTTCTATAAAACTGCAAATTGTTGAGACGTTGTAATATTTCTATAAAACTGCATTGTTTTAGTAAGCCGATGTTATTTGTCATTTTCTTTTGCAGGAGTAACACTCTTTGTAGCACTTTATGATTATGAGGCAAGGTCAGAGGATGACCTCAGCTTCAGGAAAGGGGAAAAGTTCCAGATTCTAAATAGCACGTGAGTTCACAGACCATATTTTAAGAGACCATCAAAAACACTGTAAATGCATTTTTTTGATAATTTGATTAATAGAAAGTTCAAAAGAACAACATTTATATGAAATATTAATCTTTTATTACATTATAACTGTCTTTATTTTTACATTTGATAAATGTAATGCATCCTTGCTGAATAAAAATATGAATTTAATTTATTTAAACAAATCTTACTGACCCCAAACTTTTGAACGATAATGTATCTGTACTTATGTATCTTAATAATTGAAACTTGACCCATTAGAAATGTTCATTGTTTATTTGTTCTCTTGCTCCTGTTGCTGTATATCAGGGAAGGAGACTGGTGGGAGGCGCGCTCTCTCACTACAGGTGGAACAGGATACATACCCAGTAATTATGTGGCTCCAGTAGACTCTATACAGGCAGAAGAGTAAGTTCAGTTTTAGTTCTAAAATAGACAAAAGTGAAATAGAAATAGGAAGACTATCCAGAAGAACAGTGTCTGTTATTTGTGTTAGGCCTAGTAGTATTTTCATAGGAACAAGGGCAATAAGATAACTTTGTCATGTGGTCATACTGTTAACCAAAACAAACACTATGTATCCCTTTGTAGTTGGTATTTTGGAAAACTTGGCCGTAAAGATGCAGAACGGCAACTGTTGTCAAATGGAAATCCCAGAGGCACTTTCCTTATAAGGGAGAGTGAGACCACGAAAGGTAATTTGCAGTAACGCTACAATTTGCAAATGTGGGGTGAGTAAATTTTTTTTATTGCGTTCAAAAAAAGTCTCTTATGCTCACCAAGGCTGCATTTATTTGATCAAAAATACAGTAAAAACAAGAATACTGGGAAATATTAATACAATTTCAAATAACTGTTTTATATGTCATTATATTTTGAAATGTCACTTATTGCAGTGATGGCAAAGCTGAATTTTCAGTGTCACATGATTATTTCAAAATCATTTTAATATGCTGATTTGGTGCTCAAGAAACATTTCATATTATCATCAATGTTGAAAACATTTGTGTCATCCGTGATACATTTTTCCAGCATTCTTTCTTGAATAGAAAGTTCAAAATAGCAGCATTTGAAATAGGAATCTCTTGTAACATTGTAAATGCTGTTACTGTCACTTTTGATCAATTTAATGCATCCTCGCCAGACAAAAGTATTAATTTCTTTCCAAAAAAAAAAAACGTGCTGACTTAAAACATTAACATGTTCATCTTGGAATTTTTAACTGATATTTGAGAGTCCTGTCCTGTATCTAATGTTCTGTTCGCTCATGTTTTTTCTAGGAGCATATTCATTGTCCATACAGGACTGGGATGAAAGTAAAGGCGACCACGTGAAGCACTACAAGATCCGCAAATTGGACAATGGAGGATATTATATCACCACTAGAGCTCAATTTGAAACACTGCAGCAGCTTGTGCACCATTATTCTGGTAAATCTGCTTCTAATGCATTATGCAAAAATGTATCAATCTTAAATGATAAACTAACAGTATAATCTATTAAAATTTCTGCATTCAGCCCGGGCTGCAGGACTTTGTTGCCGTTTAATAGTCCCATGCCATAAAGGCATGCCCCGCCTTGCTGACCTGTCTGTCAAAACCAAAGATGTATGGGAGATCCCACGGGAGTCACTTCAGCTCATCAAACGATTGGGGAATGGACAGTTCGGAGAGGTCTGGATGGGTAAGAGATTAGCTTAACCACATGCCCAATAAAAGAGTTTAATATTCATACATAACTTATAATTCCAGGGGTAGAAATCTTGCCCTGTCAGTGAGGCAGAGAACATTTCCTCTCGTCAAAAGAAAGCCAGCTGTCATGGAAGGTTTTATGTGTGGTTCCTTTCAAGGGCTGTGTGACTCACTATGAAATCTCATCTCTGAATGGCAGGCACTTGGAATGGCAATACTAAAGTGGCAGTGAAGACCTTGAAACCAGGCACAATGTCCCCAGAGTCGTTCCTGGAGGAGGCTCAGATAATGAAGAAACTGAGGCATGACAAGCTAGTGCAGCTTTATGCGGTCGTCTCTGAAGAACCCATCTACATTGTGACAGAATATATGAGCAAAGGTAAGAACAGATTTTGCAAACAGAAGTGCTAAATCAATGCTGCTCTTCTGCTTTTTCTTTTCATCAATGAATTCTGAAAAATGTGTCACGGTTTCCACAGAAATATTAAGCTGCACAACTGTTTTCAACATTAATTTTAAGAAATGTGTCTTGTCAGTTTATTCAAATGATTTTTGAAAAATCATGTGACACTGAAGACTGGAGTAATGATGCTGGACATTCTAAATTTTGAAATGTATTAAAACAGAAAACAGTTATTTTAAATAGTAATAATATTTCACAATATTCCTGTTATACCTCCAAAGAAATCACACAGGTTTGTTCACATGCAACTGATTGTCTTTCAGGAAGCCTGCTGGATTTCTTGAAGGATGGTGAAGGACGTGGGCTTAAATTGCCAAATTTAGTGGACATGGCCGCTCAGGTTAGTTAAAATGTTTTGATACCAATAATAGATTAAGGTATCTGGTTTCAGTAAACACTTACTTGACCACAGGGCATTTAAATATTTCATTGCTTGCGCACTCATCTTTTAGGTTGCTGCAGGCATGGCTTACATTGAAAGGATGAACTACATCCACAGAGATCTCCGGTCTGCCAATATACTTGTTGATGACAGCTTAGTGTGCAAGATTGCAGATTTTGGACTGGCCAGACTAATAGAGGACAATGAATACACAGCACGACAAGGTGAGAGTTACTCTCCCAAATCAGGCTTAGGTACTTCATAGTTAGTCTTCATAGTTTCAGTTAACCCTCTATTGTACAGTGTCGCCATA
Organism: Cyprinus carpio; assembly: GCF_018340385.1. Classification (NCBI taxonomy): domain Eukaryota; kingdom Metazoa; phylum Chordata; class Actinopteri; order Cypriniformes; family Cyprinidae; genus Cyprinus; species Cyprinus carpio. Next base: position 6,301,429 of record NC_056588.1, on the reverse strand, counting down.
TGGCAACAGCATTTTTCTTCACTTTACACATTACACTGACAATTCAGAAAAAAGTACATTGCATTCATTATTGGAGTTTAAAGATCAGAGTTTATAAAAACCAATAATACGTTGTTTTTAAGTCAAATGATTTAAGTACTGCTCAAATTTCTGTACATTTCCTTCTATGTCTGGATAGTTTGCTGTATTATTTATAATTAAAATGTATTATTAAGATCACAGTCTAACATAGTTCTACAGTAAATTAGAGAAACTACTAAATTTACCATATGGCAAGTGTTTACCACATTTAAATTGCAATAATGCATTTGTTCACTACTACCACTAACATTTTCAAATAAAAACATTAATAAAATGCAACACCTTAAATATATATAATTATTGTAAGTGTTTATAGTACGATGTTCAGTTGCATATGAAAACATTTAGACATGGCAACTTCTTAAATGGGGATGACGTGGCTATACAGGTCATATAACATATGACTGTGCTGTGTTTTATCTACTTATGTTTGTTTCCTTATGCACATATTCAACAAAGTTAAATCTGTAATTTCCCTGGGAACGTTGCCCAATTCACAAGTAGAGATCAGATCCATAAATCCAGTGTTCTGTTGTAGGTGCCAAGTTCCCAATCAAGTGGACGGCTCCAGAGGCAGCACTCTACGGAAGGTTTACCATCAAGTCAGACGTGTGGTCATTTGGAATACTACTCACGGAGCTGGTCACCAAAGGACGCGTGCCCTATCCAGGTGAGATCTGATGGTGCAACGTACATTTTTAGACCATTAATACTGACAGCAACAGACTAAAATTTAAATCAGTTCAAATTACTAAAATTTTGTTAACATTTTTCAAAGACAGTTTGCTATTTTAGGCAAGATTCATTCTTAAAGAGATAATTTACTCAAAAATCAGAATTCTGTCATTGTTTACTCACCCACGTCACTCCAAACCTGTATGAACAAAAATGTCTGTGTGTTTTTTGTCCTTACTGTGAAAGTCAGTGGGGTCCAGTGCTGTTTTGGACTCCATAGACTTAAATTGTATGGACAAAAGCAGAAAACATTCAAAATATCTCCTTTGGTGTTCAGCAGAAGAAAGAAAATTCTTATTATTTTAACGCTTATTGTTGCGCTGCATAGGACTTGCTTGAGACAGATTTGTCATTTTGTTTTTTAGACCACAAAATCAACAATGTCACCAAAGAAGTGTGTTATTGCTGTGTATCTGTATCTGTCTTTTATAAATCGGATAATTCTAAAGACTCTTCGGAGATATGAAGAATGCAATGCTATTCTATAGGTACTCAAGATTAACATGAGATTGGCAGTAACTGTGTGTTATAAGTTTGGAATGACATGAGGGTGAGTTTTAAACCCATGGCAGAATTAAAGGCATAGTTCGCCCAAAAAGTTCTTTCTTCTGATGAACACAAATGAAGATACTTTGAATGTTGTCCATACAATGCAAGTGTATGGGGTCCAAAACAACACTTGACCCCACTAACTTTTCACTTTCACTTTTTGGGCAAACTATCCCTTTAAGAGTGTGAATAAAGTACAACTCAGCATCATACAGGAATTTGAGGGCCCCACGGCTTTTTTCAATTAAAGAGCACATGTTTTGCATTTGTCCCTCAGGCATGAACAACCGAGAAGTCTTGGAGCAAGTAGAGCGTGGTTACAGGATGCCCTGTCCCCAGGACTGTCCCAGTTCCCTGCACGAGCTCATGCTCCAATGCTGGAAGAGGGATCCCGAGGAGCGGCCCACCTTTGAGTATCTGCAAGCCTTCCTGGAGGATTACTTCACTGCCACTGAACCACAGTACCAACCCGGGGACAACCTCTAAACACGGAGCTCCAGACTAAAGAGTATGCCACAACAGACTGCCCTTCAAAAGACTGATCGAAAGAGCATTTGATGAGAAAAGCTTCCAAGTTTTGTGCCACCTCGACCCAATATCTGACACAATTCATCTTCCATTGAAAAAAAGGACATGCAGTCGCATTATATCTGTCAGTTAAGCCAAAAATAGAGTTCTGGGGAGAGACATCAGTCACAATTAATGATAAGAATGGCTTGTTTGTATGTAGTGTAAATAGTGTGTTTAGTTTTCCCTTGTATTTGGCTTGTTTTATTACTTTTTATAATGCTGTTTTGCGTTCTTATCCAGGCCGAGAAAGTCGACGCTGTGAGGAAAGCATGCTCAACAGAGGCGGCATCAGCCGGTTTAAGATTTACAATGATTCTGGAAATCATTCCTAGACACTTCCAGTAGGATGCTGAACAGCCTCTTTTAAATATTAAAGGAATTCTGTCAGTTGTATATTAAATTAACTGTACGTGTCAAAACACTCCCTTTTAGCCGAGACATACAGCAGTGCATAGGTAGCATTTCTGACACATTATTGTGACTTTCACAGAAGGTAATGATGTCTGCACTGGTTTTAGTGATTTTGCTGGGCCTAATTATTTTGCACCTGCTTTTAGCAAGCGCTCAATGTCTATCTTTTGTTTTCTGCTTCTTAGAATGAGTGCACTTTCTATTTAGTCACTTTGGTTTAACAGTAGAGCAGTGTATGTATCAGAATAGTACGAGACCAAGTGGGCATTACGCTTGACCATACTTGCATCTTTCCTGCAAATAAGATAAAATGACTGCTAACATCCTTACTGTTGTGAGAGAGAAAAAACAAGTCCATTAAATATATCTCACAATATCATGCATTATAAAATAACACGACTAAATGCGTAGAGAAATATTATGAAATTGTAGAATTTCACTCAAGATAACTCATTGCTGGTATGCTTTGTTTTTTGCCCCTCATTTTGTCCTTCATGATAAAATGACATGTCTGAATATTCATTATTGGGTCATTCTTTACTTTTTTGTCGAATTTAAGAAGTGACAGACCTCTCTGTGAACATGCTTACTGTGTGGAAAAATGTACTTAAATGCAAATTACATTCGATTTTTTTTTCAAAGGCTTTAAAATACAAAATACGAAAACGTATTTTGTATTTAAAATACCTATCTGAAATACTGCCCATCCCTGGTGACAATATCGGCATGAGCCACATTCCAAGAGCAGTTATTCACTCTTTAAAACTATGGTGTTGATTTCAGTCAATATTTTGGGGTTCAGCTGAAGGCTGCTTTTATCTGGGCCTATAATTTAAATTATGTGTTGCATTTGTGTTATAGTCCAACCTCACAATTTTCACATTTATTTTTGTACCATCTATATTTGGATTAATTCATAAATATTGTGTTTATTTAATTGCTTTGTTTCATTTATGCACAAACATTTTTAGAATAAAGTGTCATTCCAATCCATTTCTTTCAAACTTTAGGTTTTTCAACTATCATCAAATTATAATTGAGTATCTTTTGTGTTAAGATCATTTTGCAGGTTCTTCGAGATTGAAAAAATGATGCTTACTGGCTCTAAAACATTAGTGGCCATTTTTATGGAATTATTTAATGCAATGACTATTCAAAAGTTTGGGATTGGTAATATTTTGTAATGTTTTTGAAATTAGTCTTTTAAGCTCACAAATTAAGGCTGCATTTATTATTTATTATTTAAAAACAGCAACAGTAAAACAGTAATATTATGAAATATTACTATATATATTTTAAAATGTAAATGATTCCTGTGATGGCAAAGCTAAACTTTCAGCATTACTCCAGTCTTCAGTGTCACACAATCCTTCAGAAATCCTTCTAATATGCTGATTTGGTCCTCAACTTAGAAAGATTTCTAATTATTATCAATGTTGAAAACAGTTCAGCAGCTTAATATTTTTGTGGACACTGTGATACTTTTTTTCAGGATTCTTTAATTAATAGAAAGTTCAAAGGAACAGCATTTATTATTAATTATTTATATTTGCATTATATTTAAATAACAATTTTAAATATCTTTACATATTTAAAAATAATTTACTAAATATTTTATATAACTTATTAAACATTTTAAATATTTATTAGACATTTTAAATATTTAATTTCTTTAAATTCTGAAAGTCTTTGTCATTTTTGATCAAATTAACACATCCTTTCTGAATTAAAATATTTAATTATTTAATTTAAAAAAAAAGTACTGATCCCAACATTTTTGAATGGTAGTATTTTTCTATCTTTTTAATCAATCAAACAATTTGCAAGCAGCCAACAAGGTCTGTACTCACCTTTCATACTGCTGCTATATTTTTATTTCAGTAGTGCAGTTCTGTGATTCCCTGCATGTCCAGCGGAGGGCCACTGCATTCCAGCCAAAACATGTTGATCCAACCACATGGAAGTACACATCTGACGTCACATCTCCCTAGTTAAATATAGGAGCCGTGATTCTATATTTCAGATCTGTTCTATAAAATCCCCAGTGAAGCCATATGCAGTTAGATTTGAGATAAAAAAGTGCTAATTAGAAGCATGATTAACTTTAGTGTAATAGATCCTAATGCCAATTATTAATTTAATCGAAATCATCAAAACACTTTATTTTGAAAAAATGATTACTGTGGCGATGCAATATCACTGACTGTACATACATTCAATTAATAACATTATCTGAAACATCAAAAATCAGACATTTGAGTCTGTGAACATGCAACTGTCTCCTTTTCTTTTGCTTCCAGTAGAGCACACCCCCTATCACCTAAAAAGGCAAGAGTGCAACTGCTAAACGCTACACTGTCTAAGAATAAACCAGGCTTGCAGTGTCTAAGGTTACCTTGAAGCACCCCAGCATTTCTCCCGTCTCACGCTCATGTGAGGCACCAATAACATGGGCTAAATTACCAGCACTTATTTGCTGCATCCCCTGCAAGAGCCTGAACTCCCCTGTTTACGGCCATGCCCTAACATCCCATTCTCCCCCAGCCATGATCTCAAATCCGGCACTTTGAAAACCCTCATCCTGCTTTTCTCACAAGATTGTGAGGATTCACCTGTGGATTAAATGGGGACAACAAAAAAGAACATCTTTTCCTGAGTGGGATTTAACATCAACTGGGTGAAACGGTCCAAATAAGATTGGGATACACAAGCGAAATCAAAGGACACTCGGCTGAAGTACCACCATGGCTCAGGCAACTAAAGGTACTACAGGTTTTGTACTCATGATCTCCTGCATTTGATTGACAAACAGAGCTTAATAAATAATAAATGATAAAAAATAAAAAAAAAATTTAAGTAGATATTATGATATTTTATAATAATGCTTGGAGAATAAAAGACTGAATCACAATAAATGCTGTTGTGGTAATACAAGAATGAAATAAGTCAGTTGATCATGTTTTTGTCACAGACAGATTTTGATCTGCTGAAACAAATGATATGCTGTATTAATATTTATGTAGAACATGTTTTCAATGTTAATACAGAGAAGTACATAATTTAAATATTCATAATCTTCTAAGTGTATAGATTTATTTTGATATACATATCAGTGCAAATGCTGTTTAAACCTTAATTCTCTTCATCAAAGAATCGTGAAAACAAATATGTATCACCGTTTCCACAAAAATATTAAACAAACAGCACTGCATGATGTCATTAAACTCACACAGCAGGGAGAAAATAACACAAGATGGAGATGCAGTTTATTCTTGCAAGCGTGAAGTCAGTCATGCATCTTGCTCTTAGAGAACAGCTGCAACAAATATCAGTACATGTTGTTATGGTGCTGTATACTGTACATAGAAATAAATAAAAAACAATGTAGAAAAATATGGAAAGTATTTAGAATATATTAACACAATAAAAAAAGAGAATAGTACTTTAGCAAACAATATTTACCTTTGGGTAACATTTTCCACTTTCTGTGACATTTAGGAGCAAGGTTTGCTATGCCCTTAGTCTATGTGTAAATTCATCCATATGTCTCCAGGTCCCGTGGTGAAGTCCATCCCTCCCACTGGTGTAGCTGCCCCGGCTAGAACAGCACACACAGACTCACTTACTGCCGGGAGCCATGGAATTTTACGAATCATGAATCGCCCGGCACAGTGGGTGGTCATCATCACACTTCTGATTTCTTGGTCAATAGCAGGTGTTGTCATGTTTGATTTTGTCAGTGACGATCAGATTGCAAGTAAGTTTTAAATAGGCCTAATTAATTTTCACAGTTCCTGTTTTATTTACTCTTGTGCTGTTGTGGGTTCACTGCTGAGAAACTGTTTTTATGAAGGCATCCAGGATTTTGGCTCTGATCCAGTGCTAGCAGTGAGCAAGGCCATCGAAGGCATTGAAAACTGGATAAACCATATGAACGATATGCTTTATGATGCTCACGGTATGCTTTCATAACACAAAAATAGCTCATTTTAGTAGCTGAAAGTAATTACCAGCTTTGAAAATTAATTCATTGCTTTCAGTGCAATTACAATGAATGAAACATTCAGTCCTCAAAAAGGTTGCAAAAGCATTAAAGTATCACACAAACTCACATATAATCTTCCTATATAGTTGTCTGTGACCCGGTCATTGAATCATTAAGTTGATCAATTTGAAAATGTCATTAATGCTTCACACATAATTTGGAGATTCAAACAGAATGATTGATTCATGAATCTTGAATCATTAAGTTGATCAATTTTAATTCTCGAAAAATACACAGACCAAACCAAATCAACCGATCCGCAAAATATTAAAAAAAAACAAAATAATTCATTCATGAATCGGCTGTCGCTTATTTCTCGCATGAACACACCGAGAGCTAAATGAGGCGGAAGTCAGTAGCTAAATAAAGACTTTGGCTTGGAATATAGCACAGGACTAATACTGACCACATTGCTTGGAATATAGCACAGAACAAATACAGACAACATTATGATGCTTTTGCGTGTCGTGTTGTGTGTTTTTTTTTTTTTAAAGCCAAGTTCATTGCATGCAAAACATGAGCATGAGTAATTGATTTATTTGGAAACAGAGTACATCACTGATCCTTTGAGAAGTATTATATTTTGTTGATGAATTCCATGACTTATCCAATTGTTTCTGATCTTTTATTTGGAAACAGAGTACATCACTGAAATAATATTTAATCCGAGGGAAGCTATTAGTTTAGCAGCTGACTCATCTGTGTCTTATCTGTCAGGAATATTTAGTGCTGATGGTAGGTACTATATATAATCATTTGTGGAATTTAAACATCATTCATAAGTAGTTTAAAACACGATTTAGCTTTGACTTGCTGTATATTATGTTGTTTTTCCATACAGGAGATTCAGGAGTCACTGAAACAGTGAAATATGGTGGCACTGTATTGGATGAGGCTACAGAATGGATCAGAACCCCAGTGAGCTACTTATTCCACTTGTTTGAAGGTACCTGATTTACTGATCATGCTGAAATATTTGGCTGTTGTTTTGGAAGTTGACATGCAATCAGAGACACATTTATGGGCAATAATTCAAGAACATGGTAAAAAGAAATTATTTGTCATATTTGCTCTAATGTCTGTTTAATGCTTTCTGTTCTACAGACATATTGGATATAGTGATTACTCCAGTGGATATGGTCACTGAAGTTGCTGTGCAAATTTTAAGTGGGATCAAGACCATTATACAATATATTTCAACCATGTTTGGGGGCATTGAAGGTACTGCAAAGCACCAAACTTGATTTTTTTTTCTCATAATTTTATAAATGCATAATTTATATATATTTGTGAATGATTCCCCAAATAAGCAATTGGTCAGAATTTTTTTATTTTTTATTCTCAAACAGGGGATACAGGCATCACTGAAACAGTGAAACTTGGTGGTACTTTATTGGATGAGGTTACTGAATGGATCAGATTCCCAGTGGGCTACTTATTCCACTTATTTGAAGGTACCTGCATTTCTGAAATATTTGGCCGTTGTTGTTCTGAGAGCTGATATGTAATCAGAGACTCATAATGTGCTCTGCTAAAGTAACCCATTTTAATCTACATTTGAAATTGCCACTGATTCCTGTGCATAAAGAAATAATTAGTCATATTTGAGCATATCAATGAAACATAATTTCAGCTGCTCATGCCAGACTGATTTCTGTTTTATGCTTTCCATGCTGTATAGGCATCTTGGATGTAGCAATCATTTATCCAGGGGACATTGCCACTGAAGCAGTTCTGCAAATTTTAAGTGGGATCAAGACCATTTCTTCAACCATATTTGGATACCTTGAAGGTATGGATTTCTCACATTATTTTAGACATTGTCAATAGGATATCACTGAATGTCTATGATATCACATGTCACAGTTGGATGTCCTAAACAGAGCACATTCAGGGCTTTTCCGAGATACCAAATGTTTGGAAGTTTCACCATGACCACACCCTCTCCTTGGTCTTTAAAAATGGCTGACATTAATTTAGTGATCAAATATAACAACTTTAAGGAAATTATTATATTTATTATGATTATTTGTAATGATCATTTAAAACTGACCAATTTTCAAATTGTTTGTCATAAATCAACATCTCAGAAAGATGTTGTGGGGTTTCAAATTAAAATATGACTTTCTGTTACGATTCAGGATATCGATTTCATACATGTCCACTGTAGAGGACACCAGGACTTAAAGCATGTTATAACACATTTTGGGAGACACAACAAGTGAATAGGGAAATAAATTATATATCAATATTCCTATGAAATATTAAATGTTATTATGAAAATCTTGCCAATTATTACACTTTTTTTCCATTACATGTTGCCCTAAAAACACTTGAATATGCAAATTAGAAACAGTTTATAGATTCATTTTATATAATGGGAAAACCCATACTCAGTGATACTTTTTTTTCTGACATGTTGGATGTTATAAGTTGCACTGAGTAAATACAGCTGGATAAAACAAAAACTGTGTCCATATTCATTTCAGGCTGTCCATATTCATTTCAGGCTGTGTGTGTGTGTATATATATATATATATAATATATATATATCTATATATATATATATATATATATATATATAAACAGGTCAAAATAAATGCACTTTATTAATATTTCAGTTTGGTTTCCCAAAATGAGCACTGGTCCCGCAGAACTGGCTGAAATTGTTGTAGAGAAGGCCACAGACATAAAGACCACTGTCTCTAATTACCTAACCAGTCTGTTTGCAGTGGATGAAGGTATTGTTCATTTATAAGCTTGAAACATTGTGTTTAATTTGTATTCAATATTTGATTTGTAAAACAGTATTCAGTTGCGTTATATTATTTTATTTTTCTCAGGTGGTATTCCTGACATTAGCTTTGATCCCATGAAAGTTGTCACAGACACTGTTGAGGAGTTTGCTGACAGGAGGGATATGTTCTTGGCCTATCTCTCCAACATGGAAGACAAAGGTATTCATCATATCATGTATATCACAAATGTACAGTATGCTTGTATATTAAAATACAATGATCTTTTTAACTATCCCTGCCATTCTCTGTTACAGATGACACACCGCAAGTGATAAGACGGAAAGGTTTGTGCCAATATTCATCCGCTCACTCCTCAATACCTCTGTTAATATATAATATTATATGTTAATTTAACAATATTCCTAAATATTTTGCAGGAGAATTTCTGCCCCCTATGGAAAAAGGTTAGTAAATGCACATTCTTTAATTTACATAAACGTTTTACATTAACACAAAACTAATACTAGTACTCAAACTTATGTAATGCAAGATCTCGAATTGATTAAAATTATGTAGTGTTCTGCCTTGTTGTCATTCCATACCCATTCATATTTTTGCACAGTTATGTTGCATCTTACCCTGTTTCAATCCATTTGGTAATTAGAACATTTAGACAGGTTATGTAAAATGGCGCATGAAAAGGCCCTGCATGACTGCATACAGGGATGATTGTCATTTTTATTTTCTGTATGTACTGTAATGTGAATGTTGATGTTCTGTACTCTCCATCTCACAAAGTACTGCCCATGTTACACAATTCTTCATTTTATGTAAAAATGCTTGTGTTTAGTTCTCCAGAATGGTTTAAAAGAAGGTGCATGACACATTTACCCAATAAAAAGTTAAAGTCAAATGCATTTCTTGCTGTTTGTTTTCATATCCCCTTCTTGCGGTGTAGTGCGACGTCTAACCTTCTCTGATACATTCGTCAGATGATATTATTCACAAGCATACAGCATGTAGGAGTTCTTACCGCAGCTATGGCACATGTTGCAAGAATATTGTGACATTCACAATATTAATGCCCTGAGATTTTAAGCTGATGTTGTGGAAAGAAATAAAGGGTTTTATTTTAAATCACTCCACTCTATATGCACAAAGTGTTTATTTAAAATTGTCCAAACAACTCAAACAGTAGAGAATTGTGCTAGCAAGGTCATTCCTGAACTTGACAATATGTGTATCTTGAATGCAGCACAAAAAAAGCATCTGCTAAATGCATTAATGTACACAGAAGCTCACAAGATCTCAACATCACAAAATATAAGCTTTGGGTTTTGAAGTAACTGCTAAAAATGGTTCAACTGAGTTTTTTTGTTTTTTTTATCAGGGCATGACATGTGCATACTGTTAAGGTCATCAATGTGCTGTAATGACGTGTTTCCAATCTGAACAAACTGTTATGTCTTGCACATAAACTGGTAAATGTGTTTTTATATGTAAAATAAGCTTAGTTCTCTCATAAACCTGAAATGAAAAATGAATTCATGAAACAGTTGCAGAAATAGTAGGCAAAACACAGGACCCTGCTTATGCTGCCTACATTGCTGTGAGATCCACAGTGAAGGAGACAGACAACACTAAAGTAATAAAAGAGGTTGAGGAGGAACATGGTGAGCTGGAATCTGCTGAAGATGCAACTGAAAAAGCTCAAGATATACAAGTAGATGTTACAAAGGAGGAAGGAAGAGTTGAACCAGCTGAGGACAGCTCTGATGTCACAGTTTACGATGATGAGGTTGTCTCAGATGTCATGGAGGAGGATAAAACTCCTGGAACAGTTGAAGATATTTTGGATGTTACAGAGGAGGAACCTTCTGTTATGCCAGAAGTCATAGATGAGGAATTAGCTACTGAAAAGGTTGAAGATATCTCTGATTTCATAGAGGACAAGTCAGCTATGATGGCCTCTGATGCGACAGAAGACACTGATGATGCCTCTGCAGTTACAGAGGAGAAAGAAACAACTGAAACAATTGAAGAAGCAGCAATTGAAACAGCAGAAGATACTTCCAATATTACAACCAAAACTGAATTGAATACAGATGAAAATGAATTTCAGAAAATTCCCAATATTACAGAGGAGGATGCAGAACTTGAAACAGTTAAAGATACTTCTGATCTCATAGGTGAGATAGAAGAACCTGAGACAGATGAATATGCCTTTGCTGTCACGGAAGAAACAGCTGAAGAGTCACTAGAAGAAGAACAGCCACCAGAATTGACTGAAGCTACTCAAGATACCATCTGTGTGAAGGAAAAGATTGCAGCAAAAGAACTCAATGATCATGAAGTCCCAGGTAAGGATGAATTAAAAGAGGAAGATAAGCAGAGAAAGGAAGATGTGGCAATTGCTGATGCTGAAAACAGCACAAAAAACCTGGAGAATGAGGTAGATGAAGATGAGGTTGAGGTGGAGACTAAAGATCAAACTATCTTGGGAACATCTGCTGGTGAAGATGACCTTGACAATGAAGAGGAGCTTGTCCTTTCTCCTGTCCAGCATGACCTCACAGACAGAAATGATGAAAATAACAATAACAATGACAGGATGAGAGATGCCATAAAAACAGGCCTGAGCAGGAGAAAAACATCAAAGAGCCATTCCATTGGCACAAACCACCAAGAAGCACACGAGGATCTTCATGAAGAGTCTCACAAAGGTATAGAAAAATTTTGTATGCTTCACAAATATGGAAAAGTGATAGTTCAGTCAACAGATGGCAATCATTATGTCAATAGATGACCTTGATAACAAAGTAGAATTCACTTACCATGGGAAAATTATTCATTAAATTAAAACTTTATTATTTTGTTTATTTAAATTAATAATTGAATAAAAGTTGTAAGAGTGCAAGATCTTAAAATATAACTATATTATATTGCCCTCATAATTGCACCTGATAGAATAAGTAATTTATTAATTGTTTTTATAAATATATAACATGATATTTAATATGATCGCCAATTATTAGCAGCAATTAAACAAAAGATCAGGAACAATAATTTGATTGGCCAAACAGTGTTCAAAATTTTGTTTGAATTCTATGTTTCACAACATTGTAACCTGTAACTAAACTATTTTTGTTGGCCAAGTATAAATTAACTAATTAGGTGGCCATAATGCATCTGAAATGTCAGTTATTTTGTTTATAGAACATAACAGTTGTAAGCTGTCTATCTATATAGTTATATATCTATACATCACAATGATATTTCATCAGCACTGAAGAAAACTGTTTTATCACTCGTCTCTTACAATTTGGACTGGAAAGAAGAACAAATTGATGGATGAAGATGAAGTTTCAATCACTGTTGCTTCTCCTTGACTTCTGCTTCTGGAAAGATGCTTAAAATAGGAGCAAAAACAGCTGGAGGATTCTCTAAAGGACTCTGCTGCTGTACAAGTTTATATGTATAAAACTAGAGAGATCTATTTGATGTTAGTAAACAATTAGACTTTACTCACTGTAAGACTTTTAGCATCTTCTGTCCAGTATTTTTTCTTTAAATAGGCAAAATCCAGATAGATGATGTTTGCTTTTGTGTAATGTTTTAGTGTAATTTAGAATTACTTTCTCAAATCAAATCATTAGGAAAAATGAAAACCATACTAAATACTTCTTTGCACTGACTTGTAAACAATTTCAGTGTCTTGAGTATTTGCAAAGCTGTTGATGTTGCTTAACTGAATAATTCCATTAAGAGAATGAATGGTTTAATTTATCCATTGTATGTTATTAATTTCATTTTGCCATCTAACACAATGACATGGCTGACAACCACTTTGCTGCTTTACAAGTACTATTCATGATAAATTAACAAGCTTATAGTGCGTTAATTCATACACTTATTCTTAATGTTCATTAACCAAATGGATGTTAAAACATGTAACTTTCATTTAACATTTACTCATGATTTCAGTTCTTGAACAAGTGAAAGAAGCCAAAGAGAAAAAAGCTAGAGAGGAGATATACAAAATCATTCAAGGTGAATGGTTTGTTATTTTCTTCAGTGCTTGTACACTGTAAAATAAAGTGCTTGTGCAGAATGAAAACTGAAATTTAAGAGAAAAATTATAGAACTGTGACACTTTTTTTTTCAGATATGAGGGAAAAGAAGGCTGAAAGTAAAGAGGAAGAGATAACACTGCAACGAATAAACATAACAGTAGAAAAAGTCAAGAAGAAAAAGGAGATAGAAAAGGCTAAAAGAAAAGAAAAATCCAAAGAGGACAAGACTCGAGAACCAACAGGTAAAACATACTGAACATGTCTAACTAATGTATCTAATTTCTCTTTTGTGGAAAAACTCAACATCCACATTTAGATTGTACACAAAGTCTAGATTCTGCTCTGTTTTTTTAAGAAGAACACTGAAGGTTATGCTCAGCCCACTGCTACAGTCAAGACCTACTTTATTCACTTATAGATTACATGTAAAACCCATCACCTCTGTTTTATTAGATAATATACTTGTACTATGTATATTAAATGTTTTCTAGAAAAGGACACCAAGAAAAAAACTGAGAAAAAGGTCAAGGTGACTAAAGTGGGCGAGGAACCCCCTCTAAAAAAGAAGAAATCTGGTACATACAGTAGCCTGCATGATGTATTAACACCAATAGAATAGATAAATAAAGCTTTGCTTCCTCATTACACAGGGTTAATGTACAGTTTTAAATTTAAACACTAAATATTTTATTGGAAATTTGTTTATTTTTCAGAAGCTAAAATGGCCAAAAAAGAGACCAAACTAGCAACATCTAAGAAAGGTATTGTGTTATATACCTTGCTTCACTGAGCACACATGATGAAGCAAATTAATAATTTAAGTACATTATGTACACTACCTTAAAGTTTGGCATTAGATAAACTTTTTATAACTAAAGGGACTGTAAACACTTATATATTGTCTTAATTTTTCTCCACTCATTTGCAGAGCCTCGAGTTACAAAAGAAAAGGCTAAACCAGCTCGTTCAAAGAAAGGTATCACAATGCATATTTAAAGTTTAATATTAAAATTAATGAAAGGTGAAAGGCCAATAAAGAAAAATATTTGATTCTGAATGTGTTATTCAGATGATGGCTACATGGATGATGCGAACCAACATGTTTAACCAGTACCTTTTTATTGTAATACATTGAATTCTAAAAGCTAAACCTGTGAAGAAAGGTTATTTTTTCCTGTTTCTCATTAAGTATTTTCTTGAGATCAGTTATTTGTATGATTTAATGTATGTCATGCAGTGCTGCAACCAAAACAAAACTGTTACAGCAAAAAGAGTTATTATATTTATTAAGATTTTAACCCCTGAGCTTTGAAAAAATGTGGAAAAAATATGCTCTGAAAGTACAGAAATGTGTGTTTTTGCATTTGTTTGCTTTGTTTTTGATGTAAAAGAACTAGCTTGATGTATATTTGATTATATATAATAATTTTATACACTTCTAGAAGCTGAAGTTGCTGTTAAAAAACTAAAACACGCTCCTGCAAAGAAAGGCATGACATTCCACAGACAATAAATGCCATTTTAAACAAAATGCAGTTTTTTCTATGTCATAAACTGCTGATGTTGATGAAATTATAGAGCCTGAGGTTTCCAAAGAGAAGGCCAAGCTGAAGCCCTCAAAGAAAGGTAAAAAGAGAAGGCAAAACAAGCTCTTTTGAGATTCCAAAACCTGATTTTTAATTTTCATGCATTGAAATCTTGCTCTTATATCTATATGGTATGGTATTATCTGCTGTTTTAGCTAACATTTAATAAAAAAAAAAAAAAAAAACCTTAATATATTTATGCATTTTAGCAGCTGAAGAGAAAGAAAGACCTGTCCCTGTGAAGAAAAGTATACTCTTCCTATTAAACTTATATTAATAATATTTTTTTATGGTATAATGTGTTGTTTGAAATTGTTTTACAGCCTTGCTCTTACATACAGTATATAGATTCAAATGGAAATGTCATGTCTTTTGTGCTTATGTAAAAACAAAAAAAAACATTAAGATAGATAGATAGATAGATAGATAGATAGATAGATAGATAGATAGATAGATAGATAGATAGATAGATAGATAGATAGATAGATTTAAGAAAGATATCAAGTTTTGTACTCTATGTATTTAATTTAAGTATATTTTCTCTTTATTATAAACTATTTTCACAGTTTTAAATGCTCATATCCATGAAAAGTTGAAATCAGCAAGTTGAAATGCTTTTCTCTTTTCTTATTTATTTAGAAGCTAAAGCTCCCAAGGACAAAATTAAACCGGCCCTTTTGAAGAAAGGTTGGATGCACTTAAAGTAACAGCAATTCATTAAAAGTAATTTTTTATGCATGACATTAACTGAGCCTGCTGACTCATTTTCAGAGCCTGATGTTTCTAAGGAGAAAGAAAAACCACCAACTGCAAAGAAAGGTAATATGGAAATATGTGTCCTTGATAACTTTTTGTCGGTCTCATATATAATTTATTAAATATATACCTCCATCTTCTCTCAGAAGAAAAGCCAACAACCGCTAAAAAAGGTAATTAGTAATTTTCCTTTCTTAAATTTATGGATGAATGCATTGGTCCACTCTTACATCTACTTTTCCTTGAATTGTAGAGCCTGCAGTTGCAGAAGAGAAAGTCAAACCAGTGCCCTCAAAGAAAGGTAAAAAAAAAAAAAAAAAAAACCTTTGTCAGAATAATCTATAGGTAGGATATCAATACCTATAAAAGGATAGGTTTTGAATATTACTTCATTTTCTAATGCATGCATTTATGATCATTTCAGATACTAAAGCTATTAAGGAGAAAGTGAAACCAGCCCCAGTTAAGAAAGGTACAATTTGATTTTTATTGGACTTTTTTTTTTTTTGCAATGTTAATGATGCTAACTGCTAACATTCACTGATGCACAGAGCCTGAGGTTTCCAAAGAAAAAGCCAAGCCAAAACGTTTAAAGAAAGGTAAAATTATTGCATTTGTTTTACTGTTCAACATGCATCTTTAAATGAATATCACATGAAGAAAAATGCCTGAATCTTGCACAGAGGCTAAATCTGTTGAAGAGAAGGCAAAACCAGCACCAGCTAAAAAAGAGAAGGAGAAACCTCCAAAGAAAGGTAATTTTCAAATGTGAATAATACATCTGTGTTCATGTAATTTAGAAATAAATGTCGACCTTTTATTTTTTTTAAAAGCTGTAAAAGAAAAGCCCAAACCTGCTTCTGTAAAGAAAGGTATTTATAATACTTAAGTGTTTTTTCTTTATTTTTTTTCTGAATATGAGCACATACTGAACATGAAACATCACACTAAATATGCTGCTGATTTTCCATTCTTTCACAGAACCTAAATTTCCAAGAGAGAAAGCAAAACCTAAACCTTCCAAAAAAGGTTAATTATCTGCATAGTTCATCGTGTTTTTGTAGTGGTTCAGTGTTTTGTGCATTGTTTTTCTTTTCTTTTTTTTTTGTGAAATTTATTCTGTATAATATTATATATTTCAGAGGCAGAAGTTGCCAAAGACAAGCATAAACCTGTCACTGTGAAGAAAGGTATAGATAAGTCTGTGATTACGGTACATTTCCTTAATAACAATTAGATATTCAAGCAAACATAATCGTATTCGGTTACATCTGAATGTTTTGCAGAACCTGCTGTTGCAGTTGAAAAGGCAAAACCGAAACCTGCACCAAAGAAAGGTATACATATTTAACAGTTTTTAAGGCCAATGCAAAATTCAAATAAAATTTTTCTAAGCATAGTTTCAGAGCCTGAAGCTGCTATAAAGACATGTCTTTGCTGAACTGTTTTAAAACTGAAATGTCATTCTGTTTGTATAACCTGAAGTTACCAAAGAGAAAGCTAAACCAGAACCTGCAAAGAAAGGTATCACATTAAGATGCAGTATATGCAATGTTTGTTTTAAATGTTTTCAAAATTTACTACCAGGCAAGACTAATGTGTGTCATATTCCAAGCTTTTTCATGTTTCATAAATTCCATGTTTTACAGAACCTGAGATAACCAAAGAAAAACCGAGAGCACCAAAGAGAAGTATATAACATTATTCGTGAGAACGATAATACAAGCTCAAATTTTCTCCAGTCAGGTTTTAATACAGTTATTGTTTTTTTCTCTCTCTTTTTTCACAACAACAAAATAAAAGACTCAAAACACAAAAAAGAAATCAAATATTCTACAAACATATTTAAAAAAAAATATGTTAAAGAAAAGAATTTACAGTATCAAAATATTTACTCATCCCTGACATTTCAGAGGCTCAAGTTATTAAGGAGGAAGCTAAACCAGCTCCTGCAAAAAAAGGTATTGTTGTTAAGCAAAATGAACATTTCCCTTAAATTAAAGAACATATATGCTGAAAAGCCATTTTGTTTCCTCTTTTTATCTTTTGAAGTCTTCAAAGATGTTAAACCAGCCCTTAAGAGAAGAGGTTTGAGTTACCATTATTGTAGCTTGATGTGGACTTTAATTCTGTGTTAAATACAAATTAAAAAATTAGCCAAGGACATTTAAACATTTTGGAATCTCTAAATATTTTCACATCATTGCCATTTCAGAGGCTAAAGTAATGAAGAAGAAAGTTAAACCGACTCCTGTAAAGAAAGGTATGGGTGGCAGTGAAATCATCCTGAATATGCTCTTGTTTTCCACTGTATGATGACTGTTTTATTATGATGGTTATTATATTCATGAACTTTTACAGAGCCTGAAGTTGCTAAAGAAAAGGCACCTGAATCAGCACCAAGAATAGGTAAGATTTCCACATACAAATGTGAGAACAATATTTTATATTCAAAAGCTAAAGATGTTAAGAATATCTTAAACGTCATTGTTAGGCATACTTGAAACTTATTTATCCTATATTTTAAAACATTTCAAATGTTTTGTGGCACCTATAACCAAAGAAAAGCCAAAGCCAGCACCAAAGATAGGTAATTCAATTAAAAACAATGACAAAACTATTTGTTTAACTTTACATCTTTGCCAGTTTTAAGATAATGCTAATGCTTTAAATATTTTATATTATCACCATTTTAGTGGCTAAAGTCATCAAGGAGAAACCTAAACCAGTTCCTGAGAAGAAAGGTACGAGTTAATTATGCAGCTTATGTTTGCTGTCAAGTAAAGTTCAGGCTCAAATGTACTCAAATCAAGTTTTTTCTTATTCAACTAATTATTTTAATTTCAGAAGCTGTAATCATCAAAAAGAAAGTTAAACTGGCTCCAGTAAAGAAAGGTATGGGATGACAGTGAAAATCACCCCTGCAGATGCGTTTTTTTTTTTTTTTTTTTTTTTTTGCTGTATAATGATTGTTCATTACATGAATTAAACGGGTTTATAGAGACTGAAGTTGCTAAAGAAGAGGCCCCGCGACCGGCACCAAAAAAATAGGTTTTTTCCATTGGAAAAACGAGTGAAAATACTTTAACTCAGCATTTCAAAGGCTAAATATATTAAGAATCCATTGAAGTCCTTTGTTAGGCATTTGAAACCGAAAAATCAGACTGATTTTCTAAAATGGTTTGAAGTTAAAACCCCATATTTTACAGCACCTGAGATAATCAAAGAAAAGCCAAAGCCAGCACCAAAGAAAGGTACTGTCATTTATTTTTGAAAGACAATGTCAAAACATTTTTTTTCATATTTGGGCCTGTTTTAAAAGATGGGGGATGATTCAAATATGTTTATGATATCATTATTTTAGAGGCTGAGTCATAAAGAGAAAGCTAAACCAACTCCCTGAAAAAAAGGTTGGAGGACTGTTATAATGGAATAAAACAAAGTCCCAAAGAAAAGTGGAAGATCATTGTTACAACATAGAAGATGACCAACATGTTAATTTCAATATCAAAGGGCAGCAAGTCACAGTTCCGGAGAAAGAGGACGAAAGGAGGAGCTAAACCAATTCAGGATCAAAATGGTACCTGAAGCAACTAATGAAAGGTGTCATCAGTTAAAGTATTGGCGCTTAAAAGAGGATGTTTGACGGTGAAATCACCCGGCAAGGGTTTGGTGTGGTTCAGGCATACTTGAAACTTATTTATCCTATATTTTAAAACATTTCAAATGTTTTGTGGCACCTATAACCAAAGAAAAGCCAAAGCCAGCACCAAAGATAGGTAATTCAATTAAAAACATTGACAAAACTATTTGTTTAACTTTACATCTTTGCCAGTTTTAAGATAATGCTAATGCTTTAAATATTTTATATTATCACCATTTTAGTGGCTAAAGTCATCAAGGAGAAACCTAAACCAGTTCCTGAGAAGAAAGGTACGAGTTAATTATTGCAGCTTATGTTTGCTGTCAAGTTAAAGTTCAGGCTCAAATGTACTCAAATCAAGTTTTTCTTATTCAACTAATTATTTTAATTTCAGAAGCTGTAATCATCAAAAAGAAAGTTAAACTGGCTCCAGTAAAGAAAGGTATGGATGACAGTGAAATCACCCTGCATATGCGTTTTTTTTTTTTTTTTTTTTTTTTTTTGCTGTATAATGATTGTTCATTACATGAATTAAACGGGTTTATAGAGACTGAAGTTGCTAAAGAAGAGGCCCCTCGACCGGCACCAAAAATAGGTTTTTCCATTGGAAAAACGAGTGAAAATACTTTAACTCAGCATTTCAAAGGCTAAATATATTAAGAATCCATTGAAGTCCTTTGTTAGGCATTTGAAACCGAAAAATCAGACTGATTTTCTAAAATGGTTTGAAGTTAAAACCCCATATTTTACAGCACCTGAGATAATCAAAGAAAAGCCAAAGCCAGCACCAAAGAAAGGTACTGTCATTTATTTTTGAAAGACAATGTCAAAACATTTTTTTTTTCATATTTTGGCCTGTTTTAAAAGAATGGTAATGATTAAAATATGTTATATTATCATGATTTTAGAGGCTGAAGTCATCAAAGAGAAAGCTAAACCAACTCCTGAAAAGAAAGGTTTGATTTACTTTATAATGTAATAAAAAAAATTCCCAAAGAAAATTTAAGATCATGTTAAAAATATAAATATGACCAACATTTTAATTTCAATTTCAAAGTCATCAAGGAGAAACCTAAACCAGTTCCTGAGAAGAAAGGTACGAGTTAATTATTGCAGCTTATGTTTGCTGTCAAGTTAAAGTTCAGGCTCAAATGTACTCAAATCAAGTTTTTCTTATTCAACTAATTATTTTAATTTCAGAAGCTGTAATCATCAAAAAGAAAGTTAAACTGGCTCCAGTAAAGAAAGGTATGGATGACAGTGAAATCACCCTGCATGCGTTTTTTTTTTTTTTTTTTTTTTTTTTTTTGCTGTATAATGATTGTTCATTACATGAATTAAACGGGTTTATAGAGCCTGAAGTTGCTAAAGAAAAGGCCCATCGACCGGCACCAAAAATAGGTTTTCCCATTGGAAAAATGAGTAAAAATACTCAGCATTTCAAAGGCTAAATATATTAAGAATTTATTGTAGTCCTTTGTTTGAAACTGAAAAATCAGACTGATTTTCTAAAATGGTTTGGTTTGAAGTTAAAACCCCATATTTTACAGCACCTGAGATAGTCAAAGAAAAGCCAAAGCCAGCACCAAAGAAAGGTACTGTCATTTATTTTTGAAAGACAATGTCAAAACATTTTTTTTTCATATTTTGGCCAGTTTTAAAAGAATGGTAATGATTTAAATATTTTATATTATCATGATTTTAGAGGCTGAAGTCATCAAAGAGAAAGCTAAAGCAACTCCTGAAAAGAAAGGTTTGATTTACTCTATCAAATTAACATCATCCTTAAGACAAATTAAGACTGTGCGAAGAAAATGTGTGCTTTCTCTAAACATTCTTATATTGTCATAATTGCAGAGACCGAAGTCATCAAGGAGAAAGTTAAACCAGCCCCTGTAAAGAAAGGTATTGATGTGAACAAAATCATCCTGTAATGATGTTGCTTCCCACTGTGTGATCATTTATCACTTGAAATTGCTTATATAAGGCATGAAGTTCATAAAGAAAAGGCACCTGAACCTGTGCCAGAACTTACAAAAAAGGTATTAATATATGTAGTGTAATCAATGTTTATCTTTTAACATTTGCACATTTGAATAGGTATAGAAAAGCATTTCAGGATTTTCTCAGAAACTAATCCTTTTTTATGTTTCGCTCCTTCTTAGTTAAAGTTCCAAAGGAAAAGACAAAACTTGTCCTTGAAGCAAAGGGTACTTACATAGTTGACATTTTAAAGGGATACTCCACCCCAAAATGAAAATTTTTTCATTAATCAGTTACCCCGATGTTGTTCCAAATCTGTAAAAGCTTAGTTCATCTTCAGAACACAGTTTAAGATATTTTGGATGAAAATCGGGAGGCCTGTCACATAGACTGTGTAAGTAAGTTACACTCTCAAGGTCCAGAAAAGTATGAAATACATCGTCTCCATATCACCGTATGCTCTTCTGTATCAGCTGGGCAACAAGGATGTGCTATTTCTACTTGTATTTAGCTTTGATTTGAAAGAAAACAGCGCATCCTTGTGGCGTGGCTGATACATAAGAGCATACGCAGCATACGGTGATTTGGAGAGACACAGAGGAGACTGTTGACAAAGGAATTATTGAATAAAGTCGTTATTTTTGTTTTCTTCGCTTACAAAAAGTATTCTCGTCACTTCATAACGTTACAGTTGAACCACTGATGGCAGATGGACTATTACGACGATGTCTTTCATACTTTTCTGGACCTTGACAGTACTTACTTGGCAGTCTATGGGACAGTCACAAGCCTCCCGGTTTTCATGCAAAATATCTTAAATTGTTTTCCGAAGACGAACAAAGCTTTTACGGGTTTGGAACGACATGGGGGTAAGTGATTAATGACAAAATTTTCATTTTGGGGTGGAGTATCCCTTTAATTCAAAATTCACGTAACACAAAATTGTTTATTTATTTGCTATTTGTAATTTGCTCTACTAAAATGTTTTACAGAACCCAAAATAACTAAGGAAAAGCCAAAGCCAGCACCAAAGAAAGGTACTTTGATGTTTAAGGCATATTAAAGTATTTAATAACTTTAAACAAAAAACTATACCCAACAAATTCAGAAGCTTTAGTCATCAAAGAGAAAGCTAAACCAGCCCCTGTGAAGAAAGGTTTGATTTACTGTGTTAACAATCACTTTAACACTATTCCCAAGCAGAATATTATATCATGCTGTATTAAGTTTTTTATTTGCTCTAAATGTTAATAAATAAACATTTTAGAGTCTGAAATTATCAAGGAAGAAAGAAAGAAAGCTAAACCAGCTCCTAAGAAGAAAGGTAAGAGTTACCAATATTTTACCTCCAATTTAAAAAAAATCATATTTAAATTTAAAGAATATTTTCACTTCATTTCCCTTTTTAGTGGCTGAAGTCACCAAGGAGAAAGCTAAGCAAGCTCCGATGAAGAAAGGTGTGAATGTTAATGAAATCATCCTTTGTGAAGAGTTGCTTTCTGTTATATGATTATTATATAATATTATTATCACATGAAATATTGTTTTATAGAGCCTGAAGTCACTAAAGAAAAGTTATTAGAACCAACTCCAAAAAAAGGTGAGATTTCCCCACAAGTCTTTTAGAAAAAGTACTAATAATAAGTTTTTTTTATTGTTTTTGTTTTTTTATGGTGCTAATGTATAATTAAAGATTATGTTTGCATGATTGAATCTCATGTAACATCTGTGCATTTGATAAGAGTCTGAATGGCCTCAGATCATTTACACAAATTATTTTTGATGCTTATTTGATGATGCTGGTCTTATTGGTTTGGACTTAGAGCTCCTGAACTCTATCAGCCAAAAACTGTCTCTTCTGGATTTACTGAGGAAGGACATTGGTGAAATGAAGAGTGATCTGGAGTCCACTCAAAATCAAATTACGCTTTTACGAATGGACAACAGAACAATCAAAGGTATTTTGTCCGTATTAGAAATATGGTGGATTTTGACATTATCAGGCTGAAAATTTGCATAAAGTATTTGTACAAGTAATTGTTTGGCTTACGTTAAACCACATGCTGCTTGTGTCTTAGAGCCAAAGACTGTTGGTGTAAAGGTAAAACCAGCAGTCTCCAAGGAAAAGGTCAAAACAGCAAAAAAAGGTATTAAAACTGATTATGAATTATAGACATAATGAGCTACAAAAAAAAAAAACAGGAACCAGACTGTAAAATTATGATTTCCACTGTAGTGTTCACCTGTGGGTAAGTGAAAGATTTTTCTTTTCTAGACCATGATGCTCTGATGAACGTTACAGCACATATTAAAGCAGGTAATTCTCATATATAACCTATTATTTTCAGGAAGTTTTCTTTTTTTTTCTTTTCTTTTGGAATTTGCCAGAGACTGAAGCTTCTTAAGAGCACTATTAGAATATTCTAATATATATATCAAGTTTTATAATATATATATCAAGTATATATATCAAGTTTTTCTTATTCAACTAATTATTTTTATTTCAGAAGCTGAAATCATCAAAAAGATAAAAGATAAAGTTAAACTGGCTCCTTTAAAGAAAGGTATGGGTGACAGTGAAATCACCCAGGCATATGCTGTTGTTTTTTTGCTGTATAATGATTGTTCATTACATGAATTAAATGAAATATACATTACAAAATTAATACAGTACAAGATGAATGTAAATTATATCCAGCTCTCATTGTCTTCTTCACTACACAGAACGTGATGCACTGAAAAACATCACTAAACCAGCACCTGCAAAGAAAGGTATGTCGGAAAGCTTTGTAACAGCAGCTATACAGGTCCTTCTCAAAAAATTTGCATATTGTGAAAAAGTTCATTATTTTCCATAATGTAATGATAAAAATTAAACTTTCATATATTTTAGATTCATTGCACACCAACTGAAATATTTCAGGTCTTTTATTGTTTTAATACTGATGATTTTGGCATACAGCTCATGAAAACCCAAAACCCAAATCTCAAAAAATTTGCATATCATGAAAAGGTTCTCTAAATGAGCTATTAACCTAATCATCTGAATCAACTAATTAACTCTAAACACCTGCAAAAGATTCCTGAGGCTTTTAAAAACTCCCAGCCTGGTTCATTACTCAAAACCGCAATCATGGGTAAGACTGCCGACCTGACTGCTGTCCAGAAGGCCATCATTGACACCCTCAAGCGAGAGGGTAAGACACAGAAAGAAATTTCTGAACGAATAGGCTGTTCCCAGAGTGCTGTATCAAGGCACCTCAGTAGGAAGTCTGTGGGAAGGAAAAAGTGTGGCAAAAAACGCTGCACAATGAGAAGAGGTGACCGGACCCTGAGGAAGATTGTGGAGAAGGACCGATTCCAGACCTTGGGGGACCTGCGGAAGCAGTGGACTGAGTCTGGAGTAGAAACATCCAGAGCCACCGTGCACAGGCGTGTGCTTTTGAACCAGAAAAACAGCGGCAGAAGCGCCTGACCTGGGCTACAGAGAATCAACACTGGACTGTTGCTCAGTGGTCCAAAGTACTTTTTTTCGGATGAAAGCAAATTTTGCATGTCATTCGGAAATTAAGGTGCCAGAGTCTGGAGGAAGACTGGGGAGAAGGAAATGCCAAAATGCCTGAAGTCCAGTGTCAAGTACCCACAGTCAGTGATGGTCTGGGGTGCCATGTCAGCTGCTGGTGTTGGTCCACTGTGTGTTATCAAGGGCAGGGTCAATGCAGCTAGCTATCAGGAGATTTTGGAGCACTTCATGCTTCCATCTGCTGAAAAAGCTTTATGGAGATGAAGATTTCGTTTTTCAGCACGACCTGGCACCTGCTCACAGTGCCAAAACCACTGGTAAATGGTTTACTGACCATGGTATTACTGTGCTCAATTGGCCTGCCAACTCTCCTGACCTGAACCCCATCGAGAATCTGTGGGATATTGTGAAGAGAAAGTTGAGAGACGCAAGACCCAACACTCTGGATGAGCTTAAGGCCGCTATCGAAGCATCCTGGGGCTCCATAACACCTCAGCAGTGCCACAGGCTGATTGCCTCCCATGCCACGCCGCATTGAAGCAGTCATTTCTGCAAAAGGATTCCCAACCAAGTATTGAGTGCATAACTGAACATAATTATTTGAAGGTTGACTTTTTTTTGTATTAAAAACAGTTTTATTTTATTGGTCGGATGAAATATGCTAATATTTTGAGATAGGAATTTTGGGTTTTCATGAGCTGTATGCCAAAATCATCAGTATTAAAACAATAAAAGACCTGAAATATTTCAGTTGGTGTGCAATGAATCTAAAATATATGAAAGTTTAATTTTTATCATTACATTATGGAAAATAACGAACTTTTTCACAATATGCTAATTTTTTGAGAAGGACCTGTATTATACAAATATGCATATGTTATTTGACAGAATTTGATTTTGATTTTATGGATTCTGTGATTTTTGTGGGCAATTAAGACCACAAAATTTCTTATTTTTAAATATTAATTTTATTCTTGTTTCTTTGTAAATCACTTTGAACTGTTATTTAGAATAAAGGTTATCAAAACAAATGATTTATATCCATTATGTCCAAGAAATGATTCACTTTTCTATTCTAGATAAAGAGGCTCCAAAAGCTAAGATCAGACCACAGCCCAAAAAGAAAGGTAAAATATATATCTACTGTCAACAACTGAAATCACCTACTGTACCACAATCACTTTCTTCTAGTTTTCTAAAGGAGTGCTAAGTAAAAAGATAAGTTGTTCTTATTGTTGTATCAGTGACTAAAAATCTCTCTCCTGATGCTAGAAATCACCCATGAGAAGGTCAAACAAGTAAAGGAACCTTTACAGAAAGGTACTATGGCTGATTTACTAATGACTTTTAATATAATTCTTCATTTCAGCAAAGTTCTGTATTTTTACACTCCAAGAATATTCATTAGTTTATAAATTCATCAACAGGCTTGACATTATGCTTGATCATATGATGTCTGACTAGTATATAATAGTTGACTCATAAGAGTATAGAAATCTTATCTACAAATAGTACTTGCTAAAAATGCATGTGTAGACATGAACAGGAATCTGATATTCCTTAAGAAGATATTATGGAAATATTAATCACATCACATGTCTAATAAAATCAGAGCAATCCAGCACATAACAAACAGCTATATTTGTTTTGGTTTTAGAACCTAAGCAGGTCAAAGAAAAAGGTATGCTTTTCTTATTAGATTTTTATTTTATTTTAAATGTACCAGTTATAAAGTGGTATGACAAACTGTTTAGGTATTAAGTGCAGCCCATGTATTCTGACTGTGGGGAACATATACTAATTGCATAACATGTAAACTGATGTTTTGTGAATGTTCTGTAATCGGTAGTCGAGCCAACTAAGAAGGAGGCTGTTGTGGGCAAGGAAGTAAAAGGTAAGATATTTATGCTTGTGTGTATATATTTGAAATACTGAAATAAAATACATTTTTATTAATATGTATTTCAGTTTTAGTTATTTTGTATTTCAACTTAAACTAAACGAAAATTAGAGATGTTGTCAACTAACTGAAATAAATGTAGTTTGTTTTCTTTTTATTTGATCCCACTTTGTTTCTTTTATTTTAAGTAAAATGTTTTTAATGGTTTTAGTTTTATTTTATTTAATTTTAGTTTAGTTTATTATAATAACCATGGTGTACTGTAAAATCATTTGATTAAGATTAGGTTAAAGAAATATGTATTTCCCTTCTGTAGGAGAAGAACCTGATGTCTCCAAAGATATTCCAGAGATGGAGGATGGTGAGTTTTTGTCACTATGTCAAGTGTGTACTTCAGATCATGATGAACCTTTATCTGACCTCTAATGTCTCTAATGGTCTCTAATGTCTTTTCCCCTACAGAGGATGTTCCCTACTTCCAGTGTTTCTTTGTGGATGAGGATGATACTCAGTATCCATTCTTCCCCTTTTCACCACCGCTGTGGTGAAACTAGCCAAACCTCGTATTCTGATGTTAAACAACATGGCAAAGCCAGTGAAGACGGACCTCTGAACGCTCTGATGCAGTGGAGAGCTTCACAGTAGGTCCTACAGCATTACACCAGCAATGACCAAGAAATGTGAAAGAGATTTAAGTTACTTCCTGGATCTTAAAACTCGAAAACTTCCTTCTCAGATTCTTTGTCATTTTGAAGAACAGAGTTTGCAAATATTGCGCTATTTATTATATCATCTTAAGGCTATCCATCTTTTTATTAATACCATGGATTTGCCTTTTGTTTCTGAATGATTACTATCTATTTATGATTAATATATATGTCCAAGAAGGACAGGAAGAAATGAAAGAACTAACTTCCTTTCTGAACATGCATTGGGGTTCAGGATTGTAAGATTATATAGTCTTTTATATAAACATGAGGCGTGACCTCGTTTTGATGGGGTGCTAATTCTAAGCATTCCACTGTGTTTTCTGTCAGAATGGGGTTTGGAAGTTGTTCACGGTTCGTACAACTGGAAGGAAGGATATAATAAAACAAGAAATATGTAAACTATTTCATATATCCTTTCTTAGTGATACCGTTTACTAAACTGTTTACAGAAGTAACAGCTGCACTGAGAAATACGGGCTTTGGACCGTAAGCTCAGTTCCTCAGAATGTATACATCATTTTATTTATATATTATTTTTATTTTGTTTTATTCCTCTCTCTTTTTTAGCTTTCCATACATTTTACTTAATATAACTTGCCAAATGTTTTATAAATCTATACTTCAGAGGAAACAAATATGTTTTGTTCAGTGCTCTTTATAAATGATTTTGCATAACAAAATTAAGATAAGCTGTTGTGCTAAATCCAAGAAAAAGCATCAAACATCAAGGCAACTACGTTGTTCTAGTATATCACATTGCAAACACTACTGTTTTTACTTTTATCTGCATAACATTAATAGTTTATTTAAGATAATGTCTGTAAAAATGTGGGTGTGTTTTTGCAATATTACATGGATAGACCTACCTAATAGAGAAGAGACAATTAAATAGCATTCTGAATTGTGTAACAAAAATTGTCTGTTCCACATTATACTCATACAGAAGATTTTTTTTTATTATTATGGGATAATGTGTCAAATTAAATTTATT
This sequence comes from Cyprinus carpio, assembly GCF_018340385.1. NCBI lineage: Eukaryota > Metazoa > Chordata > Actinopteri > Cypriniformes > Cyprinidae > Cyprinus > Cyprinus carpio. The sequence continues at coordinate 6,273,135 of NC_056588.1, read as the reverse complement.
GCATGCAACCACCGTGTGTTTCAACACTGCCCCTGGTGGCTCCCTGGCTCATTACTCCATTGCTTGATTTAATGATATTGAGTGTTTAATGGTATGTACTAGTGAGACACACCATTAAACTAGTGTGCCGGTGGGCTGCCCTGGAGACATTTCTTTTACTGCCACTGTCTTTTCTGTATGAGTTCAGCATGTGGCTCCATTGAACATAAACTCATGTCTGTACAAAGAGCTTTTTTACCTCTGATGTTAAGTAACTTAGGGTGATCGTACGTTCTGTTTTTCCCAGACATGTCCTGGCCAGGATTTCTAAATTGCCTAAAATGTCATTTTTTTGACTTTCTGAAGGTAATGACTGTAAAGTAGTTTCACCAGCATGCAGGCATTGTGCTTAATCGACCAGTTGTGGCCTGCGAGAAGGTGGGATCTACAGAGAAGAGTCAAAGCAGTGCAAATACATGTACACATAATGTCTGAGGACTCTAGAGAGGAAACGCCAAAACCTGGACATTTTAGGCAATGTAGAAATCCCGATCAGGATATGTCTGGCAATAAGAGGATGTATAGTCAACTGTACAAATACATATTGTAGCAATGCTCACTTGTAACAGATATACAGGTCTTTTTTGGACTTTTTTGGACTTTTCAAGTAAATTATGAGCTTGTTGGTGTGTTCTCAAGCAAACTGTGAAGCAATGAATAACAGCATTTTTCAATAGTTCATATAGTTCTTTAAGATATGTGTACTGTTATTTTAAACCTAATTTACAGTTCATATTTGAAAAATGTTCCTCAAAGATAATAGTTTGCATGATGTTTGCATGAATTTTGTTTAAAAATGTATCTAAACCAGACCATATTTAATTTGTGTGTGTTTTTAATTGGAATTACATAATTTCATTGAAAATGTATAATGTAATATTATATTCATTTGGGTTTTTTTTTTTTTTTTTTTTTGTTTGTTTTTTTGCATGGTTTTGAAGTTAGATGTTGAAAACATTCTCTGTACAATGTATAGCCATAAACTGAAATCATATTTATAAAGCTCTAAACAGAATCAACAATATGGTCTCCAGTCAAAAAAAAAAAGGCCTGTATGCAACTGTAAATGCTATTGTAACTGTAATACAGACTTGATACAGTCTGATTTAAGTTTTAGAATAAATAAATGTTTGCAATAATCACAATTGTTTGAGGGCTCTTGCATTACTTGTTGGGGGTTTTTCAGTAATTTATTTATTTTTTTTCTTTGGTCAGGTCTTTTTGAAGAAATATTTCATTATTCAATATCACTCATGCCATTATGTCAACATCCACTGTCACCAGTAGGTGGCATTACTGCAATATGCTCTCATGTAACCTTACTGGTCCTTGTGTAATTTTTGTAAAAAAAAAGCAAATTAAAATGCAAAAGTTTTTTTAGATAAATTAATCAAATAACATTTCAAAACTGTGTTCATGTAAAACTATCTTTCACAATATTACTGGAAAGTCTTGTCAAAAACTACTTTTAAATAAATTTAATGTAAAAGTAAACAACTACATGTAAATACCTAATTAAAATAACATTAATTGAGAGGAATCAAAAAGATTAAGGATTTAGAAATATGCCCACATGTCACTCTCACAATACTACAAAAAGCTGCCATAGTGCCGAGTGTTAACTGCATTGGTATGCAGACCCTGCTTTGAGCTATTCAAGGTTTCTGCCAGACTGCTATTCAAGCATCCAAAAAAACTCTTAAACATCCCCAATGCCAACAGAGACTATTCCTAACCGAGCCTTCTCTAAATTACCCTATTGCATGTTAGATATTTTTTTAACATATGAATATAAAAAGTGTACATATATCGTAGTGTGTGTATATGTTGAATTATTAGTTGTTTTAAAATATTTTCATTTGGCATTGAGTTTTGGCAGAAATCATGTATTAATACTGAAAGAAAAACAATACGACTAGTAATACTAAGCATTACTACTTTATGTTTTCCTATGCAATTTTGTGACATTAAGACTATATACTATATGGTGCTCATTAATGATCAATAAGGATGAGAAAATCAGTGTTGGGACATAATACCACAGACAGCTGTTGATTTTGAGTCATCAAATGATGTCTGAGCTTAGTTTACACAGACTTCTCTCCATGACTGAAAATGTGAAACTGACACCAATTGAAGACACATTAGTTTGAATCACTCTCTCACACTAAACATAACTAGCTCTTATGCAACAAGACTGGCCTAAAATTTAAAGCAGTCCCAAGGTGAACCATGGTCCGGTCCTGGAACAATGCCTGATTACAATCTGTGCATTGTCAACTGAAATATTTTCTCTTCTGTGTTAACAGTTCCCATGGTAGGCAAAGAGGAGTGTCAGGGTTTCCCAGAGCCTCTTTGCCTCTTTTCTTTTCATTGGGAACAACAGGGAGAGTTTCTTTCATGACACTTGGCAAGAGCATAATCTGGTGGTGATGTCACTCCTAAACTTATAGGCTATTGGCCCATGGAAGAACGGACTACTCCCGGCCCACAAAGACGAGAGGCAAAATCAGCTTAAAGCTGAACTGTGGTTGGCCTAAAGAAGAAAAAAAGGGAGAAGATGAAGGCAAGCATTCATGCTTCCTGACAAATGGCTACAGAGACTTGACATAGACTGAGGGGGTGAATAGACCCCCCATATCCTCTCGCTTTTTTTCCTCTCTCGCTGAGTCACTTTGTACACTAAATTAGTCTGCACGGTTGGAAACACCTGTGGTGATCTAAAAGAAATGAAAGCTTTACTTAACTATAGGTTTTAGAATTCTGTTCCTGAATTAAGTAACTAACTAATGTCTTTTCACCTACACTGCCACACTATCAACCAAAATAAAAATGCAGAGGAATCACTGACTAAACTGAATACAGTGCTTTCGCGAGCAAAAATGCAAAAGTTACTTGGAGAACGCAATATTTTTGCAACATTTATGAAAGGCCTGTATAAGCTTTATATATTTATATATAAAGAAAGCAATATATACAGACAATTCATTTTCTTCAAGTTTTGCAAATGAATGTGCATCTAACAGAGAATGTTCACAGAACTTTGGCTAATGTTCTGGCAAGGTTCTCTCAAAGTTCTGAACAAACGTTCTTCCAGAAACATTAACAGAATTTTCGTTTATAGTTATATGGTCTTTAATAATGTTCTCAAAACTTTAGCACATTAAGATTATTTATACATAGTTCATGGAACGTTTCAGTTGGATGATTTTCTGAATGGTCAGAGAATATTCAAAAGTAATGTTCCCTTAATGTTCGCATAACCAGGGGGGAAAAACGTCTTTAAAACATTTAAAAACTTGGCATTATGAATTTTTATATATAATTACGAAATAACATTTTCAAAGCAGAAAAAGTTTTTAGAAAATGTTTTGTTAGCTGGGATAACACTGAGTATTGCGAGAAACAACACTAAGTGATTCCTTGTGTTTGAACGCTTTGGATGAATGAATGATTCAATGATTCATTCATTTAGACCCACTATGTAAGTTATTTTTTATTTTTTTTTTCTTAAGGAATGAATGAATTGGCTTTTTTAAATAATTTTTTTAATGACTCACTCATAAAGACAGTCACTTACCGCCACCTAATGGTAGTTGACTAAACTGCAGAAAGAGTCACTGAATCAACAACACTAATGATAGTAAGTTAGTATAGCAAAAATTAATAGGCTTATCAACCTTGAAATGAAAAGAAAACGCTTCCCATACCCTTCAATTCTGGCATAAAATGCTGCAAGTCCAATCAAACTCTATATGACATTTGGGCGCAAATTGATAGGCTACAGACTGAGACAGTATATGAAGAAAACCAGGATCCAAACTATGCGAGATAAAAGAAAATGCAGCCCAGCTACATCCAATAATGGTCACAGGGTTGATTTGGGTTATTACTTCTTACACTGGGTCCAGAAGCAAAACTGGTTCTCCTCTCAGCAACATTTAAAGCTGTTTGTCCTGGCAAAACTGTGCTGTGATGTGTGGTTAAACATTTGTTTCTTTAATCAGAGCAAGTTGCTCATAAGTTGTGAATGCAGAGAACAATGCCTGATTACTTTCCACTCCAATTAAGACGCTTTTGTGACAGTAACAGTTCACTCACAATCTGCTGTTAGACTGAAGCCTTCGTGACAGTCCTGGGTCACACTAAACTGACACTATGCAATATGGAACACACTGAAATATGATTTTGAGCAATAGTAGCCAGATTATTTGCAAGAATCAAACCAGATTGTTACAGTTCATGATGTTAAGTGACTGTTCATTTTCTGCTGTTTTGCCCTGTAAACTTCTCAATTAAGTGGACTGCTGTTAAACTTTTTAATCACACTAAATTGAAAAAGTTTGAATAATTAAGCTTTTTTATGTTTTGAAAGAAGTGTCATGCTCACAAGGCTGCATTTATTTGATCAAAATGCAGTCAAAACTGATATATTGTGGAATATTATTATTATTATTAAAAAAATTCTATTTGAATATATTTGAACATAATTTATTTCTGTGATGGTCACATGATCATTCAGATATCTTTTTAATATGTTGACTTGGTGCAATAAACATTTCATATTCCTATTAGTCTTTAAAATAGGTTTTTACCTCTTTTACTTTTTTTTGACTGTAAAGACTATATTACAAATGATTTCTATTTCAAATAAATGCTGTTTTATCCAAAGAATCCTGAAAAGATGTATCACGCTTTCCACAAATATATTAACCAGTAAAACACTGATAATAATAATAACCATTATTAATAATCGAGTACCAATAATAACTGATCACCAATTCATGATATAAAAATGATATTTGATGGATCATATGACACTGGAGTAGTGGCTGCTGAAAATTCATCTTTGCATCACAGGATCAAGTATATTCAAATAAAAAACAGTACTTTTACATCGTAATATTTAACAATATTACTGTTTTTATTGTATTTCTTTAAAGCAAAAACATAAACATTTTTAATTATTCCAAACTTTTGACTGTGAAGTGTATATATCACAATTTAACATACAAGTGGTTGTGACACAATTTGGCCAGTAACATCATGCTATAGGCTATAAAGCATCTGAACATGGTTGGTCAAATTGATCGAATGATACTCCTATGTAAAGGCAACATGGATTATAGGATTAATTTTGACCCAGTGGCAACGTGTCCCCTCCTGGCAGGTTCAAGTTATAGAGGGGTTACTATAGGACATTTTCATGAGGGTGCATGATAATTCGTCCCAGCATTATATTAAACAAACTGAGGACTGTTCCTCTCCCAGACAGGCATTTTCAATCCAAATGCAGATATCTCTGGCCCGCACTAAAGAGTCTTTTAAATAGGTTGTCGCTTGTGTTCAAACTGCTCCAGAAGTCAAACAAACAGTCATTCAGGACTTCAGACAGCCTTTTTCTCATGATACACAACTGTGCAAGTCATTAAGTTCTCAGTCTGAAGTGGGTGCTTGAAATGCTAGCATAGTGAAATAGTTCATTATGGCGATAAATTAAGTTCAATCCTCTCAGATATGACTCAAGTGTGTTGGCCGTCCGTTCAGAGGATTAAGGCAGCCAAGCGTTGATTCTCAAAGTCAAAATCTAATTAGCATCTAAAGCACAGAAATGGCTGATCATTAATACCTTATGGTCATCATCCAAGTACTTAAGGATACAATCCATAATCGGAGTGGATTATGTGTAATGAAACTAAATTGTATATAATCCCATGTCTACCATATGGTTATAGAACAAAAAAAAATCAATTAATACATTATTTATTTCTTAAGTTTCATATGGGTTTATGGCACAAAATCAAGTATAAGATCTCAGAGCAAACAGAACATTAAATTGACAATGATGGATGACGCTGATAAATTCTTTGTATTAAAAGTCTTGTAGTGGAAGGTTTCGTTATATTAACTACTGTGCAAAATTCTCATCACTGAAAAAACCCAACCTTTTAACATCTCAGAAAGATTCCTTAACCATTTGAATTACTTTATTTATTCATTAGCACTGGATGAAATGATATAATTTACTAAAGAAGAGCAATAAAGTCTTCTATTAGGAACATTGCAAGCAAATTATGCATTGTACACTTCAGAAAAAAAGAAAAAAATTCTATGCATTTTTTTATTCTATATGCACTTTTTGTTGTAATGTAATTTTAAGTTAAATGTAAAATTAACTTAATATATTTATTTTTATATATTTTTTTAATTATGTTTGTGAAATAAAAAAAAAAATTGTACTCAGTTTGCATTTCTCAGTTCATTTTCAGGAAATTATGCATGTGTGCATAGATAAACACTGCTTAATACTGTTATACACCGTCTTGTTCGAGTGACAAATATTACAAATATGAAAACTTCCTTCAATATCAAACTAATGAGAAAACTAAAGTGTTCGCACAAAACAGGAAGAAACAAAGAGTCAGTTTTTAAACAAGTGTGTATTTCATTCAATTTGACACAAAGTCAGGCCTCAATTATACAGTCCACTAACATTAAAGACATTCGGCAAGGTTCACAAAAACTTCACAATGTGCAGCTTATATAAAAGGTCTTACAAAAATGTCTCACATCTTAAAAAGGGGAAAACTCAGTTGAGAATACAATGTAAAAATTCCCTTGTAATATTGTCAAGTTGCCAGGGTAACACTGAAATGTCCATTATTTGGACATTATGCCTTTTCATATGTGCGGACAGCCTGCAGATCCTCAAAGGTCAAGGTCTGGAAACAGCAAAGATGAAGAGAGAAAATTTAGGAACATTAAATATCCCTGACACTGATTAAAAAGAACATTCGACTTAAAATTCTAAATTAATATTAATAATGCTGCTTACCATAACCATTTTACCGTCTTTGATTTCTCTAACAAACTTAGTCTCCTTGCCGTCCCACCTCTGAACATGGACAAGATTGTCCCCTTCCAAGGTTACAGTGGACTATAATGAGATTTAAAAAATAAAAAATAAAATGTTTTAGTAGTGTTTTATTACTGTGAATGATATAAACTAAATCTATATAATAATATGATCAAATTCATGCACGGTACAAAAAGACCAAACCTGACAAAAGTGCTTTAAATTTGTATTGTAAAACTAATTTTAGATATATTGTGGACACTGCATGCATCAGTGGATGAAGAAAAAAAACTAAAACAAAACACAAACCTTTACATGTCTGTCATCTGCTGTGGTTTCGTCAAACTCCTCTCCCAGTTTGAAAGAAATGTCAGTGTTTTTGAAGGTGCTCAGCGTCTTTATGACAACTTTGTCATCCTCATGACTTATGACAATTGTGGGTTTGGTAACATTGCCTACTTGCCTAGTGGCAAAACCAACACCTATGGGGGAAAAAACAACAATCAAAAACTATTAAAATATAATATAAACTGTATAGAAAATCTCATGCACTCAAACACACTAGACTGTACAATTGCACCTTGCACGTGCAAAGTGATAAGAGGAATTCTGTCTTTCTGCAAAATATTATCTTATTTTTACTTACCCAGTGCTTTCATGTATTCATCAAAATTCTGGCTATCAACCAGTTTCCAAGTTGCACAAAATGCATCAACCATATTGAGAGTTTGAAATGCAGTGATGAAACACAGTTGTCCTTGAACAGTCACGGAGTTCACAGTCTCTCCGGGGTTTGCGGAGAGCAAAGCCCAAACTAATTAATACTGTCAAGGAGGCGGGGCTTTAGGGGAAGCTTCTACTGATTGGATGGATTTTTTATCTACTGAAGCTGTGATTTGTTCAAATACATGGCGAGAAGTGACAAAGTAATTTCAAAAAACGTATTAATCACTATTTTAAAGACTTTGCGTTTTGAACAAACTGAACAACTTTGTATTTTAAATTTATAGTTCCACATTCCACAATAAAAAAAAAAAAGAAAAAAAAAAGCGATAAATAAAATGTTTATGCAGTTGCAGGTCTGTGTAAAAACGTATTAATCACTATTTCAAAGCTTGACATCTCTCTCTCTAAATTTGCAGTTTAGGGATACCATACAAATCAGATGCAATCATTTATTTTAGAGAAATGCATTTGCATTTGCAGTGGTTTACATTAATGCACAAAGAAAATTAATGATCAGATATAAATCCATTCAACTCTAAAGCATCACAGTGCACCGATGATCTGTAGTGCAGACATGTGCGTTTTGCATCATGACTGTAGAATAAGATGATCCCCTTCGCACAATAAATTGCACAGCATTGTAAAAACTGTAATAAACTGCTATCACATGTAAAACGAATTATACACAACATTTTATCACATATCATGTAATCCTGTAATGTAATGTCGAAGCATTCGGTGGTTCTTCATAAGGAAAGACGTCTTCCTCCAGGGGGCGCAGGAAGGCTCAGAAAGCAGCATGTAAGGCGCCAGGGCGTGCCTTGCTGGGCCATTTATCCTGTTTGCTCAATTAAAATACTGTATTTTCTTTTTTATATGTATTAATTCCTAAGATTGACTATCAAATGAGACGCAGCAATCTCTAGAAAATGATTTTTCGATAACATTCTTCAGTAATTACGATTGGTCCATCCTTATCAGCGCTGAGAGTAGTTATAAACTTGTTTCGTGGGGACCAATAGTAACTACCATGTAGAGTCCCCTGTCATTTGTGCGGAATGATTCGCACTTCTTAAAGTCGGCCGCTAGATGGCAGGCGTGTTCCAGTGTGCACATGCGATTGCCGTTTACCTCAGAAATGCCATGGAATTCATGAGTTCATTTTCGCAGACATTACTACGAATTGTACTTGCATAAGTCACAAAACAAAAGCTTTATTCAGTGATTTCGCATGCGTAATGCTTTTTCCAGCACTAGTATGGTGTGAGTCACAGCAGTGTCATATCCATTATCTAATGCTCCTTATGAATGAAATAAAACATGGTTAAAGGGCTAGTTCACAAAAATATTAAAATTCAAACATTCACAGACAGGTCTAATGACATAGTGAAAACAACTGACAAATAGCAATGGACAAAAACACCAAGAAACCACCTTAAAAGTCCGTATGACTTTTAGAATAGTTTTACTGTAACTGAATTTCGGTTTGTTTTCTTGTTTCAGATATTTTATAATATCTGAATTTAAGGTTTCTATGCATCGCTTCACTGGACTCGCATTTCAGTGGAAAAAATATAACCAAGAGGCCAAAACAGTTGAACCATGAACTTTGTTAGGTAAAAAGCAAGGAGACTTTGCCAACTGTGTTTTCTCCATTTGTTTGCCATTTGACTGATAAAACTCAAGCTTAAGAAAGCTTTAGCTATGCCATTTGCCATTGTTTCCCAACAACTGGAGTCTCTTCACAGTTAATTCCTACAATACAGAAGATAAGTTCACCCTCAAAAGTATCTCAAAACTTTTGGAGCGGCTTAAAATGCTGGAGAAAATCACATGATGCCGCTTAATGTCGGGCTGACTTCAGTGTGTACTGCTGAATAAACCTCAGTAAGTATCACCACAAACCATAAGGCCTATAATAACCACTCCCTTGTTTGTCCAAACACCCTACATCGCCAAGGAGGAGGCCTGAATGTAACCATGGAGCTTTTGGGTGTATTGCGAATATTTCATCTAATTAAAATGATTGATGTTAATACCATGTAAAATTCATCTAATAGACCAACACATGCTGTTTCTACAATGCCTTTATGTACTACTTCAAAAACGCACCCCACAGCAATGCGAACAAAACGTTTATTTTTAGACAGTTTGTGGTCCTGCTATATATTTAAGTAGGATATCAAACATGTGCTATTCCATAAAGTCCCACACAAATAGACACCACAAATTTATACTATGGTACAATATAATGTAATCGGTATGGCAGAACGTTCTGAACTAACAGAACTAAACCCTGCTGTTTTCAATTAAACTGGCAGGCTGAAAGGTATGTCCGGCCGCCTCAAATCTTACAGTCGGCCAAGCAAGAGTAAAAGATGAGCTTGGCTGCACTTACCTTTTATTTGTGTACTTTATACCTTTCTATTTTGATCCTAAAATGGAATTTAAAACAAAAATAGGTTTTAAAGTTTCTCAAGACAGTTTCACTGGAAGCATCTTGACATTTGAAGAACATTTAGGCCTTACCAATTTTGAAAACATGGAAGATTTTTAGTTTTAATGTTATATGCCTTGTGTAGTTGCATTACTGTGTTGCTACTGTGCTTTGAGTTGTTGCTATGATTCTCTGGGTAGTAACTATGGGTGTTGCTATGCGGAAGCCATGGTTCTCTTTGGGCTTGCTAGGGTGTTGCCAGCCAGCAAGATAGACTTATAGATCGATAGACAGATAGATACAAGGATGATAGATGGACAATGGATGAATGTGTAGACGAACAGACGGATGGATAAACAGATGATGGATGAATAGATAGATGGATAGACAGACGGATGAACAGACTGATAGATAAATACAGAAAATCTGAATAACATAAACCAGAATTACTGATGACAAACAGTGATGCATTTATCAGTTTCAATTGGTCAATAAACAATGTAGAACAATTATGCTAAACACTTCTGAAATGCTTTTCTTTTGGTGGAATGGGTTCATCCAGGCTATACCGCTTCAGGCAAGCTAGTGTTTTACTGAGTTATTAAACCTTCTTCAAAGTCTAATTTTTTGACTGAATAACATTCACGTTCACAAGGGGCACATTTCATTAGGTCACATTTGGAATCCTCATGAGGAATGCAAGAAATGCCAACAGTTTTACCTTGTTAAATATTTTAATGCTTGAAATCAGCTTTTGATAATGTGCAATATTTTTACATATGATAGTAAATAGCAAATATTTACTTTAATTCCTTTTATGCAACGTAACTGCACTATGTCCTTGATGCACATAGCCCAGATTTTACTTAAACCCATTGCAGAGTAAAGTGCACATTCACAGTTCACAGGGTTTTTTGCCTTTTTGCTCAGCCCCATGTGGCTGGCAGAGTGAAAGCATGTGTTTTCATTTAGCCCTTTGAATAAATAGGAAACTCTGAGAACAGAGGAAAAAGTTGAATCTAGTTAACTTGTTTTAATTTCAGACTCGTTTTAAGGCTTTCATTTGTCAATCAGAGGGAGTCAATTAGCCACTTGTGAATTATGTGAATATGTTAACCAACATTTATGTCAACACTTTACACATAGCTCTGATAAGCAGTCAGGTGGCTTGACATTGGTCTTTACTGGCCCAGAGCAGAAAACATGTACAGTTACTGTAAAGATTGCAGAAAACAGTGCTCCATTTATACGCTCTGGCTAACTTCCCACAATGGAAAAATGCTGCTGGAAAAAGAAGAATGGAAAAAAGAATGTTTGTGTTAAGTTCCTGCTGGAGTTGAATGAATGATCTTAATTTATTCCAGTAGAGTTAAACTGAATAGATTTACGTGTGCTTTAAAACATTGCACATCCAACTTGATTTCACGCTTTTTCTTTTTTTTTTCCTGAACAATATAAAAGATATGGTGTATTTAAAATGCATATGGGTAAACAACATTAAATACTTTTTGGAAGTTGACATGTTTTTTTTTTTTTTTTTTTTTTTTATACACAATTACAGTTTTTCTAAATATTTTAGAATTTGTTTTTATTTTTATATTTTCCATTTTTATTTTAAAGTTTTTTAAATTTCAAGTACTCAAATAATTTATTTTATTTCAGTTGACAAAATGTATTTAAACGTGGTTTTTGTTTTAGCTAACAGTAACCCTGGTCCTTTTATAATGGCCAATTATTAAAATAAACATATATAATAAAATATATTACTTATACTGGAGTATTAATACTTCTACTTATAATGATTATCTATGCAGTTTTATGACCTCACAAATTAGACAGACTATATAAAATATTTGCAGCATTTAAAACTAACTTGTGTAGTGAAGTGAAGGCAAAATAGTGCTTAAATGGTGAAAAAAACTTAAAATATACGCTTTTTATTATAAATTTTAACCGAAAAACTTTGTGTTGATGTAAAGAAAATGTATGGACAGACATGCATCAACTACCCATATACTTACTGTGTTAAATGTTTATTTTAGAGTAAACCTATGAAATTATTTAAATTCTTACAATCACAGCTCAAATACAGTACACTTAATTGGCTTGAATTACAATAGCAAAAACTCTTCAAATAAATATAAATCCTGAAATATTACTCTTTGGATGTCAGTGACAGTGTCCTTTTCACAGTTTTTTTTTTTTTTTTAATGTTCACCACTTGTAAAAGCTAGAAATTGTCCATGGGACCTGTGTTTGAGGCTTCTGCTAGATGTCAAGATCATCCGGCCTGGCCCGACTGCTCGCTCGACTACTGGGTCGAGGTTCAAGCTCTTTGAGCAACAGAAGATCCTTCCCCAGAGTCACTTTCTCGGGATATGGAAAGCGCTGAGTGTGACCCAGCTGGTTCTGTTCTGTACTGTAATTAGTCCAGTTCTGCTCATTAGCCTGCTTGTCGTAATTGTCAGAGGAGTTGGATTTATCGCCCGTATCTAGGTTATAGCCCAGATTAGGGACGGGGGCCGAGCAGTCGTTGTAATACCCATATCTGGACAGGTTCCTTGGGCAGGCCTTGATATTACAGGTGCTTTCAAAGTTTTTCTCCGACTCTTTGAAGCGGTCCTTCATCCTCTTGAAGATCACATAAAAAAACTCAAAGACATTGAGGGCCAGAGAGACCAGTGAAACGACCAACATGAAGATGATAAAAACCGTCTTCTCAGTGGGACGAGACAAAAAGCAGTCTACTTTATGTGGACAAGGGAACCTTTGACACGTATAAACAGTCGACAGCTTGAATCCATAAAGGTGCCACTGAATCAACAGGAAAACAACTTCAAATAAGGACTTTAACACGATGCTCACTACATATGTGTAAAATATCCCTCCTCTCATTTTGATCTTCCCGTGAACTTCCAGGCCATACTTGAACTTCTTCATTTCAATTTTCCTCAACAGCACATCCACATCTCCTCCTTTGCTCTGGATGTCTTTTAATTTCTCCTCCTTTTTATTCAATTTCTCCTCCTTCTGCATAAGGAACACGACATGGCTGAGGTACAGGAGGGTCGGCATGGACACAAATATGATCTGCAGCACCCAGAAGCGCACATGGGAGATGGGGAACGACTTGTCGTAGCACACGTTCTCGCAGCCGGGCTGCAGCGTGTTGCACTTGAACGCCGACTGCTCGTCTCCCCAGGCGGACTCCACCGCCGTCCCCAACAACAGGATCCGGAAGATGAAGAGGATGGAGAGCCAGACTTTGCCTCCTGCCGTGGAGTACGCCTGGACCTTTTCAAGAAGTTTCCCAAGTGCGCTCCAGTCACCCATGATGAAAGATGTTCTGGATTAGACAGGAGATGACCAACCTTCAAGTTTACGCAAAGAATAAATTCAGTGAGTATTATAAACACAGATGAACCCCAGTATTAAACACATCCAAGTGGTCTCCCAGCTCCCCATATTACTGCCAAATACAATAACATAAGTCCTCGGCACTTCTTCAGAAATGTTCCTAGGTCAGTCCCCGCTCTGAATAAATGCTTTGGAGATTTCTGACTTTTCAACAGATATATAAAAAATATTGCATTTTTTGTAAAATTCACAACAAGAAGTAAATAGGCTAGAACACAACTACTAAAGGAATATATATATACACATATATATATATATATATATATATATATATATATATATATATATATATATATATATATATATATATATTTGTATAGGCTACATACATAGTATTTTTTTTTAATCACAAAAACACAGTATGTCTGGAAAACGAACTTCTGAGGCTTAACACCTTTATCAGATACTAAAATATTTTTAAACTATATACTATCCAGATCCAGGGTATAAATAAACGAACTAAATGACGCTATTTAAAAACAAAACAAGTCAAAACAAACAAAAAAAACCTTACATTAAATACACAAATATATGCCCATACAGTTTGTATCATACCAACTTTTAAGTTTTATCATATTTCCAGTTACGTTACATGTTGACTAAATGCTATGTTGTATAGTATGTTTCTTACCTGGAAAGTTGTTAAAACTGCCAAACTTCTTGACAACTACGATAACTATTTGTAACATTTCAATGTCAAATCTCACAAAAACAAGCAGTTTCGATATAAAATGGGTTTTCCTACGGCGAAAGTTTCCTTATCCCAACCGTCGGAGGAACTTAGTCAGAGGAGTAAAGTTAAACGTCAGCTGACTCAAAGTTTCGGACTTCCAGAACTTCTCAATCTCCGTTATATTTTTTGGGAGGAAATGTCTTGGAACGAGGGAGTGCAATGAAAGTGGGAAATACCGCCATCTGCTGTAGAATCAGCAACATGCCACAGACGCAAGCAGGCCTTCCTAATGCTGGGGAATGTTCCAGTTCATCTGTCTCCATGACGACAGAAGATTCGAAAGGTTCTCTTGGAACGAACATTCTGGTAAGATCAATTCTTAAGTTACATTCTGTAAAATAAGTTTAAGTAATAAATAAATTCATGTAAACACTGCATTTACAATGTCAATTTATGTAACAACTTTATACATTTTAAAATTTGCATTTTAAAAAGCATGTTCAATTTATGTATTGTATGGATAAATTATTTAATATAATTAAGCATGACTGATTATCTTTTTTCAGTTAACAATCAACTTCAAAAGTTTTAATTCCATATAAACACTCATAACTAATAATCATAAAAAATGATCAAAATATCTATATGGATAAATTATTTAATATAATTAAGCATGACTGATTATTCCATATATACACTCAAGGCTAATAGTCATATCTGATGTTCAAACTAAGTTCTCAAAATATTTAATATACTCTTTTTATTGTTGCAGAAAATATCCTTTTTTGTTGAGCGAAGGGCTGAAATGAAGAAAATGATTTGGTAATCGAATATGCTTGGTTTGTTTTGGGAACCAACAACTGTTTTTCTTTTGCAACTAAACATCCGAGACCACAGCCACAGGAGGTTCATTTCCTCAGGGTCATGGAGGACCTCAGGGGAAGCTCTCCCTCAGCCCAGCTGTTTGGATTAGCCAACATTCTTTTCCATATTTGAATTTCCTCAATCATCGAATCATTCCAATCAACTTTCTTGCCATAGCTCTGTCCTGCAAGTTAAGAGAGACACTGTTAATAGAATGGCTTTAAGAAGCCTTCCTTCAGCTTTTAGATCTGGACTCTAAATATAGATTAGGTACAAAATACAGCTGCAATGAAGAAATGTTTTTTTTACGTGTTCTGAGACTGAGGCGCAGACCTCCCAGAAACTGATTTGCGAGTGTGTTGTGATCCCAAACAGTCAATTCGCAGCAGGCCTCACTGACCTCCCCAGTTTTGAACCCGTCATACACCATGGCATGGTTATACACAGGGTCCTGCGTCTTTTTTACAATGCGAGTCTTCTGGCTGCTTTTCTTTTTGGTATATGGTAAAATGAAACTAAGAAATAAAATAAAAAAAAATAATTAGTGAGTCTCACCTGTCAAAAATATGTGCAGGTCATATTTCACCCCAAAATCAAAAGAAAGAAATAAGAAATTTTATTAAGAAAATTAATTCAGTTTTTATGTTAAAATATTTTTTAAAAATAAAAAATGCATTACTTTTTGTAATGTAATCTTAAAATAAGCTTTAATTAAAATGACTGGAGGCATTAGCACAGTAGCTTACGTAAAAAAAAAAAAAAAAAAAAAAAAAGTACATAAATATAGTGCTAGATTAGACATTTTAAACCTATAAAACGGCATCAGGAAAAACATGTCTGACCATGTGTAAAATGAGTTTGTGAAAATGTTACGATGAAGTTAGTTCTGTAAATAATATTTATCTTTTAAACCAAACCAAATGAATGAAATAGGTCATCTGGGTCATTTCCTTT